>NC_047663.1:48618515-48923515 GCF_011762505.2 Arvicanthis niloticus
TCTGAATGACTTCCTTTTTTTCTCTATCTCTTAAGCTTCTGCCTTGTCCAAACCATCCTCTCTTGCCTGTATTGCACCAACAACCTCCTAACACTGTTCTGATTTTCCCACTTTTCCACAGAGCAGCCAGAGGCATCCTTTATAAACTTAAACCCACTGTGTTCCTCCTTCTGGGCTTCAAACTCTCCTGCCTCGCTGATTTGGCTCACCCACGTCCCCCACTCACACAGGCATGCTCTTTTGCTCTGTCCCATGGCCTGATTCCCCAGCAGGAGTTCCTTCTGCCCTTGGCACTCCTGACTAATCTCAGCAGGCCATTCATCTCTTGGTGTACATGCCATTTCCTTAGTCTACTTTCCTTGACCACCTAACCCATGTCACTGCACATGGAATCACCACATACTGTATCACTGTCAGAGGCTTGTTTATTTTGAATGCTGCTTACTTTTCAAGAGAATACAAGACTCCGTTAGAAAGAGGCCTTGTTTATCTTGTCATTTTGTACATAGAATGCTTAGGAAGGTAGCGGCATAGCAGAAACAAGTTTGTTGCATAAAGGTTAGCAGCACCTTGAAAGGTCATAGTCATTACTGTAAATGAGCACTGCACTGCACACTCAGCTTCTAGAAGCCTTATGACAGTGTGGGTGCATGGGAAACACATACAGTATAACAGTAATAATCACATTCTTGATTTTTACAGAGATATAACCCATTTTTTTTGAGATGAGAGAACACATTAACCAAAAATATAAAATTGCATTATATATGGCAATTTTGGAGATATCAATATAGATGTCAACTAAGATTTCTGTAAAATGGCCTCTGCTTGTTTTTCTGTCATATCTGTCATTTGCACTTACTTTGTAAAATCTTTCTGGCAGGTCAGAAGTTCCAGCAGGAAAAGTATGTAGGGTGTATGGAAGCAGTGAGGCTGCCCGAGGGATTCCGTGCAATACTGAATTATCCTCAGGACTTCAAGGATGCTCTGTGCTTGCACTTTCCGCAAAGAAAGAACCTTCACGACACTGGAGACAGAGTTCAAGTCAAGTCAGGAATGCCCAGACCACCACCCCTTCCCACATTCTGAAGCCACATGAACAAACGTGAGTCTTGTGAGGATGGGGAGTGTCAGTATGAATATTCCCTGTAGTTAACCCTTGAAGCACCACAAACCAGTGTGCACCAACTGCACAGAAGCTCAACAGTTTGTTTTTTTAAATAAATAGTTTAAAAGCAATTTTGGTATCTTTACTTCCCATAAGGAGGCAAACCTTTAATTTTTTTTTTTTTTTTTTAACAAAGCTTTAATTCTTAGGGCAGGAAATTCCTTACTGATATAGGCCTATGGACAAATAAGTTTGTCAGAAAATATTAAATTCTAAATATCTTCCTTAAAATATGAAAAAAAAAAGAATTGATTGGTAATGTCTTTTTAAGCCAGGTGTGGTGGTTTATGCCCACATTACCAGTACTCAGGAAACTGAGGCAGGGGGATTGCTGAAAGTTCCTGGTCAGTGTGGCTGCAGAGTAAGAGTTGTCTCAAAAAGCCAGAAAAGGAAACAAAAAAAAGAGGAGGAAAAGAAGAAGAGGAGGAGGAAGAAGAGGAGAAGGAAGAAGAAGAGGAAAAGGAGAAAGAGGAAAGAAACAAAGAGATAAAGAAAGGAAGAAAAGAAATATTTGTTTTTTTTAAAAATCCATGCAAACATTACTGAGATTTATAGTATATACAGTAAAGTATACAATTTGGTTTTTGACCCAAGGTCTATCTACAGCATCCTTGGCTGTTCAGGAACTCTCAGAGATCTGCCTGTATCTGCCTCCCAAGCTCTGGGATTAAAGGTGTGTGCCAAGATGCTCAGCTACATTTTGTTCCTGAGACAGGGTCGAATGCACTCTGATTCTTGTGCTATACTTCCCAAGTGCAGGGATCACAGATACATCACCACACAACGTTTTAACCTAGTGCAGGAATCAAACCCAGAGCTTTTTCATGCTGAGTGAGCACTATACCAATTGAGGTATATGAAAAGCCCATAGTTATCAATCTTATATTTCTTCAAGGAATAAAAAAAATAAACACCAAGTTTTTATCCTGAATATTCTAAAACAAGTCTGGATGTACTATAAGTATTATTGGATCATTTTATTTAATTTTTTATTTAAAAATTTTAATATACTATATTTTGATTATATTCTTTCCCCTACCCCTTATTTGTTCACGTTAAACATGAACTTTGACTAGACTGTAAGACTTGAAAGTGCTGGAAGGAAATGATGGGCTCACCTCTCATGTGAGAGTGACTGGTCTTTAATGAAGTCCATGACATCCTTCAGCACGGGGTACTTCTCCTTGATTGTGGGGACTGGCCTAGTCTCCTCCATGGATCTGAAAGAGAGCAGCCGGAGTCGCCCTCGGGTGAAGGGAGGCCGCCGGGTGGGCGTGGATGGTGATGAGGGCTCTTCAGCTGTGGACACTTCTGCGACAGAGGGGCCACTACTGGGCAGTAGCTTTGGCTGGATCTCCAAGCCAGGACTCTTGCCACCTGCAGCTGGGGTGGCTGTTTCTGTAGGGGACGCTGAACCCTGGAAATGTTCTTCCACTACAGAGCTTGTCCTCTGTCGTCTATCAAGTGGCTGGAGATGATCAGTTTCATCAATAGGCATCAACTTGTTACAGTTTTCTTTTGAACTTTTGCTCATGGGCAAAAATTTCAGTAATAAGAGACTTTTTTGAATACATTCTTTTGCTAAATGAAAATGAATGAAGCAAAACAAGAAAAATCAAAGTTAAACTTACAATCTTCTTTAGGAGAAAAAATAATCTATTTAAACTTCATGATTTATTGAAAGAAAAGCCTTCATAAATGCTGTAACATGTGCATCTGCTGACAGAACTGAACCTTATCTTAAGAGTCGGGTCTTATTTTACAGCACAAATCAGGATCTTGCCATTAGTATAGTGCCCTTTCAAAAGTTTTACAGGAATGGTCGTTTCAAACACATATAGCGATAGTGTAGTAGGACCCTGCCACATGCCCAATATTCAGCCTCAGTAATATCAACTCACAGCCAACCTGGTCCCCTACTCCCTTCTCCCCAGGGGTTTCCAATGCAGCCTCCAGGCATTGCACATTCATCTGTAAATATTTTATAACACTTGGGTTTTAAAGAACAGTACAACCAGGCTGGAGAGATGGCTCAGTGGTTAAAAGTGTACACTGTTCTTGCACAGGACCAGAGTTCAGCTTTCAGATGCATAACAGGCAGCTTACAACGTCCTGTAATTCTAGTTGCAGAGGCCCTGCACATACCATGGGCACCATGTTTGTGCACATACCCACATGCAGATGCACATATTATTTTAAAACAATCTTTAAAAATATCACAACCATAACAGCATTTTAAAAATTGTAATTATTTCATTTCCATGGCTAGTCAATGTGCACACATTTTAAAAACATAACAAGATGTAGCTTAAAAAGCACTTAATGTTTCCAAAAGAAAAGCCATGACAAAGATGCTCTACTTGAAACATGTGGGTGAATAATAACTTGTCTCTGGCATCTGCTCCATTTCCTTTCTGACTTCCCTAGGTTAACAAAGCTCAATTAAGATGACCTGGAAGGTGGAGCACCTGCTCCCAATTCAGAAAGAAAACCCAATGGTCTAGCCGTAGTAGCTGTTAATGGTACACTCACCCAGGCTCTCTGGGTTCACCTCTGCAGCTTCCAAACCACGTTTTTCTTCTGAATCATTCCCCAGGCTCAGCAAGGACTTCTGCTTCATCTCTAACTGGGGAGATGACAGGAACCACACAATTAAGCTATCAAACAGAGTAGGAAGTGCAGCCATGGAAAACTACTTCAAAGGCACATGGTGCTGAGACAGTGGAGGACATCCTAGCAACCATCCAACACAGACATAGGTCTGACCTGGTTTTGTTTGTCCTAGGAGATTTTTGAAGTAAAGAAAACCTTCCTCACTATGTGGTATCTGAAAGAAATCTGTATCTGTGATTTCATTATTTTAAAAATAGAGGGCTAGAGACCCATAGTTTAATGATAGAGCACTTATCCTGCTTAGTCCCCAGAACCTCACAACTAAACAAATAACTAGAACACTGCTGTAGGAGGGGCCTTTCTTTAAAGCCAATGGTATAGACAAAAAAGTAGATTTCTAGAAAAATGGGGTTTTGTTAGGGTCGCATATCTAGTTTGCTGTAAAGGTCAGACAAAAATCTGAAGTCTACTCTACCCTGAATTCAAGGACATTCCAAAGTGATGCACCTTTCCAGAGAAGGGTATTAAGAACCAGTCCCAGCAGTGTCAAAAAAAAAAAAAAAAAGCATATCTGATGTCCTGATGTCTAAAAAGGCATGCATACAGTCTAAAAGAGAACAATAACATCTTGTCCAGTTGTCAGCAGCTTTAGGTATACCAGAGTACAATCTACAACATATCTAGTCAACGGCTAAACCCTTTTAAACAGAACTATTTGTGGTAGCTGACTTTCTGTCTCTGTCTCTCTCTGTGTCTCTGTCTCTCATACACACACACACACACGCACACGCACACGCACACGCACACGCACACGCACACGCACACACGAGACATTTGGTTCTTACAGGAGTCCCTGTCTCTCTCTCCCTCTCTCCCGCTCTCTTCTTTCTCCACCCCCCCCCCAAGAGACATTTGGTTCTTCCATATTACTGTTACATAACCAATTCTGCAATATGCCAAGGGTCTTTCCTCTCCCTGAAACAGGCACTGGCTGCTCAGTATCCAGAAGCAGCCTTTAGAATTATAAGAGTTACTCAGCATTTTCAACACTTATCAAATTATGATCCAAGGATTCTAAATTTGAATCTATTCAAGACTCTAAAGTTTAGTTTATCACAGTGGGAATCTAAAGCATGTCCCAACTTCATGAGAAGGAAAGCTTACCATCCATATTCGAATCCCATCTGCCAGGGAATACACCTGGGAGAACTCCTCAGTCAGGGCTATCTTGCCACCGCTGTTTACTAGGGAGAGAAGAAAGGAAGGGATTACATTAGGCTGGCACATGGGCTACTGCACATTAAGCTTCTGAAGCCTCATCTCCCCTGACACACACTGGAGGTGGCAAAAGAGGAAAGGCACAATGCCTACTGCGTCCTCTGTGTCATTTCCATCTAATCTCACTCAAACTAATAATTTCTGAAACAGCAGTAGTAATAAATGCACAAAATGTAGAAAAATAAGGCAAAGAAAAGCAAAAGTAAAAAAAAAAAATCACCTTTAATATTAAAATTAAATTTAGAAAACTCAGCTGAGTGGTGGTGGCGCATGCCTTTAATCCCAGCACTCAGGAGGCAGAGGCAGGTGGATAGATCTCTGTGAGTTCAGAGGGCAGTCTGGTCTACAGAAGGAGTTCAGGACAGCTAGGGCTACACTGAGACATCCTGTCTCGAAAAGCAAAACAAAACAAACAAAAACTTTTGACATGGGACTGGGCAGATGGCTCAGTGGGTGAGAACACTTGTTATATTAGTATAGGAACTTTGGATCCAACATAAAAAGGGGGCATTGCTACATAAGCACGAATACTCCAGCATTCTAGGAGGCAGAGATGGGAGGCTTCCTCAGGTAGCCAGCCTGCCTGCCTAGACAAGAATTAAAAAACAACAACAACAACAACAACAAAAACAAAAGCAAAAACAAAAAACCACTCTGACATGGGAAGCAGTTTATGAAACAAAATGATCTGAGTTTTAAAAAGACTACCTTCAAAACATGGATGGATAAATACATACACACATGAATATATTTAAGGCCAGCTAGATATGCAGAAAAATATTTGCAGAGGTACTATAAGATTATATTTCATATTACTTTAATTTTTCTTTACTTTGTAAACATCTATAAGAATGTATATAACTTTTCTAATTAGGAAAATACCACCCCCACACACAAATTAAGAAAAATCTCTTAAGTCTGTTCCTTCTTATCAAAACCGAAAGCTAATATCCTACAACGAGGTGAAGCAGGCTCTGCATCAGGCAGTGGGAGTTAATGCTGGGAAAAAGACATGAGCTTGGGCCTCATGCTGTTTTCCTGACTCGGAAGGGGTCACATCATGATATCATGGAATTAAGGCAACTCAAAAGACTAGTAATAACCCAATTTGTAGATAACAATGTGGAAAACAGTAACAAAGACCATTTTCAATGTAGTTCAGTTCCGAAGAACTCTTGAATGGTTCCTAGGTATGATGTGTGTATCATAAAGACAATAGCTGAGGACCATGAATGGTAATAATGGCAGAGGCAGGCATCTCTGTGAGTTTGAGGCCAGCTTGGTCTATAGAAAGT
Source organism: Arvicanthis niloticus (assembly GCF_011762505.2). Lineage (NCBI taxonomy): Eukaryota > Metazoa > Chordata > Mammalia > Rodentia > Muridae > Arvicanthis > Arvicanthis niloticus. The sequence continues at coordinate 48,624,870 of NC_047663.1, forward strand.
TTCAGGCCAGCCAGGACTATGGAGTGAGATCCTGTCTTAAAAAAAAAAAAAAAGAAAAAGAAAAAAAGATGGTTGCAGAAAGAACTGAGACAAAACTTGCCCCTTTCAAACTGGTAAGGAAGGCGAGGGACAGAGCTCAGTACAGAGGGACAGAGGGACTGTCTAGCATTCCAAGGGCCTGTGCTTGATCCCTAGCATCCCAAAAGCAAAACCACCACCAAGGAAAGATATTATAGAAATAACCTGAATATATTAGAATACTTCTTGATTTCTTCCTTAATCAAGTGTTTCCTATTGCAAACACGAACCCTGCCAGAGTGCTTAGGAAACCCAAACCTCAGCTTTCTGTAGGGTTTGGACACTTTTCTCTGAATAAAGATGCAGAGACCCTCCCTCCTTGTGAACAAGGAAAAGAAGTGCAGAAAGGTTGTCTGAGCACGCTGGAGCTGGGGCTATGAGCTATGTTTTCTTTCAATTAAATTTAATATGAGGTAGATACATGATATGAACACTCCTCTCTGTCAACATCTTCTGTGTTTAGCTTTTGACCCATGGGGTCTTCATCCCTCTAATAAAAAGTCCCTCGATTAACAAAGATGGTTCAGCTTCCTTACTGTAATTTGACTACAAAACCACAGAATTTCTTTCCCAAAACGATGCAGATAACCCTTTACCCATTGCACAGTAAAGATATATATACACTTCCATGTATCATTCATTCATGGCTTAGCATAGTTTTATTTGAGTAGCTTTTTAAAAATATGTAAGACTTAAGGAATAACTGAGTTATTTTGGCAAAGAGAAAATAAAGTGAGATCTAAAGGACTGAGCCCTACAGGTTCTGGTGATCATGACATGTGATCAGGGCAGGAGCCAGTCATCTGCTCTAATACAGGAAGCATCTGTTCCTGCTTTTTGTATCAGCACTTGAAAGACCACGAACCCTGCCAGAGTGCTTGGGAAACCCAAACCTCAGCTTTCTGTAGGGTTTGAACACTTTTCTCTGAATACAGATGCAGAGACCCTCCCTCCTTGTGAACAAGGAAAAGAAGTGCAGAAAGGTTGTCTGAGCACGCTGGAGCTGGGGCTATGAGCTATGTTTTCTTTCAATTAAATTTCTTGGCACTTTTCAATGGGAATTTTGGATAAAGTACCTGCTAATATTGTAGATCATGGTTACCTAACACATACTATAAGCTGCTAAGAGCTAATATAAATTAACCATTAATCTCTTAACTGGCAAAGTAGAACTGACAAGATTAGGTTATAGATATGGGTTAATATCTTTAAATATTTCTAGATCCTCACTTAGATGGGCTTTCTTAAACTTTAGTAATTAGCCTTCAGATCAAACATATTCCCTGTAATATGAGTTACCATATTTTTGCAGCTTCTCATATAAATCTGGAGTGCGATACACCAGAGCAGCAAAGGTGGCGTTCACAGCTTGATCAATAGTGGAACCAGCAACTATATCTGTCTTTGGGGCCTGTTTTCTACATGCCTGTATGAATCCTTTGAAAAGTTCTGAATATGGCCCACAGAAGTTCTGAGCAGGCTCTGACTGGGCAAAATCAAGGAGAAAATGGCGGCAGGGATCATCAGGGATGCTCTTGACCTAGGAACAAGAGAGAATCCATCACATTTAACACATTCACTTGGAAAAAAAAGTCGAATGAGCACCTACTAGGACAAAGCAGAAGTAAAAACATGGTGCATGCTCTCAGGAAGCTTAAATCTATTTGGAGACCAGACAGATGTACAGGATTAAAAAGTAAACACAAATAAAACCTAAGAGCATCAAAACTAGCACTACCATAAAGCAAAAGATCACCCAGTGCCAAATACATAGAGGGGTACCCAGTGCTGAGAGTTCACAGGGCTCCTGGCAGGTCAAAGTAACTAAGAAAAGCCTCCTGAAGAACATAGGCTTAGGGATAGACACTGAAGGAAGGGATGCCTTGGCCCTGACACACAACCATTTGCAGAGGTTAAGAGTCAGCAGGGAGACTGACCTGGCCTGAAGTCTCAGCTGGGGAGTGGTGGGAACTAGAGTCAGATAGGTAAGGTGAAAGGAGACTGTAGAGAGCCTTGACTGTCACACTGAGGAGTTTAGACTTCACCCTGTGAGCAATGGGGAGCCAGCCATTAATGGTGCTTGGCAGTGGAATGACAAGATAATGCAGCGATTAAAAATAAAAACAAAACAAAACAAAAACCTTGGTATGTCCTGATGTACTAATGCAGGTGCAAAGAGGGGGCCTGGATAAAGATGGAGACAGAGGGAAGAGCAGAGATGCACATCATAAGGAAGAGTCTACAGGGCTTGTAGCTGACTACATAGAGAGGCAAGAACAGGGCAGTAATGAAGAAGGTTATGGAGCAGTGGTTGAGGGCTGGGCAAATAATGACCACTGAATACTCTGCTGGGGAAATATTCTAGTTTCACACTTTTGGAGGCAGGGTGTAGAAATGGAAATCCATAAGAGAATACCAGAGTTTGGAAAAGAAAATGTCAGAGGGATTATGATATTATTCCAATAGGTGGGACAGTAGTCAAGGACTAACAAGATGAAGTCTTGGGGGACTATGGGACAGAAAAGGAAGCCTGAATACAGCCAAACCTTTAGAGAAGGAGGGGGAAAGGACAACAAAGCAAGAGCAGCTAGCCAGAAAAGACATCGAGCCATCATAGACAGAAGGACAGGGCCTGAAGGGCAGCAAATTTTACAGAGAAGAGAGCATGGACATTAGAAAATCATGGGGTAACTTGAGAGGGAGAGAGAATGGAGAAGGAAGGAAAGAAAAGAGAAGAATGTGAAATAAGTAGAGACAGAGGACAAACTTGTTCCCTTTAAAAAAATATTATACACCTAAACCAAGTGCTACTGTTCAGTGGAGGACAGGAGACAACAGTCTTTAAAGTGTGACCCTGCAGGCACAGTCCCCTGTCTGTGAGGGAACACCGAGAGAGATTCACTGAGCACCAACAATATTTCAACAGTCATTCACTACACACTTCCAGATACACATTGTATTCAGGTCCTGTTGTAGGATAAAAATAACAATGGCAGCCCACAGAGGTTTGTAACTTAAGTCATTGAATACAAGGCACAAATCCCCACCCAAATAGAACAGTGTCAGAAGAGTAAATACCTCCTTCCCATCCTGGTGTGGGTGAGTGGGCCAGCTTGCTTCTAATTCCAACTCTGGACAAATCTGATGCCTGAAGACAGGCTTCCACAATGGAGAGTTCAGGACTGAGGTCAGTTTTGCCTGGGATACTGCCATGTTACTGCCTAACTCTGTAGAGAAAGGGTGGCTTATGAGAGTTCTGTTTTTAATTTAATACAAAAAACTGGGAGCTTACAAAGAAAACTTTAGAAAAAAAATTTAGAGGAAATTCACCTACACTTCTGAGAGTGGGGCTGAGCCACCTCATCAGCATACAGAGGCTCAGTCTGAGCATAGCTCCTCACTGCTGGGAGCACAGCAGAGACTTGTTTGCTTGGTAAGTGGAAAATGTGGTGTAAACCACTTCCCAGGCCTGCCGGGGCAGGGTAGGAATACTAATCATAGAAAAACACTCACCATTTATTTATACAGTTGCTTTCACACAACATAACTAAACACTCATCCTAGGCATAATTAAACACAGAAGAAAGTCTAGGAAGGCATAAGGTATTGAGCACAGTCATCTTCAGGTATGAGGATGGAAGAGGTTTCTATTGTTCTGGGTTTGTTTGTTTTGTTTTCCAATGTCATTTTTCTAAGACATTTTACTTTTACAATGGGAAAAACTCAAGAAATGATATTAAAAAGATAACAAAAGAGAAAAATATTTGAGACAGTCTTGTTATATGTCCTGGAAATCACTATGTAGACCAGGCAGACCTCAAACTCACAAGAGATCCACCTGTCTCTACCTCCTGAATGCTGGGTTTTAAGGTGTGAATCACCAGGTCTGAAAATAGATTTGTTCTGTAAGTCTTATAAAGACTTATTCCAAATCTTTGATGAGTTTAATAACAAGTTAAATTATTTTAAGACAAAGCTATTATTTCTGTATCTGCAGACAACATAAATATCCACTTACAGGGCATGCAGTTATTTGATCCTATATCTCTGCTCTCTGGCTTGAGTATACCTCAATCTATTTAGAAAATAAAAATCAGCATGCTTGCTAAAACCTGGCTTCTTGCCCACTTGTCCTCCATACACAGAGCAGCACCCTCTGTGATGAGAGCTAGAGCCTTAGTCAAGAACCTTCCAGACAATGGTGTCAAGTATGTAATAGAAACTGAGCTCTGTCACTATGTGAGGACCACCTATAAGAGTCCCACCTTGCTCTTCAACATGGTTCTGAAAAAACATGGTTCTGAAGAAGGGAGGAAACAGGGCTATGGACTTACGATGCACTGACTTGAGTGCCATGCACTGGGAAGCAAGGCGCCCCATCAGACGGGAGACAAGGAGTTGCAAGTCCAAACCCCAAGACACAGCAACATCAGGCAGACCATAGGCAGTGACAGTGAACTTGTAGCCCCACTCATTGTTACTGCTGTCAGAATGAAAGAGGAACTGCAGCCGAGGACCATCTTTAAAGGTCACTTTCTAGAGACAAACGAAGTCATGTGGTTAAAGAGATGGCAGGGGGCTGTACCTCAGTTGTCAGCAAGCAACTTGAAACTTAAAACATTTAAGAAAAGGTCTCTATTTCCAAAAGTTTAAACTACTAAATGAGAAATGTACAAAGGTGCAACTAAGCCCCAAATTTCATAACTGCATTCACAAAGAAGCAAAATGAGGAGAAAACGGCTGTTGAGCTTGGCAAACCTTGAGTGACCACCTGTCTGCAACCTTCCCAGCCAGTGACCATGTTTATGTACACTTCTGCTCCCAACCTCCTGCCCAGAGACCAAGCAAAATTAACTGGGGCTGGATTCTGGGCCCTTTTCCTGGCTCTACTAGTCAAGAATGATAGGTCTACTGTCCTGAGGACTAACAAAAGGAGAAAAACTACCAAAGGGGGTACTTCACTTCCTTCTGGGAATGCCACTCACCTTAGGCCATTTATAAGTCCCAACTTTGGTGTCATAGCGTGTCTTCCCACCTCTAGAGTCAGTAAATTCCAAATAATCATACCTGTGAAGACACAGAGCCCCCATTACTTCCTTTGCTTGTTTCTGACCCACTGTTGCTTGAGAAAGGAACCAGTGAGTCTCACCTTTTCTCAGTCTCACACCTCTCATCAAATTCCACCTCGAAATAAGTTGCCCCTGGGCTAACAAAGACAGACACTTCATGGCAGTTATTTTCATAGTTGTGGGTGGATTCCTTGGTCCAGGTATGCAATACCACAGGCTGCTCCTGCTGCCAGGTCTCCACATCCAACTAGGAAGACAAATGAGTCAGAGAAAACAGCTCAAATCATTCCACCCCAGCTGGTATAACAGGCTGCTTATCAGAGCTGCGGGAGCATGGGCTCTAATAGCTCTGAAAGGCCACTGTACAAGGCTAAAAGGCAAGGCCTTGCAATCCATATAGACAGCAAACCTGTTCACCATTCCATACAGCACACACCCACTTTTACTATACTCCAGGAGCTCTATGACCATCTGTCTTTTAGCTAGGACAGAATGATTTCTTACAAATGATTACAAGTATGACTTTTCAGTGGAGAAAAAAACAAAAACAAAAGCAACAAAGCCCCTGAATTTGAGAGTTTCAATAGGCTTAACATTCTTATTTGGGACTCTGGAAAATCTGGGACTTCTCCCCTCTTCTCTGACTCTCTTTTAAACCTACTAAATGTGTATGTCTTTTCTATTGCAACAGGGCTGTTGTAGAGTGCAGACCATTAAAAAGTTGTATACTGAAAAATAAAGAAGAGACTTCCAAATCTAATTTGTCTTTGAAGCTATCTAGACTTCATCTGAGTACTCACTGCTATGAATTTTATGTAATTTCATATGCTATTAGTTGCATGGCTTCCTTTGGGTCTGCTTTCTGATGCTGATAAATCAAAGAGGGTCAGCACTTACTACCCTTGTTGGAAAAACTGATCTACATGTGGGAACATCAATCAGAGCAGTCAATCTCTCCCAGGAGAGGAAAATGCAGGTTCAAGGGCCACCTTGAGTCACCTTGCTTAGGCCTCCTTCAGGGTCACTGCACAGCTTCTTCAACAGCTCTGTGAGGGTGCTGAACTCTCTTAGGAGTGTGCAGTGGGAAACGTCTAAAGTGCAGAAGTCTAGCAGGAAGATGACCTGCAGGAGGATGAATAGAGGGCTTAGCATACACTTCAGACTATCTCTGGGCTAAACACCCCTCTCTGCTTATTACAAACAGTACCCATTCTCTCTTACCAGTTGACGAGCTGCCATGGAAAACACCGAATTACATAATTTTTCTACTATGGTCTTTCCACTATACTGTGACAAAAGGGACTCCAAAATCACTCTCATGCTTGTCAGAAACTGTCCCACATCTACCAAAACATAAAGGGAGAAGTTAATACTTGATATAGGAAAAACTTCACTTGCTTAACTGTCATCAAAAATGAGGCTATAAAGCAGTGGTTCTCAACCTGTGGTCAGTTAAGACCACTGGAAAACATAGATATTTATGTTACAATTCATAACAGTAGCAAAATTACAGTTATGACATAGCAATGAAAATAATTTTATGGTTGAGGTCACCATGACATCAGGAACTGTATTAAAGGGTCACACTAGGACAGTTGAGAACCACTGTGCTAGAGGGATACAGAAGCTGGGGGTCCTGCATCAGATGAGATTGCTGGCCATCAGGCAAATGCTTCTGGGAGGGAAAGCAGTCCAGATATCAGTAAAAGTTGCTATTAAAGTGAGTTATGCCTTTGTTCTTGTTACTTTTCAGGGAAGTGGAGATAACATTTCTCTAAGTGAAGCTATGCTAGTCATGGAGGCACATGCCTGTAATCCAGCACTATGGGCCTGAGGCAGAAAACTGTGAGTCTGAGGTCAGCCTGGGATAGTCGTGAGACTCTGTCTTAAAGAAGAAAAAAAGACAAAGTCAGCCCTGCTAAGAGGACTATGATACAGAAAGCTACATGCACACCCGATACATGAGTATATGAGTTACTGGGGAAGAGTGTTCTTGCCAGGTCAAATTCAGAAACTTGTCTGTGGTCATGGATTGCTGACACTCACATTTTTCAATAAGATCCATGGCGAGCTCTTTGGCTGCAGCATCTGTGCTCTTGAGCTGCAGGAAGCACCAGGAGAGCAGGCTGCCTTGCACAGACCAGAACAGGGAGAAGAGCACGGAGCCAACCTCCCCATGGGCTCGACTGAGCATCAACAACTCACACTGCAAGAGAGCAGACAGAGTGTCCAGACAAGACTGTTCAGAGACCACAGTGAGATATTTCTATCAGAGCAACTGTCACTACAAACAAACAAACAAACAAACCCGAAACCATGTACATGGGGAATAGTCAATCCAGTAGCAAAGCAAGAAAGATGACTTTATGAAAATGCCCATCTACAAACAGTTTTCTTCCACAGGCCATCTGTTTCCGCACCCCAAGGAACCCATCCAATTGTTAATCTTTTCCTTCTCTTATATCTTCATATTTCTTCTCCCTTTGTGGCTCTTCCTGGGTATTTGATCAAATTTCTTCTACCCTAAAATAACTTTTGTCTTCCTATGGACTATCTAACCAATATCTCTGTTCTTGAAGCTTTTTTTGAGGGGTCATCTGACCTCTAGAGATAAAGTCTTATATGTAAGATCAAAGGTATATTTATATTGGGACCATTGTGGAATCAACTTTGTCAAGCTAGAACCAACTCATTTATTTTTCTAAAGTAAAACATAAATTATGACATGTCATAAAGGCTACTGGACACAAATGAAAGACAGCACATATATCAACATTAATGAATCTCAATACCAATGCTCATTAAAGCAAATATGTCACAGAGGATTACATGTATATAATTTTGTAAGGCAAAACAAACACTCTGTATCAAAATAATAAGAAAGGAAAGAAAGAAAACCAGTGAACCCAAATGAAATTACGTTGACTCCATTTAGAGAGGAGAGAGAAAACTAAGCCATCAAAGAGCTAGTGGCAGGGAGCCTGAACTTCAGACAGACCAGTCCTTCAATAGAGGGGTGTGTGTGTCTGTGACTGATCCATAGATCCATCCTTCTATCCAATAATCCTCCTCTCCTTTCCTTTCCTTTCCTTTCCTTTCCTTTCCTTTCCTTTCCTTTCCTTTCCTTTCCTTTCCTTTTTCCTTTCCCTCCCTCCCTCCCTCTTCTGCACTCATCCATTCTCCTCGTTCTAAAAGGTATCTTTATAACTGGGCATTTCTGTACCCACTTTTAATTCTGGCACTCAGGAGGCAGAGGTAGGTGTATTTCTGGGAGTTTCAGACCAGCCAGGGCAGGAGACCCTGTTTTATTTGTTATTTATTTATTTTGGTTTTTCAAGATACAGTTTCTCTATGGCGCTCTGGATGTCCTGAAACTCACTCTGTAGATCAGGCTGGCTCAAACTCAGAGATCCATCTGTCTCTGCCTCCCAAGTGCTGGGATTAAAGGAGTGTGCCACCACACCTGTCTCTACTTTTTTTTTTAAAGGATGGAAAGCTGAGTTGATTCAGTGGTTGAGATTACTTGTTGGTCTTGCAAAGGACCTAGGTTCAGTACAATCATCTGTAACACCAGTTCTGAAGAATCCGATACTGTCCTCCTTTGTTTTTTGTTTGTTTGTTTTTTTTTTTTAAAGTTTTTGTAACAGGGTTTCTCTGTGTAGACTGGCTGTCCTGGAACTCACTATGTAGACCAGGCTGGCCTCAAACTCAGAGATCTGACTGCCTCTGCCTCTCAAGTGCTAGGATTAAAGGCATGAGGCACCAATACCTGCCTCCAATATCCTTTTTTGACCTCTGAGTGCACTAGGCATGCATGTCATGAACAATACATACATTCAGGGAAAATAAGATAAAAATAAAAAACTTTAAAAAATGTAAAAGTGCCTTTATTTATTGTGGTTTTCCTTCTGTCTCTCATTCTTTTGTTTCTGGGGATACCTCACAGGTACCAACTGTCACCTGGAGGGACAGCTTCTCCCGACCCCTCAGACACTTGTTCACTCATGCTCTCACTTTCCCTCCTCCTTGAGCTGCAGCTCTCTTAAAACCCTGCCCATGACTCCTCCTGCTCTTGCAGCTGTCCTCCAGCTGCCTATAAAGCTGTCCAGTCATAGCTTCAACTACCATCAGTGTTTTAGATCTTACAACCCTAGCACTCGGAGTGTGCAGCTCGGTCTCACCTGAAGTTCACACCCTGCTATTCCTCTCTTCAAGCACCTGTTTCCTCCCCATCTTGTCTGTCACAGGCCCCCCTCTACCTACACTGCCTCCATCTTCTTCCCTAGATTTTGTCTCTCTATGGCTCCAGCATTACCTTCTCCAAAGCACCTTCCAAGCAGCTCTAGGGCTACACATGCTTCCCAGCCTCTCCCACATGCCCATTATTCTGACAGGATGACTGCATAGTGAGACTGATGGCATGTCTTCTGCACTCTGCTGGGCCCTCTATCACTATACCCCTTGTGCCTGGATCAGGGCCTTGTACACAGCAGGCATCAAGTAGATACAGGTGAATTAACAGACTTAGGAGAAAACTTCAGGTAAGCAGTTCTGACCACTTTTACCTAATCCAAATCTATCTCTCTTGTATAATCACCAATATCTCAGAGAACTATGCTAGCAGCTGAATGATCTCTGCCTAGGAGGCTCAGTGTAATCCAACTCCATCTGTGCTCAGAGGTGCAAGGGCTGACTGGGAATCAATCTCCAAGTGCTAAAGGCTTACAGAGAATTCTTTGGCAAAAATGCAACCTCATTTCTCTAGCTACAGCTTACAACAAGTGTGACCTTTTGAAAAAGAGGACAAGACAGCCCAGATTTTAGTCCTGGCTCCAACATTTAGCAACTCCTCCCACAGGAAGCACAATCAGTGAAGTGAAGCCCAGTGGGATCCCTGAAGTTCTCTATCTCAGCATGTGACTGCATGGGGAGGGTGAGAGTTTAGAAAGACTCGAACCTGAGGAACATACAGGATAGAGATGAGCTTCAAGGCAGGGGAAATGGCAGAAACAGAGGTGGACACTAGCGTGAGCAGTGGTCACCCGGGGTGGAGAGCACATATTGGTAACAAGTAGAGTGAGCATTCTAAGGAAGATTCAAGGACAGCAGAAGAATCCAGAAAAATGACAGAAAGCACAATGTCAAAACCAGAGAATGACTGTAATGACAGAAATGAGTTAGTTTGAAGACATGGTAGTTAAACAGTGGTCAGCCTCAGTGGAGCTGGGACCACTGGTGACTCAGCTGGACTACATGCTCGATAAGGACTATAAGAGAAGGGAACTGCCCACTAGCTTACTACTGCAGATGGTTTTAATAACAACTTAATAACAGGAAAGCACTAACAAGGAGATCAGGGCTAGGATGTGGCTTAGTTGGTATGTCAGTTGTCTATAACACACATGCAGCCCTGCATTTCCATCCCCAGAACTGCTGGGTGTGTTGGCACATGTCACCTGTAATCAAAGCACACAGGAGGTGGAAGCAGAAGAATCACAAGTTTGAAGTCATTCTCGGTAAGCTAGTCTGGGTTAGATGAGACTGCATTAAAAAAAACAAAAACATAAAAAAAACAAGGAACGACACAAACAAACAAACAAACAAACAAACCTAAAGACACTAAGCTCAATCACAAGATATAAGATGAGTCATTCTGAAGTCCACACTTTCAAATACCTCAAGGCTCCTTGAAATCTTGGGTTACTAGAGTGAGCCAAGGAGGCTTTCTCAGAGCCTCCTTGAGGTACCTGGTAAAAATGTTTAAGCCTTATCCCTAGGGATTTGAATGGGCAGCATGGGTGAGATCTGGAGACCAATCTTCTGTCAGGCACTACTTATTTGGCAGCAGCATGGGCTACATTCTAAGAAACACAACATATAAATTATCTCCATCACAAGATAAAGAGGTTACAGTGTCAGAGTTGATAGGGCTAAAAATTCATAAACTGATCTTAATTTAAAAAAAAGATCAAAGAAGTTTTCAGAAAACAAAAAAATCAGATCTTCCTGGGCTCACTGATCAATGCATTTGATGTCCATCCCTCTGTTCACAGAAGTCTTAGCAAGCACTCTTGTGTTTTCAGTCTTTGCTAAGGTAAACAAAAATCTCCTAATTTGTTTGCAGGGGCTGTCTAGAAACCTCTGTGCCCAGGTGAAGCAGCCAATATCAAAGTGTAATCATATTGCAAATGAGGGCTACAAGGAAGTGACTGGCATAATGGTGCTCTTGAAAGCAGGACAGAAAGATGAAAGATAGCTGTCACTAGGTACCTCTCGAGCAGCAACAGAGAGGAGGGTGTTCATGACTGCCAAGACTTCACTGGTGTTCATGGTGGCCAGGTCACTCTTCTCAGGTAAGAGCAGAAGGCCTCCTGGATCCTTATCACTGAAAGGACACAAACCTGTCAACATCTGGGTACAGATTGGGGATTTTCATGTTTTCTACCTCGAAAATCCCAAATGTAGACAGATTTCAATGTCAGGGGTCAGGAAAACAAGCTGGGCTGTCCCTTATACCTTTATATGCAAATCCCTTAGCATCTCCAAGTCCACCCAGCCCCTGCTTATCTTCTTTCTGCAAATTACTATCCTGTGCTTTTTTGCAGGTGTGTGTGTGTGTATGTACATATATATGGAGGTTAGAAGATAACCTTGTGAATTGTTCCTCAGGCACTGCCCATTTGGTTTGCTTGAGAGAGGGTCTCTAATTGGTCAAGGACATGCAAAGTAGGCTGCCTAGCCAGCAAGCCCTAGGGATTTCCCTTTCTCTGCCTCCCAGCACTGGGATTACATGTCACACCACCATTTCTGTTTTTGTTGTTGTTGTTGTTGTTGTTTTGTTTTGTTTTGTTTTGTTTTGTTTTTAATGTGGAGTCTAGGGATAAAGCTCAAATCTTCTTGCAAGGCAAGCACTTTACCAGCTGAGTTATCTTCCCTGCTCTTCCCAGCTCTTGCTTTTGTTTTTGAGACAGAGTTTTTCTATGTAGCCTAGGCAAACCTGAACTCACTATGTATGCAGTCCGGGTTGGCCTTAAACTCTCAGAGATTCTTCTGTCTCCATTGCCTGAATGCTGGAATTACAGGCATGTGCCACTATGCTGGTTTGTAGTTATTTTTTAAGTAGTTATATAGTAGTTAATTATAGATTTAAATATAAAACCTGAACTTTCTCCAATTACAGTTTCTACCTTTAAAATTCCCTTAGAAACTTTAGCACTCAGAAGGGATCCACAGTAGACCCAAATATAACTGTTTCTATAATAACTGGGACTTGAAGTACATCACTATTCTAGTCACTCTTACACCTAGAAGAAACTTCAGAAACTGAAGTTTTTTAGATTAGCAGATAAAGCACAATTCCAAAATACATGAGAAGAAATAGCTATAATAATAATAATAATAATAATAATAATAATAATAATAATAATAGTAATAATTTTTCAAAGATCCAAGGTATTTGATAAATAAAGAAAAGTGAACTTACCTAAAATATGTGCAGAGTGAACGGAAAGTGAGTTGCAGAGACTGCTTGTGTTCATGCTCAGTGACATTCTTCTAGGAAACCAGAAACTGTACATTTAGAAAATCAACTCCACAACATTCTTGATACCTTAGAGCAGCACAGAATGCCACAGAATACCACCACCCACTGGACCATCTCAAAGCATTCAACTAAGCCAGTAAGCAGCACTCCTTCATGACCTCTGCATCAGCTCCTGTCTCCAGGTTCCTGCTCTGTTTGAATTCCTGTAGGGACTTCCTTCAAGATGAACAGTCATTTATATACTTGGAGTTTGGTTTTGTTTGCTGTGTCTGTGCCCTGGTTCTTCCCTCTTGAAGTACGAAAGCATTTAACTTATCTTTGATTGTTTAGGAGCCCACAACTGACTTTGAACTTTTAAACAGATTTTGTAATTTTACAAAGATTCTGGATTTTAAAAGAGACAAAATATTTTAAAGAGACTGGATTTTTAAAGACTGCAGGACTTTTAAATTTTGGAATGCTTATGTTGCAATGTTGATATTCATGTGCTATCTTGGGGATGAACAAGAAAGGAAATGTTATGGCTTAAAGTGATATCTGTATGTCAAATTGACAAGGGGTCACCAGCCCCTCAACACCAATTTCTATGTAAGGCATTAAGGGAGAGTCCAGAGAATTTAAGATCTAGGCCTCTGCTTAGTACAGTACAGTTGAGAAGATAAGAGATGATCACAATGAGCACAGTTGTCTTAAGAGAGAATTGTTTAGCAACATAAAAATTAGCAATGCTGTTTAACTCATGATGGTATAAAAGTGAAAAAACAAAACAAAAAATAATAACAACAACAAAAAAACACTCAACCTAATCCCTCTCTGAAGGGATGAACAGAGAGAAAGAAACAAGGCTGCTTTGCTAAGAGACATTAACACCATTCACGTGGCCAAATGTCTTCTATGTTTCACGTGAGACACATGCTAACAATAACAACAAAAGTCATTCATTCAGCTACCTGATGAATGCTTCCAGCAAACAACTCCAAGAGTATCTGGTATAAAATGTTCCATTTGACATCTTAGTGCTTTTACCTATGAAAAGCACCTTTTACCCTGGTACTGAATCTGAGTAATGTGGAGAGGGGCCCTAGGAGGTTAAGAAGAACCAGCTGAGGAGTCAAATCTTGTTAGATTTTCTTTAGTTATATACTGGGATTGTTATAAATAAAATAGGTCAGGGATTTACTTCAAAATGACACTGGGTGGGTGTGTATACTGAAAAGTAAGTGAGGTATATCACAGATAAAACAAAATTAGCCTGAGTGTGCCATTGTCAAAGTTAGGTGATGAGAAGTCACTATATTATTCCTTTAAATTTTTCTCATAATTTGGGCAAGAAAAGATAAAAATTCGATTATAGGCAAGTCATAAGAGTGGAAACTACACTGTGACTAAGCAAGAGGAAAAGCATTGAGCACAGTGCTTGTCCTTTAAAAACCACTCAAAGCTCTAGAGATAGTGAGCACATCAGAAAACACTGTCATGTATTTAGAGAAGATAAATAAAGATTAACTCAGTCATGAAATCCATACTTTCAGTACATAATTACCATCATGGTGAAGAGCTGGTTTCTCCGGGTCTGTCGATCAGGAAAGAAGATGGCAGCCCCATTGAGAAGAGTGTTTCTCACTTCTTGTTTTAGGATCTCCATGGGCATGGAATCTCCATCAGCTCTATCTACCACTAATGAGAAAGAACAATGGATCAGCTCTAACACATTCCATCAATTGCACTCACTAACCTGCGTACACATCTACTGCTCTCCATGCTGTGCTTTGTACCAGTGCAAACTATTTCTTTGTTTAGGTTTGGCAGTATAGGCAAGTTAGTTTTTATTGACATATGACTAAAACAAAGGCTATCTGGACAAGTTTTTATATATTGATTTCTCTGTTCTCTTGAGATACACTCGAGACAAAGACTTAAAAGTCCTCTCAGATGTGGCATGTGCTTCATCCTCAATTGTTACTATAGTCTCTCTAATGGCCTCATCCAGAGTCTTGAATGACGTAAAGGTTGAACAGTGTAAAAGTAATTACCCTCAATAAAATAGAACTGTATCTGAAACTAGGAGGAAGTCAGCTATGGAAGAACAAACCCTCAACTCAAAACAGTAATCCAAAAGGCATCAAACAAAATTCTCCTGTTGTGTTAGGGGTATAAATCAGATGGCAGAGTGCTTGCCTAGCATTTGTGAAGCTCTGGGTTTGAGGGCCAGGACTATATAAAACTAGTTTTGTGAACAAGAAAAAGATCATGCTGAGTGAAGTAACCCAGACTGGGAAAAACAAACTAAGTGGATATTAGTCATAAAGGTCAAGATAACCATGCTACAATGCACAGTCCCAAAGAAGCTACGTAACAAGGAGGACCCAAGAGGGACACTTGAATCTCACTGAGAAGGGGAAATAGATTAGATGGGGGGCGGGGAGGAGAGATGGAGGTAGGGGACTGGGTGGGAGAGGGAGCAGGAAAGAAAACCAGGAGGTATGAGGAGTGGGAAGGGTGGAGAGAGACAGTACTGGGAGACAACTGGATTGGAGGGATGAGGTGGGGGAAGGATGGAGGGAGACAGTACTGGGAGACAACTGGATTGGCAGTGGGCTAGGGGTTGCAGAGAATCTCTGGGATGAACTAGAAACCTAGGACAAGGAAAATCCCAGGAATCCATGAGGGTGACCTAAGCTAAGATTCCTAGCAATAAGCAATTATGGACATTGAACAGGCTATCTCCTGTAACCAGGCAAGACTTCCAATGGAGAGTTTAGGACACAAACCCAGCCACAAAACCTTAGATCCATAATTTGTCCTAACTACAAGATGTTCAAGGGGTAAAAGGTGGAGCAGAAGTTGAAGGCTGGGACAACTAATGACTCACCCAACTGGAGACTCGTGCCATGAGAAGGAGCTCATCCCTGACACTATTAATGATACTCAGCTATACTTGTAGACAGGAGTCTAGCATAACTGTCATCTGAGAGGTTTCACCCAGCAACTGATGGAAACAGAGGCAGAGACTGAAAGCCAAACATTAAGCAGAGTTTGGGGAATGCTAAGGAAGAAGGGATAAGGACACCACAAGAAAATCTACATAATCAACTAACCTGGGTCCATAGGGCTCATAGAGACTGAGTTGTCAACCAGAGAGCATGCATGGGATGGACCCAGGTGCTCTGCACACACGTAACAGCTGTGCAGCTGGGTCTTCACATGAGACTCCTAAATCAGGAGCAGGGACTATCTCTAACTACACTGCCTGCCTTTGGATCCCTTTCCCCTAACTGGGCTGTCTAGTCTGGCCTCAATAGAAGAAGATGTGCCTAGTCTTACTGCAACTTGATATGCCAAAGCTAACTGATATTCACAGAGGCCTCTGCTTTTCTGAGAAGGGGTAAGTGGGGGGAGGGGAGGCAAGAGGGAGGGACCTGGAGGGGAGGAAGGAAGGAAAGCTGTGATTGGGATATAAAGTGAATAAATAATTAATGAAAAAAAAAATCCTGAGTATTGTGTTATAATTCCTATTGCCTATAATTCCATTACCTGGGAGGTAGAAACACAAAGATCATTCTCAACCACTTAAGTGAGCCAGAGGCCAGCTGGGATACATGAGACCCATTCTTAAGGAAAAAAGAAAGAATTAGAACAGAGGAAGGGAGGCAGAAAAGCAAGCAGGTTCATGTCTTCCAGTACCAATCTCCTTCTGGCTCACATAGTCACTAGATGCCTCACACCAGTATAGACAAGTGGCATATAGTCACCAGTACAAAATCACATTCAAGGCCCATTCTAGCACCTACCATCACATAAGTGTGTGTAGAGCTCCTTGGCTGCCTGTATTCCCTCAGGACGCTGTGCTGCAGACTTCTCCTCCTCTAAGGCAGCTTGTGGGTCGTCCTGCAGTACTGAGAAGCAGCTCTGCAGGAGCTGCAGCAGAAGGGTCTGTGCACAGATGCATTCTTCCCTTGGGCTGCAGAGGACAAAGAACATCAGAGAGCAGAAGAGCAGGTACCGTTTACCCTCCAAAGCCATATAGCTGTCTATAAAGGACTTCCCTCAAGACATCAGATTTAGTAAAGGAACACCAAGCCAGAGGAAGCTGGGAGGAACACAAGGAACACTGCCAGACATCTGGAAACAGAGCCCATCTGACTGCCCACTGGAAACAGACCCTGTCTGAATGCCCACTGGGGGAAGGAAACACATTTTGTTTCTTCACCTGTAAAATGAGACGACAAATCATGTCCTTCATAAGACTATGATCAGAACAAGAGTCTCAAACGTTGGAACTTTTTCCTGATTTTGGAATATTTGCACATGCATGCATGCATCAGAGAAAAGGGAAAAAGGGAGGGGAGAGGAGAGAGGAGAAGGCTCTCTTGGGAGTCAGGACCCAAGTTTAAACATAAAATTCATGGAGCTAGAGAGATAGCTTGCTCCAGAACCATAAGAACTGGCATTTAGATCCCAGTGCCCTTGTAACAAGCTAGGCATACCCACAAATGCAGTAACCCAGCTCCAAGGTGTGTGTGTGGTGGTGGGGGCACAAAAGACAGGAGGATTTCTGGGGCTTAATGGCTTCTAGCCTAGCTAAGAAAATGTGATACCCAATGCTCTCTTTTGGCCTCTACATACACACAGGCCCACATACCCACACACATGAGCATAAACTCACACACATAAATAAACAAATGGATAATTTTTAAATACAAAATTCATTTGTTTTACATACATTTTTTTTTCAGTGATGTCCCAGGGCCTTGTACATGCTTACAAGTACTATGTCACTAGAGACTGAAGCCAGGACCTGTGTAGGCTAAGGAAGCACTGTGTCGCTGGGTTATTACTCCCAGCCATATTTTATTTTTAGCTCAGTTGCACTTTGACTATGATTCATGATATGAAGTGAGATGTGGAATTTTCCACTTGTGGCATGCATTTTTTAATTTTGTAATTTTGGATTAGAGATGTTCAACCTACATCACCATAATGCCTGACCTGTTTATCCTATCAGTTGTGAGGACAGTCAATAAGGAAATGGCTGGGAAAAATGCTTCCTAAAAATGTTATAGAAATCTGAGGGCCATTCTCAACAATCAAATCTTTAAAATCAGAGAATATATACAAGAAAAAAATTAAGAAGAAAAAAATCCATTTCAGTTTTGCTTATGATTGTCACTTTATAACAAGTTCTGACCTACTTTTGCATTAATTTATGGTAAAAATTCCAGAAGATCTGCAAATCAAGACCCGCAAAGTCCAGGAAAGACTTATATTTTAAGCCACTTTCCTTTTGCTGCACCTAAAAAATGATAAAGACAAGAAAAAAAGTAAAATTAAAAAATATATTTAGAGAAATATTGAGATGTCTCATTTACTTGCTATGGTTAAGAAGTGAGATGACCCACCTGAGTAAAATTTTCATACAACTCAGAAATGTGTGTGTGTGTGTGTCTCTATGTACGTGTGCATCTATGTGTCTGTGTGTATGTATATGTGTGTCTATATGCATTTTGTGTCTGTATGTGTCTTTGTGTGTGTCTATGTATGTGTGTCTTGGTGTGTGTATGTGTGTCTATGTGTGCACATGTGCATACAAAAGTAAATGTAACATTATACACACATGGCCACACAAGCGCTCTGACTTCATAAACATAAGCCAAGCTTTACATGTAATGGTCCCTAGGACTGTCCTGACTTCCCTCCATGTGGGCTGCACTTCTGTTGTAACTTAGCTACTACCCCTAGGCTTCTCTCTCTTTTTTGCTGTGATAAGAGTTCTTAATGAACAGAGACCCAAACACTATCTATGCACTGGCTCAACAGCCTCTTGTGCACTGAAAAGAAAAGAAAGCTAAGGGTAGACACTGCTACATACACAGAAGGTGCTTCCCTGAAGCACTCCACAGTGATGGCAGTACGACTCCCTGAGTGAACTCAAACAGTGACTTACTAGTAACTGTAAAAGTCAGCATCAAACCCCTAAATATTTTAAATTCAAATCCTGATAGTTTAGTCCATTTAATAAATGAAGTTCCCTCTAGATGTGAGAAGTCATTCTAAGACTTAAAGAGCAGATCTTGTGAGGCTGCTGTGTTTGCTGACCCTCGGCAAGCACAAGCTGGGACAGAATCCTGTGTCTGCAGGTCTACTCCAGGGGACCTTACAACAGTGGCCACATGCCATGTCATACTCCACAGACTGGTGCCAAAGCCACTGTCTCCATCCTTTTTGTATTATCGTGCAGTAGAATATCTGCTGTATCCATCAATACTGCCATCACTTCAGAGTGCCCAGGTTTTAAAGGTTGCCCACTTCTCTTGACACTGTCAGTCATTTCTTTTAGAGGAGTGTTGTATAATCATGGAAGACACCAACCAGGTCATGGGCGAGCTGCTGGATGAACTGCAGGGTCCTAAGAAGCAGGGTGGCCCCATAGATATTCTCTGTGTCCCTTCTGCAGTGGGCATAGAGGATGCTTTGTTCTGCTTCTGCTCTTGCAGGCCGGAGGTACCCACTGATGCTCAAGCCTTGCACACCCAACCGCTCAGCTGACTCCTGGCGGGTGCAGAGGAACTTCACCATCAAGAACTAGAAAGAATAAAAGATGCCTAAGAGAAGGATTTGGAATCCCTAAGTGCAATGAAAGAAGACTGAAAGGCCTTTTTAGGAAAGTTCCTCTTGGTTTTATCAAGTATTTTATAAAGCATCATCATGCCTAGTACTGGGGACATAGAATAAGTTCAGTATCTTCAGTCAACAGAAAAAAATGACAAAACACAGAATAAGTTAGGTTTTGTTAGGATTATACTAGAGAAATGGCCTTCAAAAAGGCAAAACCCAGAAAGAAATGAAAGAAGTATGTTTCCTTTTTAAGACAAAAAACATATACTTAATGGAAACAGCCAATGCCCTAAGGAATCACTTAAATTTTCCAAGCAGCACTGGAAGCAAAGATACACTCTTGTCTGTGCAAACAAAGCAAAGGTATTCCCAAAGTTGAGCTTGGTGCAAACTGTTCCTTAAAGGGAAAGTTCCTTTCACAAAGGCCTTGATGTCTTATTTCCAGTTTTACGTTGTATTTATTTATTTTATGCATGTGGGCACATGCATCTCACACTGTGCTTGTGGAGATGAGAGGACAAACTGAAGGAGTTGGTTCTCTCCTTCTATGTTGGTCCTAGGGATCAAACTCAGATCCTGGGCTTGGCAGCAAATGTCTTTACCTACTGAACACTTCACTGGTAATAAAGACCTTTCTGAAATCCATTACTCAAATGCACAGACATGCATTGAGCACATACTATGTGTAAACTCTGAAGAGTTCTGAATTCTCTTACTTACTCTAAGATTTATTATTAAGTTAAGAAAAATAAATTCCATGGCCGGGAAGTTGCTACTCTCAGAACTGGGGGAACATAGGCATTCCTCTTGCATTTACAGCTGTGTGCTGTAAATTCCTCTTGCATTTATACTCACTGCAGTGTGCCTTTTCTGACACATCTTAGCCAAGGTAAAGATTATGGCACAACCACTTCCAGCACTTGGCATAATTTCACACTCTCTCTCAGATGAAGTCTTCTCTGGTGAACCCCAGGCTGGGTTAAATCTCCCTCTGTCTCTCCCACCCCCTCTAATGTCCCAGTGTTGGCTCAGGGCTGATGCAGTTAGTAATGTTTGTAGAAGGGGAGAGCAGGTAAATGAGCAAAGGGCAAACTGACTACTGCTTACTTTGGCAACTCGGCACTGTTGTAACTTGACATCTGCTTCATCCCACTCTTCTTCTAGCTCAAACCAGCCAATAGGATCATCCTCTCCAAGGTCATCAGATGAACAACCAATTCTGTGAACACAAGTGTAATCATAAGACACTTTCCTTGCTTCTAAGTTTCTCCAGAGACTGACAAGTGACAAGGCCTCATCCAAATGGCATTTAAGTCAGGCATTTCCAGTGAGATGCAGAAGTGACATACCAGGATGGGCATTTCTGGTAAGCACTGAGGAAGAAGCAAGAGTGGCTTCCCTTCCCTAGGTCTGACTAACTTGTGTATAACTAGCCTGAGGTCTGAGACATGTACAAACAGCTGAAGGGTTGATGCCTCAGATCCTGGAGCTCTCAAACCTCAGCCTTTACAGGCCTCTGTTGATTAGCAAGTCCTCCAAAGGAAGCATTCCACCTTAAAACAAAGGGTAAGTACATGCTGCTCTTTAAAAGCTGAATGGGTAAGTGCTGTTCCCTCTTCAGCAGGCACTCTTGCAAGCACCATTCTTGGTTGGTTGGTTGGTTGGTGACAGTCCACTAGGTAGCCTTAGCTACTCTGGAACTCATCATGTAGACCAGGCTGGCCTTGACATTTGCTTGCCTCTACCCCCCAAATGCTGAGATTAAAGGTCACCATGCCTGGCTTCAAATTTCCATCCTTAAAATCTCATACTACTTGGCCTATGACTCAACTCTCACACTAATAGCACACTGTATAAGCATGACAAGCAACCACAGATAACTATGGGGAAAAGGAAAGAAAATGCACAACAGGATCTGGAACAAAGGAAAAATTTTATTCTCTTCCTCACACAAATATTTCTTGGTAGAAATCTTTTGTGATATAATTGACCACAACAGAACAGGTGGAATTTGCTAAGCTCTACATGTCAATAAGTCTCATCCATAATACATGTTTGAGGAATTTTAAATGTATTCTTTGAGGGCATACTATTTCAACGGCATGGCATTTGCCCAGAATATGTGAGAACTTGGGTTCTATCCTCAGCTATGTAGCCCAGGCTGGCCCTGAGCTCTCAGTCTCTTCCTATCCTCATGCCACCATGCCTGGCAGAAAATCTACTAAAAAAAAACAAAAACAAAAAAAAAAAAAAGTGTGCAATCTAAAAAGTTGGCAGAGTCAGGCACTGGAGAAGCAACTTCGCTCACTAAACCACACTGTACAGCAGGCAAGTGCTGACACTGGAGCATTGTACCAGCAAAACACAACAAAATGTTATTTCCAACTTGAGAGAGATAATATGTAGGTCAGCTTAGTTGGCCTATATTAAGGAATAACTCAGGCTAGAACCAGATCAAATCATTAAGGGACTCATGAATAAGCTTGTATTTAGGTTAAAAAAAAAAAACCCATCCTGCACAGGATGTGAAAGACCTTATTTGACAAAAGTTTAAAGGCAAAGACCTATTTTAATGTCCCAAGAATGAGAACATAGTTATTTAAAATTAGGTGGTACCTGTAGCCATTATAAAAAAGAAATCATGCTGGGTGTGGTGACAGAAACCTGTAAGCACACAGGAAGCTGAGGCAGCAAGAGTGCTACAAGAGACCAGCATGGCAGTGAGTCCCAAGCTACCTAAGCTAGTAAGACCTAATCTCAAGAAACAAACCACAAACAAAACAGACAATGAAGGAAGAGGAGGGAAAGAAAGGAAGAGGAACAAAGAAAAAGAAGTCTTAGGTCCTTCCTATAACCACTGACTCAGATCTGTATTTTCACAGGATCCCTGAGAAACACAATAGCACAGACAAAAAGTCCAGGGCTCTGATCCACAGTGATAGCTTCCTAGCAGCAACAAAGAAGCAATGCTATATGACAGATCAGCAGTGACCTCTGTGGCAATGTCTACTTTAAGCCTTCATCTTACTGACCCATACCACACCCATTCCCTGATTTCTGAGGGTATAGCCTGGCTTGCCCCCTATTCTCTGTCTTGAGTTTTCTGTTGTCTCTTAACTAGTGCTGCTCATCAGGGTGAACTATGTCTAGTCTATAGTCCTCCAGCTATCTCTTCCAGCTCTACATTTTCCTGTAGGTGGTTTTTTTATTTGTTTGTTTGGTTGGTTTTTGTTTTTTGTTTTTTGATATAGGGTCTTAATCTATAGCATAGGTTGGCCTTGAACTCTCTAATCTTATCTCAGCTTCCTGAATGCTGGGATTACAGTCATAAGGCATCATACCTGGATCTTATATTTTTAATGAACATTTCAAAGACTGTCATGTCTGTCCCTACAAGAGTCTAAGCTGCTGACCTGTTTGTCCTACTGGCTGCAAGACACCTCAAAGTCTTACCAAGAGGGCTAACATTGAGCTAACTGTCTTTCCATAATCCTGCTTCTCCCTGGGGCATGTTTGATCTCAGAGAAGGGTACTACAGTGCCTCCTTTGGTACTTTTGCCACTGCAGGACCTTCAATGCATCAGGCCCAGCACATAATATATGTTTAATAAGTACTTTCAATGAAAGTTTAAGAGGGGTCTCACTTGTTCTTTCAGAAGACCTAGGTTTGGTTCTTAGCACCCACATGGCAGCTCACAATCATTCACAACTCCACTTCTAGGGATCCAGTGCAGTCTTCAGACCTTCATGGGCAGCAGGCACACACATGGTGCATGTATGTACACACCACAAACTGCAGTTGGTCTTTGCTACCTTATGGGTTCTTCTTTCCCACTCTTTATCCTAACTCCCCCAGTTTTACCCCCCATTACTAAATAGAAGAGAAACACGGATAGAGGGGAGAGAATAATTAGGAAAATTCCTGAATCTAATTTCTTTTGTGACCACGGCTACTAACAAACTGCAACCAACCTCCCTAAATGACCAACAACCACTGACCCTGCCTCTTGGGGGACTTATATTTATGTACCCTCTGAAAAGTTCCCAGAATTCCAAAGTCACACAATCACAGAAATTATCTGCACCTGGCAAAACCACTACTTCTGCTACAGCACAAGACAAATCATGATCAGCTGCTGTGGACAGTTTGAAGCAGCCCCATATCTCTACAGCTGAGATTAAAACAAAAGCACAGTCTTATAATATTTCTGTGTTTTTAAAAGAACATGAAATTCCAGAATTCTTTAAAAAAAAAAAAAAACACCCACTTAAATAAATCAAAAAAATTTTTTTAAAAAGCTTGAGTGTCAGAGATGGATTCAGAACAGCATAAATATCCCAGTGGTCAGGTAAGACTCAGGCTGCTGCCAACTAAGGCACGTATCACTCCCCAGCCACTCTGAAGACCTGTGACCCTTGTCACAGATAGGGACAAGTAATAAGTTATACACAAATTAACACACCTCTGTACAGATGCTTTTAGAAAATAACAATGACTTCTGGCCTCTGTGGTGGGTTACTGGCACCTTTTCTATAAGCATAATTCAACAATAAAGATACATCCTTTTTTTTAGACGGGGTCTTACTATGTAATAATGGCTACCCTAGAACTCACTAGGTAGACGAGGCTAACCTCAAACTCACGAAGTTCCATTTACTTCTCCCCAAATACTTCCCAATTAAAGGTGTGCAGTACCACACCCAGCAAGCAAATAGATACAATTTTTTGACCACACAGACTTTCTCTCTGGGCTGTACCTGCTTTTTACGAACTGCCTCAGTTCCTGGAGCTTCCATTTGTCATATTTTTCAAACCGTTTGAAGTGTTCTTCTGCATGAAACTTATCAGAAGGTGAGTTATAGGCAAATACCAGCCCACACTGAGCACCAATGCCACCGCGGCGAACCTGGGAACAGAGGCAAAAGTTCTCTGCTGACTTGTCTCCGGTTGACATAGTTAATTAAGGTCCAATAGCTTATGGCACAATGAAACCAATAAAATGATATTCCAAGTTACTACGCCCTGCAAGTAAGGGGCTATTTCCTATCAAACATTGGCTTGGCTCTCTCCATCCTTATAGTCACACTGTTCAGAGAATTGAAACTGGATCTGAATTTGTACACTTGCCCTCTGCTAGAGGACTAAGACAGAGGAAGATAATTACTGCACACCCAATGACAGGCAAGGACTGGAAATGCAACCCAATCACTTTTTAAAAACAAACACATACACAAACAAAACAGGGCCCTCTATGTAGTTCTGGTTGTCCTAGAACTCACGCTGTAGAACAGGCTGGCTTTGAATTCACAGAAATCCACTGCCTATGCCTCCTGAGTGCTGGCATTAGAGGTGTGTTCTACCATGCCTAGCTCAATTCACTTAAAAACTTTGATTACTTTATGTGTTTGGGTGTTTGCTTGCAGTTAAGTCTGTGCACCACAGGCAGGCCTGGTTCCACATGGTGAGTCATCTCATGAGGCTGCTAGGGATTGAACTCAGGCCCTATCTCTGGAAGAGCACCTAGGGCTTTCAACTGCTGAGCCCTTTCCCCAGCCACTAACTGAAGAGCAGTACAACTACTTTAAAAAGGTGGAAGAAAAATTACCATAATTCTGATCTGTGTAACTTGGAAGGCAGACTCAGTTCCTGCAGAAAAAATAGTACTTGCTCTGGTTTTTCCAGTCTCTGTAAGGAAACCTAAGAAAAAGAAAAAGAAAGTTAGGATGTTTGAGTCATGTTTACAGTCCCAAGACCTAGTATCCACAAAAGCAAGGGTAGCCAGCCAATCAGGTACCTTTGTGACAATGAGAAAAACAATACCTCTTTAGCAGATGTGCCTCCCTCCCACACCTCTACCTTCTGCAAAAAAGCAGTAGGCAACAAGAGAATGGCTAAGGACATCCACCAACACACACACACACACACACACACACACACATACACACACACACACATACACACACGGCACAGTCTCCTCAGATTGTGATTTTTCAATCAGAGACAGAAAACTGCAGGATTGACCATCTTCCTGAATCATCCGTAAAGCCATGACTAATGTTTGACTGAGCTAATTTAAAACAAGTAGGCTTAGCAGTTGAAGGTTGATCAACTTCTAGAACACTCTGTCAGCAAAGGTTATGACAGATGCTGAAAAGGGAGGCGGATTACTGGGTATCTTGTCTAACTCAATCTGGGTTATCTCTATTTTGTACTGCCTCTAAGCTATCTTATAATTTTGTGAGGTAATTTCTGAGGATAATGCAAATGACTTTTGTCCAAAGAAACATATAAAAAATAAAAGAATATAGCTGATTACTAACTGTAAGTAAATTCCAAGATTGGTCTTTGTGTGTTTTATGAATTTTCCTTTAAACTATTGATACTGGTTCCTTCCTTCCTTTATTAAAAAGTCTGATGTACTCATTTACAGTTGTATGAGAGTCATATACCTTTTTTGGTTACAAATTATCTCTCAACTCACAAAAAGATCTGTTGTTAAACTCAAGGTGCAGCAGTGTGATGCAAGGACATGCTCAAGTCAGTACTCCCTGAGCTTTTCTCCTGGGACCCTGCCCTGCTTCCAGTCACTCCCCTGTAAAGTCCAAACACTGAAATGATGTTCATGTTCTTATTCCATACCTAAGTTTAATAACACAAACATTCTTAGACTCTGGGTTTCCACAAGACAATTGTGTAAAATGTGTTACAAGGACCAAAAAAAAAAAAAAAAAAAAAAAAAACCAAGAGATCCTTTGCTAATTCACAGATGATCTGATTTTACCAGGGATGAGAAGCAATACAATGGCAAAAACCCATAAAACTACAACTGATGTTATCAAATAGCAATTCTGTTTACAGTTTTAAGAAAGCATGGTCTCAGAAATGCACACAATTCTACGAGCAATACACCTAGACAATTCTAATTGTCCCCGGAGCCTTTGGATTAACCTACTTATAGAAATTTATTATAAAAGGAATTTTAAGGTTTTTTTCCTATTTTTTTGAGATAGGGTTTTTCTGTGTAGCCCTGGCTGTCTTGGGACTCACTCTGTAGACTTTCCTTGAAGTCTCTCCTTCAACTCAGGCTCTCCTTGAACTCAGGACTCACTTGCCTCTGCCTCCTGAATGCTGAGATTAAAAGCATGTACCCACTGCCCTGTAGCTTAGCTGGCCTGGCCTGGAACTCACTATGTAAACTGGGCTGGCCACAAACCCAGACACTTGTCAGGCTCTGCTTCTCCACTACTGGGTGAGATTAAAGGTATGCCAGCATCTCAGGTCAAAATAAATGCTTTAAAGTATGCAATTATTCATTTATTTAATTTTATGTGTTTATATGGGTGCTTGAATGGATTCATGTGTGCCACATGTATACAGGTACTCACAGAGGCCAGAAAAGGACATCAGAATTCCTGGATCTGAAGTTACTGGTGATCTAAGACTACCTGATACAAGTGCTAGAAACTGAACTTCAGTCCTCTATAAGAGCAGAATGTGCTCCTAGCCTTAGAACCACTTCCTCTCCATTACAAATAATGTTTTTTTGTTTGTTTGTTTTGTTTTAAGAAGGATTTAAGAGGCAGATATAGACTGTCCTCTGACTTACACATGCCTTCTGGGGCACATGTGCACCTGCATTCACACATTCATACTCACATGTATAATAAAAAATACATACTAAAAAAAACCACACACACAACTGTGTCACCTTGTTTTGCTGTTTAATTTTTTTTTTTTTTTTTTGGACAGGCTATCACTATATAACCTAGGCTGGCCTACAACATCTGATACTCCTGCCTCACCCTGTTTAATGCTAAGATTATAGGTATACACCACTTTGCCCAGTCAATGGCAGGAGTCAAACATTAACCCGTCATAGACTTAAAGGATTTAATGCATCTATACTTCCAGCTCCTACGAGCCAATTATCCTTTAAGACCCAAGTTTTAGTGACAGTAATTCGTTCAGAAATTTAGGAACATTAGCTGTGTCAAATGTCAGGATTCCATCCTTGAGCATTCTTGGGTACTCTAGTAACATTTGCCCACAACTGGGACATTCCAGTTAAGAGGAGTACTCCTGAGAGAGCTTTTATTGCTCTAAGGGAGAAAAAAAAAAAAAAACAAAAACAAAAACATTCTTACAGCTTTGGTTCTTCAGACTCATTTCTTTAGCTGATTAAGAAATCCACACAGAGCCCAAGTTTCCAGACAGCCAGAGCTGTGTGCAGAGTTTCAAGAGAAGCTGAGAACTCCTGTCCATACCCCACACTCTAAACAATAACAACAGTAACAACAAACCAAACCAACAAAAACAAAAACAGAAAATCTGCCATAGTCCAAAGTGAGTCTAAAAACTCACTTACTCCAGGTAAAAAGAACAGGACGTGGAGGAGGCTGGCAAAGAGTCCAGGAAGAATAAGGACTTATTCAAATCAGGCAGGGCAAAAGGCTGGCAAATGTGTCTTACAGATGACAGAAGCCTGTGTAGATTTTCAAACTGGACAGTGCTTATAACCCCACACTGTAAAGCAGGTGGGCAGAGACTACATCTGTAGTCCTTGGGACAGGAGGACCATGAGGTTGGGGTCAGCCTGGGCAACATAACAGGATCCTCTCTCAAAACTAAACTAGGCCAAAAAGTATATATTCTGATGCCAAAATTTCTACTTCTACATGCAATAGAGACAGAAAATCCAATTCTTTAGAGTAGAAGAAAAATGCAGACAATCTTTAGCAAAGCCATTTTGACTCTGTCAGGTAAAGGGATAATAAAGGGGCAAAGAGCTGCCACCACCTCCACCCAATATTCTACTCCACCCCCACCTTTGGGTGGCAGGCAGTTTGCTGTGGCTTTCTGTGTGGAGGGTATGGATGCTGTGAAGTAAAGTTCTTTGTGAAGGCTGAGCAGCTCAGGAGTGTAAGGAACCTTCTTGTGCAAAGTTTATTGCTTAAGAGGTTACTAAAGGGCAGGAGGTACAACTGGGAACCTCCTTGGTGCTGAGAATAAAAATAGGAAACAGTAGAGGGAACAGGCAATGTTGCAGAAATCAGAAGCCTTCAGGCTCTTAGAAAAGCCACAACAGAACTAAATCTTGAAGAGGAAGGCCAGGCCAGTCAGTGTTGACAGCAGCTAGAACATTCCACTCTACTGAATCAGAAAGACTCAAAGTAGTATAGTGAAAAGAAAAGAAACACATACAAGACTCTGACCAAGTGATTACCAGATAGGAAAAAGCTCACAAATACATCTACATAGGGAAAAGAGCCTATAGCAGAATGAAGCAGACACAAACATACATTTGTGCTAGAGATGAAGAGATTGCTCCAACACATCAAATGCCAGCCCAGCTGTAAGGTTCTTAAAGATGCTCTCAGACATATGGTGCTAAGGATCCACTGTCTTTCTCAATACTTTAAACCAACTCAACAGAAAGTCAATCTAAACTTTAAAACAATGAAATGCAGTCACCTTTTCTATCTCAAGAAGGGGAGTCTTTGTTTGGCTATTTCTTTGTTTTTAGACAGGGACTTTCTATATAGTACTAGATGTCCTGGAACTCATTAAAATATAGACCAGGTTGGCCTTACAGAGATCTGCCTGCCTCTGCCTCCTGAGTGATGGGATTAAAGCCATGTATCACCACCACCTGCTTTTTAAAACTTGATTTTGAACAGCCTTAGACTGTCAAATACTTAATGTGTCTAATAGTCATTACCATTTAGACAAAAGCTGAACCAGACAAAGTGTACAGAAGCCACTGCTGTTAACCTGAGGGGAAAAAGACTAGTTTTTTTTTTTTTTTTTTTTTTTGTGACTCATGCCTGTAATCCCAGAACTTAGAGGAGGCTGAGACAAAAGAACTGTCTTGAGTTAGAGGCTCACCTGGGTTACATAGTGAAACCCTTTCTCAAAACAACAAAACCCACTAACATCTAGGGTAGAAAAGATGGCTTTCTAATTAACAGCATGTGCTATTCTTACAGAGAATTTAGATTCAGTTCCCAGCACCTACATGTGGGCTCACAACCATTTATAGGGTATTCAGGAGATATGATGCCCTCAACTGGCCTCCTAGGGCAGTAGGCACACATATAATGTGTGCACATATACACAGGCAAAACACCAATACACATTAAAACATTATACACACACATAACTAAAACACCAACATCTGAGAATTTCCAAAGTCAGAGTGTGAGTTCACATAGCTACCTCCTGTGCATGCTAGCAATTAGACCATCTACCACTTACCATCCCTTGTCCATGGCTCCACAAGAAGATTTTCAGGTCCTGACTTATCTTCTTTTCCTTTGACATCACAAGCCTGAAGAGTCAACTGGAGGGGTTTACCTGTCCAAAGAAAAGACAGGGCAAGTTTTAAGCTTTGTACACACACACACACACACACACACACACAGAGAGAGAGAGAGAGAGAGAGAGAGAGAGAGAGAGAGAGAGAGAGAGAGAGAGAGAGAGAAATTGGCAAATTGGCAGCAATGCATGGCCTGTGCCTTAGACTGCTAAAAGCTTACCTGCATAAAAGGCAAAATTGGGGCTAGCAAGAAGCTACCAAGTCTGAAGACCTAAGTTTCATAACTACAGCTCTAGGGAATCTGATATTCTCTTCTCAACCCTGAGGGTATCTGCGTGAGTATGCAAGTACCCAAACATAGACACATAATTAAATAATAATAAAAATAAACCTTAAAATATTTTAAGTAGATAAACAAAAGGTCAAATAGCATGGGAATAGTAAACAGAAGTTAATGCTACCTCTACCTACTTTCCTAACTGAAAGCACAACCTGTATTTCTGAGTAAGGTTAAGGAAAGGTATTAGCATTCTGTCTAAGCGCCACCTCACAGTTACCTGGTGACAGCTAGGTATGTGCCTCCCCAGTTACCTGGCAACAGCCAGGTAGGCCTGACCCACTATAAAAGGGACTGCTTGCCCCCTCCTCACTCTCTTGTTCTTTTCTTCTTGCTCCTGCTCTGTCCCCTCACTCCTTCCCCATTCCCTTTCCCCTTCTCTCCATGGCCAGCCTCTACTCCTCTCTTCTCCCCTCCTTCTCTCTCCCTCTTCCTCTTTCTCTTTCTTCCCACCCTTTCTTTCTCTCTCTGCCTTTCTCTGCCTCTACTACCCTCTTAACTCCCCTCCCCATGCCCTGAATAAACTCTATTCTATACTATACCATAATGTGGCTGGTCCCTCAGGCAGGAGGGATGCTTGGCAAAGGCATGCTGAGGTAGCCCCTTCCCCCATACCTCACCACACATCCATAGAACATATCCCTCCCCACCTCTAATCCCTGTCCCAACAACCCCAATATGAATGGTAAATATATCTGGAAAACACTACAGCTTCTAGATGCCACTCAACTTCCCACCCAGCCACACCTGTTCCTGGCCCAGTTTCTCCAGAGACTAGTGTAGAGACAAACTGGATTCATAAGACAATTGTCTGACTTTAAAAGTTAAACATAAAATAACATAATTGAAAAAGTTGTATTACATTGTACAAACATCGTGGTGGGAATATCCCAGTAATGCCTGAAATACTGAGAAGAATCAGAACAATCACTGAATTTAGAAGACAATTTTGCCACTAGAGGCTGGCATGGTAAATTTGTTGTTCCTCGAAGCCAGGTTGCAATCACCGTTAACAGCTTTATGGGCACTGGTTGAGTACTGGGAGCCTCATGCTAGGTCATTTATAAAGTGTTGAGATGGGCCTGCAGATGAGAATACTCCAACCAAGTTTCTTTACTCACATAATGACACACACTTGTACTTCACCAAAGATGGTTGCACTCAAAATTGCTTTGAGACCCAAGTCACTGTACTAGAAAAATCCAAGAACTATCAAGGGATTTGGGTATCCTCTTCTGCCAACCTGGCCTAAATGATACATGAACACCCTCCTTCTTCTACCAATTCTAGAGAAAAGCTAGTAGTCAGATGTATTCACTCAGGGACCAGGTTAACACTACTATAACCCCATGTACACACTACCCAGAATGTCCAGAAGAGGCCAAAGGGCACCTGAAAAGTGCTTTCTCCACTGTTAGCATTTTTATTATACCCAGGTCATTTACCATATTTCAGGAGCAGGTTCTGCCTGACAGATGCCATGGATGAGATGAGGGATGACGCATCATACTGTGTGTCCAAGTGGTCAGTGATGGTACATAGAGAGCTCATCACTTTGGCAATACTTCCTCTTGCTAGTGCAAAAGCCAGAAGAGTCAGCTCTACCTCTGGAGTAGAACAGCAGC
This sequence comes from Arvicanthis niloticus, assembly GCF_011762505.2. Classification (NCBI taxonomy): domain Eukaryota; kingdom Metazoa; phylum Chordata; class Mammalia; order Rodentia; family Muridae; genus Arvicanthis; species Arvicanthis niloticus. Next base: position 48,656,453 of record NC_047663.1, read on the forward strand.
TACAAGAACAAGAAAAAAACTTTCACTTCCTGAAATACAAGAAAACCAGAGAGCTTAAACCCATGCAATTAATCCCTATAGGTAAAATTAACCTGTCATGTGCTCTCTAGATATTTATGAGAAATGTGTTTTCAAAATCCTTAAGATAACCTAAAAAAAAAAAGCAGAATTAACCCAAGGGCCAGAAAATTAAATCCTCACCTTTGAAACTTTAATAATACAAAGCACTCTATTAAGCCAAAGATAAATGAATTGCTGCAGCCAGTCTCCATCAAGACTCCTTGGGAATGAGCTAGGTTGGACTCAGAGCTGAGGCTGCATTTCTCGAGAAGATTGAAAGCTATCTACTCCCTTTCTATTTCTCTTTCTAAACACACCATAACAGAAATGTAAAGCTACTTGTGCATCTCTGAAAATGATTAATGTCCTGAGGGCTTACTGAAAGCCTAGCATCCTCACTAAAGTTACTAAAGCACCTTTTCTCAGGTCTATGGGCAACTAGGCTTGTTAGCCCTGCATGTAAGCATGCTCTGACTGAAGGCCACAGGTATGGAAGAAGCTTGCATCTCAGACTTGGACACATCTCTTCTAAATGAATCAGAGGTCAACTTCCTCTGCATCCAAATTCTTAAAGTCAGATGATACTGAAGGTATACAAGGTTTAATTCAATTAGGATGGGGTTTTCCTCTTCTCTTTGGTCATTAAAAATGAGTCTTTTAGTAGAAAAATTCTTGTAAGTTTTTCTTAAGAACTGAATGAGCATATATGCCTTCTACCCCATGCAAGTTGTTCACCTCAGCATCCTTGATTTTACCTAGTTATCCTTATAAGGAAGCTGTCCACTTCTTCCAAAACATTGGGAGAAAGGAAAGTTGAGAAGTCCGTAGATCCTGGAGAGAGGGACAATGGTGGCATGTGCTGCAGTGCCTTCCTAAAGAAGTAACATGGGCAATTAGAGCAAAGCCAGACATGACATTAGACAAAAGTGCGCCATCAAATCTTGTGCTGAAGAATCTCTTGAGCTAGTAGACAGTATTCCTGTGGAGAGCCAGGTGCATAATATAAACTGAACTTGTGTCCCTAGGAGTTATATGCTAAGCAATTTAGTAGGGTTTCCCTTTTTTTTTTTCCTTTTCCCAAAAGTTCTATCACCCTGTATAAAAGCTTCCTTGGCTCCCTGGAACTTATGGTAAGTGGTAAGAACAAAAGACACAGACTCAGGAAAACTACCCCCAAGATAAGTATTGTGTGAATTTAGTAGACAGTCTGGTTTGTACAAGAACCTTAGGATCTATGGAATCAAAAGAGATGTGATGAATATTATTGATTCCTAAGCAGATCAATACCATCATGTTTCCTGTGCCTGATGTGGTCTTTTGGCCTTTTCACTTTAATGTTTGCTTTAAATTTATGTAACAAGTGATTACTAGGTGCTGGCTATCCACTGAGTACGTGGGTATACCATGAAATACTTGAAGGCATGCCAAGAACACACAAAAGAACACACATCATAAGACAAGCATGGTGGCTCCCACCAGAATTTTAGAGGCTGAAGATCATAAGTTCGAGGCCAATCTGGATTACATGATGAGACCTTGTCTCAAACAAAGAACCCACCCTCAACATTCTAGAATCGATCATTCTTTATTATTACTTTTATATATTTCATTTTTATTTTTGTGTGCATGCATATATGTGTGTATGTGAGAGACTCAGAAAAAGACAGAGAGACAGAGATGGAGAAACAGACAGAGACAGACAGACAAAGAGAAGGGAGAAGTATCTGTGTGTGCTTGTATATTAAAAGTATAGTGCCTAAGGAAACCAGAAGAGGGTGTAAGATCCTCTGGAGCTGGAGTTACAGGTGGTTCCTGATATGGGGTCCTGGGAACTGAACCTGGGTCCTCTGTAAGAGCAGCAAGCACTCTTTACTACTGAGCCATCTCTCTAGCCCATCAGTACTTATTTTATTTATTTAGACAAGAGGGTTTTAATTTGTTTGGTTGGTTTTTGGCAGTCCTGGGGATTGAACCTAGGGGTTCTTAAATGCTAGGCAAAGTATCAGACCTTTATTTTATTATTCTTTTTGTTTATTGTTTGTTTGTTTGTTTGTTTGTTTGAGACAGGGTTTCTCTGTGTAGCCCTGGCTGTCCTAGAACTCACTCTGTAGACCAGGTTGGCCTCAAACTCAGAAATCTGCCTGCCTCTGCCTCCCAAGTGCTGGGATTAAAGGCATGCGCCGCCACCACCACCACCGCCCAGCTTATTTTGTTATTCTTGAGACAGGATCTTGCTCTGTAGCCCAGGCTAGGCTTAAAACTCACTACATAGCCCAGGCTGGTTCCCAACTCATGGAAATCCTCTTGCCGCAGACTCCTGAGTGTTGGGATTGTAGATGTACGGCACCATGCCTGACAATTTCTACATTTCCGAATATAGACAATACAGTAACCTAAGACTATGCCAGCTTTCCCTCTTCTCTGGTTTTCCCTGTCAGCTGGTCAGTCGTTTGGGACTATGCTGACAACTATCCTCAGCTGTAGCTGTCAATAAAGGCACATAGTCATTTATGGGATTCATTTCCTAGCATACAAATAAGTATTTTCTCTGACCCAAAGACATTTTTAATTTTCTCCTCAGAGTACAGCTTTTATTTTGTATTGCTTTTAGATATCCGAGCTTTAAAAGTCAGGGGAAGTGAAAGTACATTGCATATGTACTAGGGCAACACAAGAATATTCTGCAATAAGCTGGGACATCTTCAAAAACCTAAAGTAGGGGGCCAGATGTGGCAACAACCTCTTTTAATCCCAGCACTCAGGAGGTAGAGGCAGGCAAATCCCTGTGAGTTTGAGGCCAACCTGGCCTACATAGTTTAGGATAATCAGAATTATGTAAAGACCCTATCTCAAAATAAGCAAGCAAGCAAAAAACAAACAAACAAACAAACAAAAACCAAAAAAACAAGTAACAAAACTAAGATAGAAAGTTCTTCCTCTCTCCCTTCAGGAAAACCCAATGCATGGCAGTAAAGTTGTGGGTGGCAGTGGTGCTGAGTGGTCTATACTTGGTTACAGAGCCTGAGTGGAGTGAGTTGTCTGCACAAAGGGACAGACCAGTATGAAATAAAGGGTTAATCGGAATGAGAAGGGAGGCATGACAAAGGGTATAGAACTTGGGGACAAAAAGGCACTTGGGCAAGGGTGCTCACAGCAGTGGCCCTGCTAATGGCACTGGGGCAGGAAGGCTACGTGGAGGTTGTCTGATGCATCCAGAAATAAAGAACACTAAAATGAGTCCCATGGTGCCGAACTTGAGGTGGAAATATTCATGTAAATTTAGTTCTCAGTTTTACAGATGCAGAAATACAGTTGTAAATATGTGTATGACTCTATGACTTATTTCTATACAAATGTGAATTTTCTGGCTGTGTCTACTGAAAGGACCCAGGAGAAGTAACAACCTCACAGCAATGAGTTTTCAAATAACATTCTTCAAGGACCTTGTGATGTTTAATATTTATTGTCAACGTGAGATTTAGAATCACTTAGAATACAAACCTCTAAGTATGTATGAGGGCATTTCCAAAGAGGTTTACTTGAAACCAAAGACCCACCATGAATGTGCATGGTATATGATAATTGGAACTGGGAACAAAATGAAAAATAAAAGAACAAAATGACACAATGTGACAGCTGCCTTGTTTTTCCTGCTGCTGTGCCTTTCATGTCATGATGGACTGCACCACAAGTCATGATCCAAAATAAACCTTTCTTTCCTTAAATCACTTTGTCAGGCATTTTATCATGGTGACTGAAAAAAGTAACTTGTGTAGCCCCTGACTGCTTGGGAAAACAGTTTGTTAAAGGACAGACGTAGAAACCATTCCAGATAAACTCGGGAGTCCCTTGGGAAAAATGTAGGGAAAGAGGTGGTACTCTGGTGTGTACCTATTGTGCCAGTTTCTAAAAGTCTGATGCAGAAGGTTATGTGAGTCCTTGAGTACAAGCCCAGCCTGGGCTGTAACAGAGCACAGCCCTGTCTGAAAAGAAAAAAAAAAGGTTTTTTTTTTTTATTAAAAAAAGGAACTATTCTATAATGACAAGTCTAAAAATGATGCTTAGACAGACAGACAGACAGACATGGAGATATAATACAAAGGGTACAAGTCAGACTGAAGGTGTTGCCACAAGCCATATCTGGGACTGTGTGAGCATCAAAGCTGTAGCTGGGGCTAGAGAGACGGTTCAGGGGTCAAAAGCACTGGCTATTTTTGCTGTGGTGCTGCGTTTGGTTCCTGGCACCTATATCAGGTGGCTTACAACTGCCTATAACTCCAGTCCCAAGGCTCTCTTCTGGCCTCTGTGAGTACTGCACACATGTGGTGTAAACAGAGACAAACAGGCACACAAAAATAAAAATAAAAAAATTTTTTAAAGCTGTGGTTATTTATAACATAGTGAGTAAAATAGAAATCTGTGGATCCTTACTAATGCAAACAAAAGGTTTCATGGGGGTAGGATTTACATAGTCCTAAAGTATCTCCTTACCAAATAATCAATTATAAAAAAATAATAATTCTAAACTTAACAATTCTGGCAAAGGTCAAAGTTGACAGTAGTGGTTCCAAGAGCAGGCTCATGTGCAGCTGTGCTGTGGGATGGAGCAATGAGAGCACAGCATCACTCTGACAATCCTGCTCAAGACACAACAGCCACATACACAAGGCCTGGCACACACCTGGGATCCCAACACTTGGGAGGCTGAGGCAGGAAGCCGAGCTGCTGGGCAGTCTAGGCTACACAGTAAGACTCTCAATAAAGCAAAATGAAATAAAAACTTAAATCTGTTTGTGATGAAACAAACTTCAGATGCACCACAGTCCTAGGGAACTCTTCAAAATAACTGACTTGTAATTTTTAGAGAGGGTCAAGGTCGTTAAAATCAAGGAAAGACTGAGGAATTGTTCCAGACTTAGGGAAACTAAAGGGATATGACAACGAAATGCAAAATACAACTCAGGAATAGATCTTCCTGCTAAAGGGCTTTACTGGCACAACTCAGAAAACTCAAATGGGATCTTAGAAATACATTAATTTCTTCATTTGGTGGTTTTTCAGAAAATGTTGTTTATAGGGAACACATTATTAAAGTATATGGGGACAACAGGGTAAAAAGTTACTCTCATATGACTGGATAAACGATTCTTTGATTATTCTTGCCATGTTTCTCTAAGTTTAAAAGGTTTAATAAAAATAATTTGTTTGTTTATTTGTTTTTGGAGTCTATGTCAACCTGGCTGTCCTGGAATTGGCTCTATAGACTAGGCTGGCCTCGAACTCAGGAATCCATGTGTCTCTGTTCCCAAGTGCTGGGATTAAAGGTGTGCACCACCAGACACAGCAATACCAATGATTTTAGGACAGGAATGAAGGGGAGGGGTTGGCCACCCCCCTCACTACAGATTCAGCACTGCCAGCAGTGTCACTTGCTGTCAAGTTGTACTTAGTAATGCTAATGTCAGGAAAACAAACACTAGACACCTCCTTCAGGTCCATACTCGGCAGCTCTACTAACAATACGTTCTGTCATTGAGACATATGCATATGTTGTCATATGCAGTGCACTGACAATCCATTACTACAGAAGCAACATTTTAAAAACAGGGTCTTGCTAGGTAGCCTTGCCTGGATGAAACTTACTATGAAGAAGACTCAACTTTAAACTTGCAACAACCCAACCTCTACCTCCCCAGTGCTGAGAGGAAGCCGCAGCATTTGTTCTACATGTTGCTACTTGACTGGTGAGTGCCCCTTCAATAAGAGAACAAGTTAGTTTATTATCCTTGAAAAGATTTAACTTATTAGTGAAAAGAGCTCCCAGCACCGGAGTCCAAACACTTAGCTTCAGACTGACTCATCTCTGCCCTGTCTGTGTGCTCTGGGGAGATCACTAGATACCCACCTACAAAGTAAGGATGACTTACACAGCACTTCAGTATCTACAGGAAAATTAGGAGCCAACACTTGAAAATGAAGTCTAATATTAAATGTTACGTAAACTTGAGTAACTGTTCCCAATGCATAAGGAATAGGGACAACATGGATGACTTCAGGTCAGAGAACTAACGAATTAATGAAGAAAACAGAGGAAGAGCTGTGTCAGCAAGGCAGGAAGGTGGAAGAGATACTTCTTCAGTCTACAAAGTCAGAACATCAATCAGGTAGGAGCTGAGCCCTGATGCAGGGTTAGTCAGGACGCTCCCTGGAGGCTGTGTGGGAACCAGAGTGACTTACTGAGTATTGTGCAGCACTGTCTGGACAAAGGCAGGATTTGTCTCCATAGACGCTGTCACCAAAGATGTCAGCAGAGACCAATACCATATTGCAGAGGCATCAGAGACCGAGACTCCAGATTTCTTTACTCTCTGAAAGCCAACAGCCCTCAGACCGTGAATCCTAGTGTCACATCCATCGCTAAGACAACGCTTTATGTTTATTTGGACATCTGTCAAGCACAAGCAACAAGTTCAGCATTGGATTAATGTCTTTAAAGGATCAGCAAACGGTAGGTTCATAACTAAAAGCAAAATGGAAAATTGTTAAGATATATTTTAATGACAGAAATAAATGATATGTACAATGGAACTAGTGTAGAGTTAACTTGTCTCAAAAGCATTGATGGATCTGAGGAAGCATAGGAAACCATGTAAACGTCGGAGTGATGTAGATAAAACTTCTTCAGAACATTATGAATTGTGATAACTAGTTTTATAAATTCTCACAGTGTGGTTTGACATTTCTAGAATTCTTCCTAGCATTTGCAGTTTCTGTGTCTGGCTCACACAGACGGTTTTGAGACTCATTTTCAGCAGCAGATGTCACAGCTGCTCAGGTGGCTGAAGGAGGGAAGACATGTAAAAGGATGCATCTGAGGACAGAGCAGCACAGCCTAAGGCAGGGAGCCTCTATTCTACAAACAAAAAGTACTTCTTGGTATAGGGGTGAGACACAAAGACACCACCACCTTAGACCTTAGAAACTTTGAGCAAAGCAAAAATACTCTCAGCCCAGGAAAGCATTAGAAGAAATGAAACAAGCTATGAAGCATTCTGGCTCCCTAAATGACATAAGGGTAGAAAAGAAAAAAAAAAAATCACACAACTGTTATTTCAAAAATGCTATGTGTGAACAAGTATATAATATAAAAAAACTGAAACAGCCAGGCGGGAGTGGTGCACACTTTTAATCTAAGCATGTTGGGAGGCAGAAGCAGGCAGATCTCTAAATTTGACGATAGCCTGGTCTACAGAGTGAGTTCCAGGACAGCCAGGGCTCTGATAGACAAAGAGACCCTGTCTTAGAAAAATAAAAAAAAATTGAAAACATAAATGACCAAGAATAAAGGTTAGAACTGAGACATTTTTTATAAACCTTAAAAAAAGATATCATCCCTATATGAAATGACAGTATACTAAAAAATACAAAAGAGCCCAGCATGGGATTCACAACTTTAATCTCAGTACTCCAGAGGTAGAGGCAGAAAGATCTGTGTGAAGTTGAAGTTATCCTGGCCTACATAGTGAGTTCCAGGTCAGCTGAGCTACATAGTGAGATCGTGTCTGAAAAAAAACGAAACAAAAAAGTCAAGGCACTAGGGCACATGTCTTTAATCTTAGCACTTGGGATGCAGTGACAGGTGGATCTCTGAGTGCAAGGCCAACCTGGACTACATGGAGCGTTTCAGGAGAGCCACAGTTACATAGTGAGACTTTGTCAAAAAAAAAAAAAAAAAAAAACCCAGTAAAAATACAAAGGAATATGAACAAAATATAATCTTTGGGAAATGCTATGCATATTATATGCAAATATATATAATTCTATCTTTTTATTAAAAGTACTTTTTATGTCTAAATATGTATAAATACACACAGAAAAATTCACAAACACAAGAGGTGGTCTAGAAAGAACCACACCAAAGCATCTGTGACTTGACAATCTCTGTGTAGTAAGATTTTGAATATTTTTCTTTTTTCCGTATTTGAATTACAAAAAGACTTTATTGCTTTTCTATAGTTTTTAGAATTACTTAGTAGATAAAATAATAATGATTTTCCCCCCTCTGGGTGTCATAGAAGCAAATTAAATCTCAAAATTTCAGAGGCCTTCTTGAGGCTTAAAACAAAATGACTATCGCTCCTCCTCTCACAACCCACAACTGTTGGACTCACAGAGCTGACTGATGTTGGCATTTTCTAGCAGCGTCACGTAGCCAGTGACATTGCTGGGGATGTGCACATCTCGAACTTCCTGCAGGTCACTGGCACTCCTTCCCACAGCCACTGTTACCTGCTGTGGCATGTAGCTCTGGTCAGTGGCAGCCACTGCAATGGACAGATGCCTAAGCACAACATCTGGCTTCATCTTCAAACTGGAAAACAGCACAGAAATCACCAGTATTTCCATGGGCCAAGCACTGGTGGGGTCACAAACCTATCTCATTTACATCTCCAACCCTGTGCAAAGTATTCTTCCCTATGTCTGCAGGTTGGCGGTATTTAACATTACACTTGGTGTATGTAAATATGGATTTCTAAATGACTATTCTGAGATGCTAGCTATGTGTTTCAAAGGCTGTATGGCCTCCCTAAAGCTCTACATAGCCACTCAGTTAGAATAATCTTATATTTTCTTTCAAGTTATTAGTATTGGCAACAATGGACAATATGAACATTCTAATAAAATCCTTCTACTGGCCAAGAAGCAATTCTAAACTACAACCAGAAAGCTGAGTATGCCCTCATTTATAGGTTAGCTAAGAGGAAACAAGGCAATAATTTCTATTTACACCTCCCAGAAGAGCTATCTCCAGACCAGTCTACATTTTAAAAGAATAAAGCATGTACTACTCACCGTATCCAGTGTGAGCGGGCACTACCATCTGACTGCCAGTAGGATGATGTTTCTCCGTTTGTCATCCTGTATATGTCTGCAGGGTTGGAGGATGTTTCTATATAAGCATAGCACTTTGTTACTGACTTGAGCTTATCCATCTCTGGGCTTCTGGCTAGATCTCCAGGGCTTTCTGCAAGGAAACACCAGAGCTTAGTTATTTCATAAAGAGAAAAAGAAAATGGTCATTTAGAATACCTAACAGAAATATGCTTAACCCTTTAAAACCAAAACTTAACATTCCTTAAAAATCTCTTTCCAGCTGAGTGGTGATGATACACACCTTTCAGAGACAGGTGAATCTCTGAGTTTGAAGTCAGCCTAGTATATAGAGCAAGTTCCAGGACAACCACAGAGAAACCTTGCTTCAAAAACACCCAACAACAATAATCTCTTTCCAAAGAACCCATTGGCCAATGATTGTCCCATCTTTTCACTGATTACACTCTGATACCACTAACTGGTATCTTTATAAACCCACACTAAGAGAAGAATATTTTGCACTTACATTTCTTTACTTATGCTTTTATTTTTAATCATATTTGTTAATATGCTTGCTCGCTTACTTATTTATTTGAATTTGTGTGTGGGTGAGCACATGCCATAGTGCACAGGTGCAGAAACCAGAGGACAAACTCCAAGAGTTGCTTTTCTCCTACTATGTGTGTTCTGGAGATGAAACTTGGGATTTCAATCTTGGTCATAAGTGCCTTCAGCTGCCAAGCTATCTTGCTGGCTCAAATGAGTATTTTTAAGCCACTTACATTTCTGAGTATTTTCTGGTCCTCCCTTCCCCCATTTTCTTCTGAGTTAATTTTAATAGTCTTTCTTCAAAAAATCAAGTCATATACTGTTTATACATTCACAATGTAAATATATGCACTTATAACAACTAATATTTACTTGGGTGTTTACTGCCATAGGACAAAGAGTTAAGTAATTGACCATGAATAATTACAAAAAAAAAAAAAAAAAAAAAACCTCAGCCAAATACATCATTAATATGATAGAAAACATATTTTGCTCCTGGAATGCCTATTTTGACTGCTTGTGTTTTTGCTGGGAGAGTCTGATACGCTTTTCTTTAATGAGTGAAGGTCGGTCTCCACGTGCATCACAGCACACATGTGGAGGTCAGAAAACACAGTTCAAGAGTCAGTTCTTGCTTTCCGCCTTTCTGAGAGGCAGGGTTTCTCCTGCTTCTGCTACCACACTAGATACTCAGGCTGGCTAGCTTCCAACTGATTCTCCTGTTGGTGCTTCCCATGCATGCTAGGATTACAGGTGTCCACCACTATAGCTTACTTTTTATACAAATTCTGGGGGACCAAACTCAAGTCATCAGACATGCCCAGGCAAGAAGGCAGGTTGAACATTCTTAGGCTACAAGCCAGTCATGTATTTTCAGACATACAGGCAACAAAGAACTGGCTCACCCTTTACTAAACACTAGAAGAGATGATAGGAGAGTATTTTCAGGAAACTCCCATACACATACCCTTTTCTTTTTGTACCAGCTGATCCAGAGACTCCTTTAGAACTGACGATCTCATGGTGCACATGTTATTGCAGTGGTCTAACATTGGGTAGGGAATCACCATGCTGGAGATCCGATTGCGATGCAGGAAGCGCAGTATCATTGATGAGTGAATGCCAAGGCCCTCCTTTGACTCTGAAAATATGTCGATGAAACCTACAGACATAAAATCCATTTGTGGTGTTTTGGTGAAGCTACCACAATAGTTCCCACACCCTGTCCCTGCTGCCTCATCTGCACTGCACTAAATAAGAAGCAGTCATTAACTTTACTGGAATTCTGAGCCTCATAAAGAAATGAACCTGTGGCAATCTCAATTTAAGAATTTCAGGGACTAGAAAGATAGCTTAGCGGTCAGGAAAAAATATTTTTAAAGGATATATTTATTTTTATCTTGTATGTATGATTGTTTTGCCTGCATTGTACTTCTGAACTATTGCCTGAGTCTTAGAGTGATTCTGCAGGTAGGGTATATGCACTGCATGCAAGCCTGGTGCCCACACAGGCCGGAAGAAGGTGTTGATCCCTTGGAAATTACACCAAAGCCCTAACAACAAAACATTGTTGCCACTGCATAGTTTCTGGTAGAATTTTATGTGGTGTAAGGTACTTGCCATATACTGTCTCATGTGGCCCTCACAATATGATGAGGTGTAGCATGTTGTCCAGGGGTGGCAAAGGTCCAGGCAGCCTTGCTTTACAACAGGGTGGAAATGAAGCTTGGGTGACTCACAAGATAGCAAGAAGGCAGGGTGGGGAACACTCCTCCACTCCCTCCTTGTGTTCCTCCTGCCATTCTAGGTCCTTCTCCCCAGAGTGTGACTCATCTGAAGCCTGATCCTCCATCCTCTCTTCAGTCTCAGCACCTCTTGTTCAGATGTCCCACTTAGATGCTCTAAGTGACTACCCGTATGTCTCCTGACTCCCATGTACAATTATCCCATGGAATCTTATGAAGACATGACACAGACCACACCTGCCACTGTTTAGACTCCTTTTCTGGTTCCTTAGAACATAAATTAATGAGTCTCAAGTTTAGGTTACTATAGCCCAGGAACACCAGGTAAAGTAAGCAAGGATAAACATGGCAGTTTTTCTGGAAGCAGAGACATACGTGTAGTTTTTTTTCACCCCACTTTTAAAATGAATCATAATGTAAGACAAGAAAGTCACATATTGTATCATTTGACAATTTTTTACAAGTTCAAGTGACCCATGTAAACAGCCTCTGATTAAGATGCCAGCAGTCCCTAAAGAGCTTGTCTTTAATACCAGAACAAACAGATTCACTAGAAGAGTTAGGGGAAGGATTGAAGGCCCTGAAGGGGATAGGAACCACACAAGAACATCAACAGTGTCAACTAACCTGGACCCCTAGGAGTTCTCAGAGACTGAGCTACCAACCAAAGAACATACTTGGACTGGACCAAGGCCTTTAACAAATACACAGCAGGGGGCAGCCTTGTCTGGCCTCAGTGGGAGAGGATGTGGGTAATTCTTCAGAGTCTTGATGCGCCAGGGTGGGGGATAACAAGGGAGGCCCCACCCGCTCAGAGGCAAGGGGGATAGGGAAGGGACTCTGTGAGAGGGGAGCTGGGGGGCGGGGAGGCAGTATTTGGGGTGTAAATAAATTTAATGTAAATAAATGTATGTAAATGTAAATAAAATTACCAAACTGCTCAAAAAAAAAAAAAAAAACCAAAACAAAAAACCCTCTGCATCAACTTTTTTAATAAAGCAAGATACTAAGATGAAGTTCTTAAAGTAGCCTATTTTGATTATATGCCCTACTTAAACCCCAGAGAGAGATGATTCCTACAAGTTCAAAATCTAGACAACCCCTCCCCATTCCCACAGGGAGATGAGGCTTTACATCCATGAGACTGCAGAAACTGCAATGAATTTGCTCAGAACCCACACAAACAGCAGACTGTTGTATGTGTGGACGTGAGTTACACACACACTCATGAACACACATATACTTTACACACATACAATGCTGAAATAGAAAATGTTTCAGGCCGGGCAGTGGTGGCACATGCCTTTAATCCCAGCACTTGGGAGGCAGAGGCAGGCAGATTTCTGAGTTCCAGGCCAGCCTGGTCTACAGAGTGAGTTCCAGGACAGCGAGGGCTATACAGAGAAACCCTGTCTCGAAAAACCAGAAAAAAAAAATGTTTTCAGTTTTAGGAAGGTTCTGTAAAGGAATGGATTTCAGTGAGATACAAGAACAAGTCTCAGTGTGGGAGAACATTTGAGAGGGGACTAGGAAACTATGCAAGGCCATACAGAGATAACCTCAGCTTACAAAGGCTTGAGACTGTGACAATTCTATGTGTGATACTACTACTACATATTTTTTAATTGAAAGCTTTGAGTCATGAGTATACTATGTGAGCACTTCAGGATCCGGACACTGAATCAGTCTCCATCATCCTTTCCCTTCATCAGGTAGACAGTGCAACAGACATTATCCACTGGTGGACTCCCTTCTTGAACCTACCTGTAAAATCTCTCTAAGATTCAGGTGATGGTTCAGAGGTACAATGCTTGCCTAGCATTTGTGAGGTCCTGGTTTGATCCCCAGTACACTCATGTGCATACACACAATCTGAGAAATCCAAACAATGCTACCCACATATTTGCAAAGGTGGGAGTGACTATAAATGCTAAGATATGCTAGCTAAACGAAATTCAAAATTCAGCTTAACTGCCATGAGACTAGGAAAAATAATATAGGCTACCTCTAAAGACAACAAAACATTCATTCTCCATAAAGATGCAGATATTTTCCTTCCCTGGCTCAATAAATCACTTGGCAATAGGTCAGAAGCATCAACAGCCATTAGACTCATACCATCTGCCAAGTCTATCCCGTCTTTACCCCTGCCCTAGAGACACTAAGTACTGTCACTTGCTGTGCAGAGCAGGCAAAATTCTTAGGTCAGATGATGTGCAATTGCAATGCTATTTCCCTTTCAAATTGAATTGGAATCTCACTTGAAAAAAAATGAAGGGAAGATTTATTCTAATGCTGTCTTTACGTAAGTCTGAGTCACCAAAGAAATCATCTAAAAACACAGACCAGGCTGGGTATATAGTCATGTTGTACAGTGCTTGCCTAACATGTATAAGGCCATAAGTTCTAGCCTCAGAACACACAAGGGGGAGGGGGGGCAGAGAGAGATCCATCAAGAACATGATCACAAAGAAAACAAAACAAACAAGCAAAAAAAAATTTAAAGGCAGTATTTTTAAGTGTACAACAGGTAGAAACACCATTGCTTAATTTTTAGCAATTTTTACTTTATAAAAATTTCTAAAGTTTCAAAGTAAAAGATTTAGAAAAATAATAATAAAATGTTTGCCACATGCCAAAAATAAAATGTGAGGACACAGCAAAAATAAGAAAAGGCCACTACTCTAAAGGAGCTTACAGTATTGGAATGAATTAATTAATTACAAAGATATTATGCTGGCAAAGAAAAAAAGAAAAAAAAAAAAAAAAAAAAAAACAGAAAAAAGAAAGAAGAGCACTGCAGATGGAGGGCCCGGGGTGGAAGATGCTCTGAGGACATGCAGTGCTGGCCAGGCATGCAGATGGAGGGCCGGGGTGGAAGATGCTCTGAGGACATGCAGTGCTGGCCAGGCATGCAGATGGAGGGCCGGGGTGGAAGATGCTCTGAGGACATGCAGTGCTGGCCAGGCATGCTTCTGAAGGGAGTAAGCAAGCACACCTACTGGAAGGCGGTCTCTTGACCAAGGGGCAGAAAACCAGAAAACTGCCCAGCCATCGCTGTTAAGGAATGAAAGTGATGATTTCACTGATTTCCTTCAGATCATGTATGTGTAATGAATGCTTTGGGGGAATTCACAGTGCCACAGCTGGCTCAGTCTACAGCACAACAAAGTTTATTTTTGTTCTAAGATTTGTGCAGTAGGAGTGCCATAACCAACGAGGATTATCCTAGATGCCATTACTACTAACTAAAAACACTTTGGTTCTAAGAGAACGTCTTGAGCCTTCAGAATTCATGTGAGCACCTACCTGGAACAAGAGAGCAGGCTTGCAGTTGTCTGATGACATGGCTCAGCTCCCCCTGAAGATTGGCTCCACTGGAGTTCTTGAGGGCCTCCAACATATTCTCAGCATCAACTGTTCCATCTCCTTCAGCATCAAACTGGGCAAAGGCCTACAAGGTATGAAGCATATATATGGATACATATGTATTTTATCCAAAGAACAAATAGATTCAAAATATTAGATCTTTGTGTTTTATGAGACATCTATATGCACAATCTTATAACCTTATTTCTCCTCCAAAGTAGTAATTCTTCCTCATCTCCAAATAATTTCAGAAGAAAGCATCCATTGTAAAATTTTTCAATTGTTGTAGTTTGAAAAGAAAATGTCCCCTATAGTCCCTTGTGTTTGAACACTTGGTCCATGGCTGGTGGTTCTGTTTTGGAAGGTTATGGAAACTTTAGGAAGTAGATCCTGGCTGGTGAATGTGGCTTGATGCATATGGGCCTTGAGCCTTTGCAGACTGACCTCACTTTCTGTCAATTTTCTACTTCCGGATTGTAGATTTAACATGACCTTGTGTGTTCACTGACAGGTGTTCTGGGTCAAGATGAACTACAGTCTTTCTCAGACTGAGTCAAAACAAACTCTTCCTCCCTTAAGTCTTTTCTTAAATTTGGTCACAGCAACAAGAAATGTAAAGTATAGAAAATGTCAAACACAAAGTGAAAATCTGAAAGAACGGAGTACAAAAGTCTGGGCCTTTTCAACAACCCAAACACAAAGTGTTACTTTGGTCTACTGCTTCAGTATTTTTAACCACTGTGGACCTCACCCTTGCCCACACCAGGCTATTTAGGAATCCTGGTTCATGGGATTTAGTTTGAATGCTAGTCATCCCTAATAGCTATGTGTACATGAGTTGTTTGATCTGAAATATAAGCAAGTTCCCACATTCACTGGCTGCTGCCTGGACAAGGTACACAGGAATAAAGTCCTATACAATTAAAGTAACTAGCAGAACAATGTTCATTTTCTAATATATACACCTCTATTTTCCTGTCACGTTCTACAAGACCATCCTCACAGAACTGTGCTTTCTCCCAGTCTCAGTCCCTGTGCCCTGGTTTCAGTCCTGTTGCTGATGCATGCACTCACACATCTCCTCACTACTAGAATCGTCCAACCTTTCCAAGTAAGTATTGCTTCCTCAAAATGCTGGCCCCCTTTCCTTACTCCTCTGCTCCATGATCAGAAAAATAACCCACCAAGGTTCCATGATGGACACAATGCCCATTTCCATTCCATCACAGGTGTCTGGACAATACAGTATTCTAAAGAACAGATACAGATTCCCACACTTGTAACCAGAAACTTTAGGCATGAATGCAGGATGAGACAGAGAATTTAGAAATAATGTGCCAAAAAAAAAAAAAAAATCATGACATTGTTTTTGCTCTATTCAATCTGACAAGATTATCCAAAAAATGAATAGGATCAAAGATTACACTAATCAAAGTACAATGTACAAGAGGAAAGATATTCCCCATACCCTGTGGAGAACAGGATTTTGTATGGTATGCATGTTGGGAGAACTGTCTCGAGATGACACTTGGGACCTTGCTCATACCAGGCAATTGTTTTACCACTGCACACATCTGCAGACCATTGGGAGTGTCTTAGTTGAGGTTACTGTTGCTGTGATGAAACACTATGACCAAAACCTAGTTGGGGAGGAAAGGGTTTATTTGGCTTACACTTCCACATCATACTCCATCACTGAAGGAAGCCAGGACAGGAACTCTAACAGGGCTGGAACCTGAAGGCAGAAGTTGATGCAGAGGCCATGGAGGGTGCTGATTACTAGATAGCTCTGAGCCATTACATGGTTTGCTCAGGCTGCTTTCTTATAGAACCTAGGACCACCAGCTCAGGAACTGCCCCACCTACAATGGGCTGGACCCTCCCACATCAATCACTAATTAAGAAAATGCCCGAATGGTTTGCATACAGCCCAATCTTACAAAGGTCTTTTTTCTCAATTGAGTATTAAGTTGACATAAAACTAGCCAGCACACTTGACCCCTTGTCAACCTGACACAGACACATCCTGTTAAGCCACAGCCTTTCCTTTCTTGTTCATCCCTAAGATCCCACATTGATATTAATATCACAATATTAAAAATTCTACAAACTTAAAAAGTCCCATAGCCCCAAATTCAAACAGTTTTAAAAGTTTAGCCTCTTAAAAATAACAGAAAATCTCTGTTTAAAACCTAAAGTCTCTCAAAAGCAGAGGATGGAGGCCTGGCTTGTGAAATTCCAGGGGGACTGTTAAGAGTCACTCAAAGCCTCTATCAGACCATTGCAGATTTTGAGTTAAGAATTTCTGGACCAAGCAGTGGTGGCTCAGGCCTTTAATCCCAGAACTCCGGAGGTGGAGGCAGAAGCATGTTAGTTGGGGCTGTGATTAACAAGATGCCAGAGCCACTAAAGTGAAACCTTTGCTTTGCTGGAGTAATAGATGCTGGTCAGCCAGAGCTGAGAAATTAGCAGTGATTAAGAGCCCAATATCATTTAGGTGAAATCTTTTGAGAAGTGTTTCCTCAGGGTTAGTATACAGAAACTGTGTTCTAGAGGTGGTCAAGTTGTACCTTGTGCTGGCAGCTGAATTTGGTAGTGTAGGAGTCATCCAGGTGGTACTGGTTTTTGGTGGCATGAAGAATGAAGAGGTAATGGAGAGCAAATGAGGCTTGGTTGGCACTGTGTGGCAGGGCTAGGTACCTGAAGAAGGCCTAGGAGAGGCTATTGGTGAAAGTGCAGCCCAGTTGTAGCAAAAGACTCCAACCATAGGATGACCATTGAGAACAACAGCAGGTATGGAATAAAGCTGGCCTGAGTCTAGGGGACAATTGTGTGCTGCAGAGGGCAGAGCCAGAGCCCTACACTGCAGAACTCTTTGGCATTGGTAGCAACAGGTACTGATAAAGTGAAAATCGCATTTAGAAAGCAGTTAGAAATTACCCAATGGACATTCATCTTAAAGAATTGTTGACTTTTTTGTTTTTGTTGGTTTGCTTCTAAGTTGACAGAGTGATAGTAGTATTAAGAGTGGTTTTTTTTTCCTTCGCAGTTTTGAGTCCTTATATTTTAGAACTGTACAAGGGGCTGGAGAGATTAACTCAGTGGTTAATAACACCAGTTGTTCTTGCAGAGGACCTGGGTTCTGTTCCCAGCACTCACATGGTGGTGGCTCACAACTATCTTTAACTCTGGTTCTAGAGGATCTGATGCCCTCTTCTGGCCTCCTTAGGCACTGCATGTATATGGTGTGCATACAGACATGTAGGCAAAACATCCATATACACAAAATAACAAATAAATACATCTTTTTAAAAAGACAATGACATAGATAAAATGTCAAGCTTTAAGTTTTAGAAGCTATGCTTTGTGCTTCCCATAATTTCAGTTAACTCAGTCATTCTGGACTTCTGACAGGGTTGAAGACTTATAGTCTCATAGCCAATCCCGGCTATTTACTTTGAGAGAAAAGATTTGAGAGGATGGTTTTCAGCTGACATTCATTTTAAAGCCAAGAAAAAAGCCAGGTTCAGAACTAAGTCTTTTAGTTAGGAGAGATGACAGAGTCTCGGTTAGTCAACAAAATGATGGACTGGGTATTAGGTCTATCTTGTATCTTACTGACACAAATTGGTATAGTTATGCTCTAATTGTATTTTAAGAGAAAAGTTTTTATTTTAACAGGAAGGGTGATATGTAGGAGGAGCTAAAATGGGAGGAGTAAAGAGAGGAAGAGGAGGAGTAAGGAGAGAAGGAGGAGAAGGAGAGGAGGAGCTAGGTGACAAGAATGGGGTGGGGGGAACATGGAGGCAGATGTTTGCGTGTCTCTGCCAGTCAAAGATAGTTGATATATCTAGGTTGGGTATTGGGTTATACTTCTGATTGTATGGGCATCTTATTATTGAGCATTACCAAACTTATAAAGCCTTTGATTAACATTTTAAAAAACTGTATAAAAGCAAAAAGGAGAAGGGGGGATGGGATAGGGGTTTTCTAGGGAGGGAAAATGGGGAAAGGGGATGGCATCTGAAATGTAAATAAAATAGCCAATAAAAACTTTTTTTAAAAAAAGTCAAGCTTTACTTTTAAATAATTTGGACAAGAGAAAATTGGTGGTGTTAAGAACAAATTTACCTCAAGTTGGTAATTGTTGAAACTGGCGAAGGTACATGGGAATCAGTCCACTACGGTCTCCATTTTCCTATGTTTGTAAGTTCCCATTTTTAAAAAGGCATTCTTCCATTTTGGCAGAGGCTTAACCCTCCAGAGAGATGTGAAGTATAGACTGAAAAATGGCAGGCAGCTAGAAGTGAGAACGCCACACTGCAAGTGGGAGGCTGCTGTCTCCTTGCTAACTGGGTAAGGACAACCTTCTCCAGAGCTCCCACAATGCTAACAGCCAGTTTCCTATCCTTCCAGAAAGACAGAAGAGTCTTCCCTGGGGAAGCTGACAAGCCTTAGAGAACAGGTGACACAGAATCACTCAATAAAAGTGTCTGGTCAACCTATCTTTATAGTCAGGCTCACAGGCCATAGCCAGACGCACAGAGCAGTCAAGCTGTAAACCACCCCACCCCAGCACATCCCCTCACAGAGTCTTACTCAGACTGACCTTGAATCAACTCTGTAGCACAGGCAGACCTTTTACCTGTGATCCTGCTTCAAGCTCCTGAAAAGCAGCCCAGCTCTAGTCCCTTATTCTTTTATTGTTGTTTTTGTTTTGAGACAGTGTCTCACATTACGACTAGCCTGAAAACTTGCTATGTAGCTCAAGCTAGTCTCAAAATCATAGTGTCTTCCCTCTGTATCCTAAATATTGGGTCTAGTCCCTTATTCTCTGGTGAGTGGATGGCATAGAACCACTAGACAGCCAAGAAAAATCTACTATAAAACACAGAAAAGAAAGATTATATAGGGAGAAGAAAACTTCAAAAGAGTGATTACTTCTTCACAGAGATGCTTAAAGGTATTTCAACCTTAGCTTTACTAAGGTGTATATCTCATTTCCCACAAAATTCAACCCACTAAAATAAACAGTTCAGTGGGTGTCAATATAATCAGAGTTGTGAAACCACCACCCAGTAACTGACAAAAGAAAATACTGCAACTTTCAACCTATAACAGGTAACTATTGCTAAAAGCAGGAGATTACAATCCTGCACTCCGAAGGCTAAAGCAGGAGGCTCTGGAGTTCAAGCTCAGCCCCTGAGTTGCATATTGAGTTTCAGCACATGTAATCTCAATCCTTGGGATACTGAGGCAGGATAACTGCTATGGGTTTGAGGCCAGGCTGGGGCTAAACATCAAGTACCAGGCCACTCAGCGATATACTATACAGCAAGACCCTGTCTCAAAAAAAACTAAGAAAAGAGACCCTCATTAGAAAGGTTGAAAGGCAAAGTTTACTACAGGGACCAGAAAGTAGAGCAAAAAGAGAAATGATAGAAACTAGGAGTGAAAAAGGAAACCAAGCAGACTGACTTAGAAGGTCAACTTCCAAACAACTGAATTCCAGAGAGATGCAATGGACACAGAATGCAGCAGGGGAAATCACAACTGTGTATAAATTTGGATATTCAAAGGTAGAATGACCCACATAATGACCAGTAGAACAATGTAAGGAAAATTTCTAACAGCAACCAGGTACCGTGGCACAAAGTGAAATCCCATCACTCGAGAGGCAGAGTATTCCAAGTTTAACTAGCCTGTACTATATAAAGTAAGACTGTTTCCAAAAAGAGAAGAAATTCCCTAATAGTGAGGGAATCAGAAGTTCTTATTTCTAGGAGGAAGAAACAGTTTCCTGGTAAAAGATCAAGAATCAGAACGTGAACAATCAGTGGAAGGCAGTGGGAAAGGTACCTCTGGCATCTTTTGGAGGGGTCTTTCTAACCCAGAAGTCAACACTCAGCCACAATACTCTGAGAGTAGAATAAATACATTCTTATACATACACAGCTCAAAAAAGAAAAAGTAAAATATTCTCCCAACTAATAGACAAAAAGCCAAAGTACCTACTTCAAGCATGGAATGGATGAGTAACTTCTGAGTTTTTAAGAAAATATATTATGTGTATGTATGGTGTGTTCAGATGTGCATGTGCCAAGTCCCACGTGGAGGTGAGAAGCCAGTTTAAGGAGTTGGTTTTCTCTTACCACAGGTCTCTGGCTCAGACCAAGTTGTCAGGCTTCAGCAGCAGCAAGCACGTCTACCCACCAACCTTCTTTCCAGCACTCCAAACCCCTGACCCCAAAACCATTTTTTCTTTTTTCAAGGCAGAGTCACACTATGTAGCCCTGGCTCGCCTGGAACTCTCTGTATAGAGCAGGCTGGCTTCATAGTCAGAGACTCATAGCTGAATGCTGGGATTAAAGGCCTACACAACTATAGCCAGTTTTGCAGACCCCTTTTAAAAAGCAATGTAATATTTCCTCTCCTTTGGGTAATATTTTATACACAAACTGGAGACAACAACCATTAATGAGATTGAACAATTGGATAAATTTGAATATAGATTAGGTGTGAGTGATTAAACAGACATGGAAAGCTGAAGATTATTAACCAAAAAAAAAAAATTAAGTAGGTTGAAGAGATGGCTCAAGAGATACTTGCTACCAATTCTGATGAGCTGAGTTCAGTCTCTGGGTCCCATAGCGTAGAAGGAAGGAACCAATTCTCATAAGATGTCTTCTCATCTTCACATGAACACCCTGGTACACATGTACCTCCCACATGTACACATAAAAAATGAAATAAAAATGTAATTTAAATAAAGTAGATTACAAAAAATATTGCTTGAAGAAAAGTTATCTGTGTACCTTCCATATTAGTAAACAAATATGGATGTGTTTAAAAATCAGAAAAATTCACATGTTAATAGTAGTAATAGATTTTATAGTTTCCTAATTTCACTTATCTGAATTTCCAGTCTTGTATAATCTACATACAGTGCCTATGCAAAAATAAAGGAGAACATTTAAAACCTGGGAAACTTTGAGGGTTGGAGATATAACTCATTTTGCCAGTAATTGTCTTGCTTGCTTGAGGCCCTGCATTCCATTGGTAGCACACAAAGACTCAAAGCATATTCCAAATATAAAAAGTGAACATGGGAGGGAGGAGGGAGGTGGCACAGAACCCTGAGCCAAGGTGAGAGAGATTACAACAGGACTATATAATAGCTACTTTCTAACTTCATTTTTTCCTTTTCCTTTCCTTTTTTTTCCTTCTGGTTTTTTGAGACGTGTGTGTGTGTGTGTGTGTGTGTGTGTGTGTGTGTATAGCCCTGACTGTCCTGGAACTTGCTCTGTAGATCAGGCTGACCTCGAACTCAGAGATCTGCCTGTGCTGGGATTAAAGGTGTGCCACCAGCTGCAGGCTGCTTTCTATCTTTCTGATATTATGGCATAAATGATGGTGGAAATGATACTGTATGAGTCCAAGGTCCAAGGTCCATGGTTATCACAGCAATAACACATTCATTGGAAATGATAAATGAGTTGGGAAACAATGGTTGAGGACTTGCTAAAATCAAGGCTTTGTGAAAATATTTTATATGTATATTATTAATTCTCATAACAGTAATGGTACTCTTATCATTACTCATTCTAGAGCCCTACAGAGGCCAGGAAACTTGTTCAAGGTCATTCAGCAGCCAATGAATCAACTCCATTCTCCATCCTTTTATCAGGAAAGCCCTGGGGTTCCTTGCAGTCTGGGGGCCAGATGCTTAAAATGTCTCTTAGCTCCATCCCTGTCCTCCATCCATGTCCTGCTGCCCAGGCTAAGCCTATCAGCCTTGCAAGTTAGCCTCACACTCTTAAACCCTGAAGTCATAGCCAAGTCCCATTCCCACCAATGCCTACACTTCAGGTGCTACTGGCACCTACTGCTGCACAACCACCACTTCACATATAATTCCTACCACACATCGCCAGTAAAAGTCCCACCCAAGCAAAACTAGGAATAGTGACACTTGTTATTTTTAGCAATTCTGTTCATCTGTCAATGGTTAATGAATACAATAAAAAATTTATGCAAAACATAAAGGCATTTGGGCTGAGAAAAAAATCACAACAGCTTTGTTAACAGCATCTTCAAATTAATACTTAATTTCCTAATATTCAGAAGTTGTTCTTCAAAAAAAAAATGTTCACATTCCTTAGTATCCACCATGCTTTACAGGACCGCATCATCCAATCGTGCACACATTGATTCAGTGCTATATCATAAACAGCCATTATACACATACCTGACTCTGTGCTTGGAGCTGTGGATATAAAGATGAACAGGCTAGGACTTGACCTCCCAACTCCTCATAGCCTAAAAGACGTCTATAAACTAACAACAGCAATGTCATAGATGTGATCATTACACCAACAAAAGTGACAGCATTAACTCCATAACAGCTCATATATACAGAGCCTTTGCTACACACCAGGAAGAGTTCTGAGCACTTCACACCGACCTATTGCCACAGTAACCCTACAGGCTAGGCTATCTTTTTAGTGGTGAGGAACAAAGACAGTATTTTGTTCAAGGCCACATAGTTATATTGTTAAATAATGGCTGAGATTTGAATTCTGGTCTATGTGATTCTGGACCCCCCTCACTAGCAACCACTATACCATGAGCCAACCAACACAGCAGAGATCAGAAACCCAGGAGGGGACTGGGCATTAAAGGGAAATACTCAGAAAGTAACTCTTGTATGGCTTCTAATGGGTAACTGGGGAGGTTGGAAAGCCTTAAATATGTGCAGGCTATCCCAGAGAGAAATACATGCAGGCTGTCCCAGAGACAGAATGTGGGCACAGAAAGAGTGCACGGTAGATTGCCTGGTATGACTGGGGAGGAAACAGGACAGGAAATGAAGAGATGGACAAAGTTCAGAATAAAGAAATGGGAGAGCTGCTGAGAAGCTGAAGTACTATAGTAAGGGCATATGAGGCCACTGCAGAGTTATTAAGGGCACAGAAGGCTGGCCACCCTAGGTCCACAGGAACTTTCATATTTAATACAAAGCTTTCAATGTATGTGCCTTGGGGCTGTAGCTCAGTGGGAGAGCACTTGTCTTGTATTAAGTCTGAAGTTCAATCCCCAGCATAGGGAAGAGGAGGCATGTGACAGTGACATCAAAACCCTTCTCTAGCATCTCTGAGGATATCTCTTTTCTATAGTGTCCTCTGAGTCATTCTCTTTTCTATAGAGAATAGAAATTTCCTGGCATAAGTTAACCCTTGGGGAGACCATTCAGAACACACCTGCTTTTTGTCTCCCTGGAGATCAGAGAGAACAGGGATCAGGTCTTCTAAGTCCTGTGTCTCCTTCCATTCAGCCAGTTCTCTATTTGGGAAGGCCTTAATCTCATTCCCATTCTGGTTGTCCCCTCTGGTATCCCTGCAGTTTGCCAGTGAAACTCATAGTAGTGTTTATCAAGTTTTATTTGCTGATCCACCAAACAGAAACATTTAATTATTTAATTATTTTAAGAGACTAGGGATACATATATTTGATATAGAAATTTCATGAAATAATGTCTTCTTTCATCAGCTATATTATGAAATTTCTCTATTCCATTCTATACTGTTTCTCTTTTAAGCAAACAGATTATACTCTAAGTAAATTTCTAATATACTGAAGGGACAATTGCCTTGCACAAACATTGCCTTGGGAAGTCCCCAAAATTCAATATTCTAGTCCATATTCCAAAATATGGCAAGTCCTATCTGTTGCATCCTTACAAGGCCACAGGAATGGACCTGACTGGGGGTGGTGAGGGAATTAAGAAAACACATAGACACACAGAGACACGTACCTCTGCACTCTCTCCCCACTCCCTACCCCTGCCCCAGGATCTGGTGGACTGGGCTCTCTGATGTCTCCATCAGACATGTTCCACTGCAGCATCCGAAAAGCTCAATGGAATTATTGTACACAGCTGAACAAGGAGATAGGGTACAGATAAAAAGGCAGGGCTTATGGTATAGAGCTGGATCAAGAAGACAGGTTTAGATCATCTCAGTAGCAGCAGTCTTTGTAGGGGAGCAGTCTTCAGGCCTTTAACACGGGGTAGAGGGGCAGCTATGGTGCATATTTTCTACACATACACTATCAGCATCTACACATAGGTCAGAGGAGGGCTTTGCCATCCCTCTGAGCCTTACAGGGGTTGGAGGAGACTTTTCCCATGGTTCTGGGGCTGAGATCCTTGACATGACTGCCTATGTTAACAGCATACATTCACCCAGGACTTGACTAACTCAGGGCTTTTTACATCTACCCTTTGCATCTCTAAAAAATAAATGAGACCAAAACTCATCTCTACAAAGATGGCAACCTGGTCTGCCATACCTTCTCTTCCTGACTCAAGCCTGTTTGTTTTGAGACCATTGTCTTATTATATAGCCCTTGCTGGCCTGAAACTATATAGATCAAGCTGGCCTCAGACTTATAGAGATCCACCTGCCTCTACCTCTGAAGTGCTGAGATTAAAGGTGTATATCACTATCCTTGGAAAGCCTCTTGAATTATCTTTTTACTATTTATTTTATGTGCATGAGGGTTTTCCTTGCATGTATGTAAGTGCACTGTGTGTGTCTAGTGCCTGAGAAGGCCAGAAGAGGGTACCAGGTACCTGGAACGAGAGTTAAGCATAGCAGTGTGCCACCATGTATTCTGGGAACTGAATCCAGGTTCTCTGCAAGAGCAGCAAATGCTCTTAAACACTAATCAATCTCTCCAGCCCCGAATTATTATTTTTTTCTGAGAATTAAACCCATGGGTCTCATGCATGTATGACAAGTGCTTTACCAATTAAACTATCTCCCCGTCCCCTGAGGTCTCTTTTTTCACATTCCTACTATGTGCTTGCATCCACAAGGTAACCTTCACAGTATGCAAGGGCAGGACAAAATGATGTCTTCACGTAGGAGACAAGAAGTAGAATCAAGAGATTCTAAGTACAGCAGGACCAATGCCATGTGTGGTGGCACACGCCTATAATCCCTACACTCTGAAGGCTGAGTCAGTAGGATTATAAATTCAAGGCTAGCTAGGCTACATAGTAAGACCCTGTCTCAAGTAAACAAACAAAACAGTAACAACAAAAGTATAACAGAACCAAACTAAGAAGGGAAACCTGATTTGAGTGTTTAACCTTATCCATTCCTGTTTAAACTCCTTAACTGCTACTGTGATCAAGACACATTGCAAGGCCAGAGATACAGCTCAGTGGTACAATGCTTGCCTAGCATGTCCTTAGTTTAACCTCCAGTACTGCAAACCAAACCAAACAACAACAAACACTACACCATAAAAACTGATGTTGAAATAATCAGAGACCAGAGCTGTGTGCTTAGACCAGCAGACAGCACTGCACTGGCTTAAATATGACAGCTGCATCCTGTCTAACAGGCAAAAGGCACACAAGAATCTGAGCTGACTCAGTGCAACATCCTTTTTCTTCCATGTCATCCTCTACAGATAACCTCTGTAAGGCATTTGAAAGTCTGGATCAAGTCTCAAGTCTGCCACTGGTTGACTGGGCAGGTTAGCTACCCCTTAAAGGACTCAGTTTGCACATCTGTAGGACAGTCTCACATTTCTTGCTATTGCACAGCTGCTGGCGAAAACACCCACATGAAACATAACATAACCCATTACCTCCCTGAACACTTCAGGTACTCTTTTCCCAGGCACTTTACAGGAACTAACTCAATGGCCACACCAATCACATAAGGCAGACAGCATTATTCTGTTTCTTTAACCAGTGAGGAGGTTGAGTCACAGAGTGGTCAAGTGAGGTGATAAAAATCACCTGGCAAGATACCAGGCATGGTGGCATACATCTTTAATCCCAGTACTTGGGAAGCAGAAGGCAGATCTCAGAAAGTTAGAGGCTGGCGTGGTCAATCTACTGCATTTCAGGCTAGCCAAAGCTACACAGAGGGCCTGTCTCACTAGTTTAATTAACTAAAACAAAATAAAAACCACCTGTCTTGAGAACAGTGACCCTTGGCTTTGCCTAGAAGCAGGCAGGCTCAGCCGAAAGAAGAGTAGAATGTGCTGTGCTATCTCATAAAGCACAGACTTGTTACAGCATTAACAGTCTGAACAGTGAGACCGGAAGAGTAAGCTCATGCTCCCCTCTCAGTGCCCATGTGTCGAAGCTCTCCTGACTCAATATATTTGCACATGCTGTGCCATGACTGGAATATCTTTCTCTGCCAGGCAAATTCCTTTCACCTCTCATGTCTTGGGTTTGGTGAAGCATTCTCAAATTTCATAACACTCTTAAGTGCTGCTCTGCGGACTTGAAAGCGGACAGGGCGTGAGGCAGAGCAAAGAGCCATCTGAATCCTGCCTCTGGAAGGAGCTAACCAGATGATGGTGCCAAGACAGGAAACCTGGAAGAGCTAGGCTAGCTCAGGACAAAGCAGCTGTCCCGGCCATCTAGGAGCATAGCACCTTCCTAAGGCTGTGGTCCTTTAATACAGTTCACCTTGTGGTGAGCCCCAACCATAGCATTTTTTTTTGTTGTTGTTGCTATTTCACAACTGTAATTTTGCTACTATTATGAATCATAATGTAAATATTTTTGGAGATAGAGGTTTGCCAAAGAGGTTGTAACCCACAGGTTGAGAACCAAACAGGTTGGCCTGTGGGTTCCAACCTGTTCAGAAGAATATACATCTAGTTCCTGGGCAGTAGGGAACTGAGGAAGCTGAACAGGGGGTTACAATGTTTGTAGTTGGCTACTACTTTATGGCGCGTATACACATATAGTGCAAGGGTGGATAAGTGCATGTGTGTGATTCCTCCCACATAGTTCTTAGGCTCAGAGAGTTCTAAGACAGTCAACCAATGCTCTGGCATAATAATACCAAAGTGCACATTACAACTTTTCTCCAGACTCTTCCTAAACCCAACGGTGACTGTTTTCAGTTTTCACATATGTAACTGCTTCTTCCAATTCCAAGAAATAGCTGATTAATAAAAGGCCAAAGTTGTTGTGTGAGGACTATCTTTCTTTTTTTAAGATTTATTTTATTTATATGAGTACACTGTCACTCTCTTCAGACACACCAGAAGAGAATCCCATTACAGACGGTTGTAAACCACCATGTGGTTGCTAGAAATTGAACTCAGGACCTTCAGAGTCAGTGAGTCAGTGAGTGTTCTTAACTGCTGAACCATCTCTCCAGCCTGTGAAGACTGTCTTATTCAGCTTGTTCAAGCACACCAGGGCTACAGGTGAAAATTACCAGGCAATCGTTTTGTGCCAGAACCATGATCAGAGATGAATCAAAACAACCCTTCCAAAGCCAGGCATGGTAACTAGCACTCAAGATAGCAGGAGGATTGTTCTGAGTTTGACCTAGGCTTCAGACTGTCTCAAAAACAAGGAAACACAGCCAGACTGGCCCTTCACTCAGTTTCACAACATGACGAAATAATGAAAATGAGATCTAATCATCTTAAATTCTCGGCTCAAAATCATCTGTTACATGTGGTGGTACAAGCCTTTGAACCCTAGCACCTGGGGAAGCAGAGGCAAATGAATTTCTAAGAGTTTAAGGCCAACCTGGTCTATATATAGAGTTCTAGGCCAGCATGGTCTACATAGTAAGATCCTCTTTTAAAACCAACCAATCAAACAAAGAAGTCATCTGCTATCTGCTATCTGCATCCTACACTGAACACTTTGTCCTGCCCTAAAACATACATGACTTCCTAGAAGTGCACTTATGTTAAGAGCAAAAACTTCTAACCTCTGATGTCAAATAAGAATTCCATATCTCGGCCGGGCAGTGGGCGGTGGTGGCACTGGCCTTTAATCCCAGCACTTGGGAGGCAGAGGCAGGTGGATTTCTGAGTTCGAGGCCAGCCTGGTCTACAGAGTGAGTCCAGGACAGTCAGGACTACACAGAGAAACCCTGTCTGGAAAAAAACAAAAACAAAAACAAAAAAAGAAAAAAGAAAAAAAAAGAATTTCATATCTCTCTCTCTCTCTTCCCCTCTCCCCTTTTTTTTTCCTACATAGGCACCTATTAGATA
Organism: Arvicanthis niloticus; assembly: GCF_011762505.2. Taxonomy (NCBI): domain Eukaryota; kingdom Metazoa; phylum Chordata; class Mammalia; order Rodentia; family Muridae; genus Arvicanthis; species Arvicanthis niloticus. The sequence continues at coordinate 48,685,105 of NC_047663.1, forward strand.
CTTCTTTCAAACAAACCCAAGAGTTTTTTGCCTGGACTACACCCAGTACGAGAAAAGGTGTGTTGTATTATTAAGTGATAATCTAGAAGACTTTGGTCCATGGGCCAATTCTAAGTACATCTTTATGGCATTACCTAAAAGCACTAAGGTCACTGGAATGAAGTAAGACAGGTGGGTTGGCATGATCAGCAATGCAGATTTGGGGCCAAGGAATAAATGAGACAAACTTGGATACTGCTATATTATAAAGATGAACCATGCACAGCCATGATAACCTGTGTTGGTAAAAGGAAATGAAGGAAAATAGTTTGTCATCTTAATTGCTACTACAAAGATATTTTATTATTATTTTATAAATCCTTTAAACATATTAAATGTCTAATACATTTCCAAAACATCGGTGTAAAACATAGAATTAAATACCTAAGTATACACAAATATATACTTCAAGTATAAAAACCAAGGTTGTTTTGAAAGCACAGAATCAAACACGTGCCTAATATTAACTTTCTCTAATATAATTAGGCCTCACTTATAGACAGGATAAAAAAGAATAACCACCATAAAACTGTCACCACCGTTTTTAAACCTTGGCTCCGATCTCACTTTGTGTTAGAACTGCTCTCTTCAATTAACCAGGGAGAGGGGTCATCAGATCTTGGTTAACAACCCAAATCACAACTCCTCCCTCTCAAATCTGAAAATGGAATATAGACTTCAAGAAAAAGGCGTCATGGTTTTTAATCCTCCTGGAATTACAACTGCCTTTCCTCCTGTAGAATGATAGGAAACTTAAGGACTTTATTACTTATCCTTGAAACTAAAAATCACCAAGAACCAGATCCTTATGAGGAAAAGGGCAATGAATACTTCTGAATGAGAAGATCCACACTTGAGAGTTAGTGCTGAAAGTCATTTTTGATAGTCTCCCTTCTTGAGACAGGAGGGTTTGAATTGGAGGGTGACTTGGCTATGACATCTGTCACCCTACTGATGGCTGGGGTTGACTCAGCTCAACTGGCTGACCTTATGTGTGTCCCTCTTGAAGCTGTGCACTTGGTCAAAAGGACCATTTTCTCGAATAGAGGACTGTTTTTCAGGTAAGGGTATAGGAGTGGCTGAAAACTCATGCTAGAATCTCCAAACACGTTCTCAAGGTAACCCAGGCTGGCTTCAAACTCAGTAATCTACCTGTTTCAGCTCCCCAAGTTCAGGTATGAACCACCATGGTATGAACCACCATGGCCAGCTCCAAAATGAATTTATCTTATGTGAGTCACTGAGTCTTGCAGAGTTCTTGGTTTGGTCCTTGCTTTCCAACTCAGTTGAGGCTGTTGTCATCCATCTGCCTCACAGCCTCACAGAGTTGGCTGGTCAGTCATCAGAGACCATGTATTTGAACATGTTATTAAGAGGGAGAAAAGATAATGGTAGGATTATGAAACTGACTTTCAAGCATACCCTTTGGGAGCTCAGAGCACACATACTCTTAGAAGCCTGTGACACAGCTCTAGATTCTTACAGGGATTTTTACACAAACAAGATAGCAATATTCAGTATCTTATAAATCATAATTTCTTGGTGTTGGGCTCAGAGTTCCTTAAAGTTAATCTCTGTCATATATGTGACATGATTATAACTTTCTTAAGAGGACATAACCAGTCCCATGTGGTAAGACACACCTTTGATCCCAGCACTTGAGAGACAGAGGTAATCAGATCTTTGTGAATTCGAGGTCAGCCAGGTCTACATAATCAAGTTCCAAAACAGCTAGGACTACAGAAAGACCCTTTCTCAAAAAAACAAAAACAACAGCAAAACTCCAATTTCTAAACACCTTGCTAGGTTGCTGGATTCAAATTCTTGGCTGCTCTCCTTCAGCCTCATCTGGTCTCCCACATTTATGAACTAGTCAAACTAGTCTCACATTTGCTCTCTTCCTCAGTAATTAAACTTCAAATTTAGCTAAATGTAAGGCCAAGGAATGAAGATCTTTCCCAGATTTTCTTATAGTGAAGTGCAGCCACTGGACTAAGTCTGAGCCTGTGGGAGCTAAGCTCTACCTAAAAGAATGGCAAGGTCATGTCATTTCCTCTTTTCTACTTATTGGAAAGTGATGGAAGGAACGAACTGAGTTGCCACATGAAAAGTGGCTGTGAGGTGTAGAGCACAACATGGACACAGCCAGGTCCCTAGTAATTTTGAAATACCACACCAGCCTTGACTGCCTACCTGGATCTTTATATAAGAAAGCAGTTTCCTAGCTGGTTGTAGTGGTGCACACCAGGAGTCTCAGCATTCAAGAAACTGAAGCAGGAGGATCACAATGAGTTCAAAGCCACCTTGGCTTACACAATGAGTCATAGACCTCTGGTGGCTATAATGAGACCTTGACTCAAAACCAAACCAAACCAAAATAAAATATTTTTGCTTAATCCACCAATATACAGAGCTGGAGGGATTGCTCAGCACTGAAGAGCACTGATCTTCCAGAGGAAGTAGGTTCAATTCCCCCGACATCCACAAGGCAACTCAGAACCCTACATAGCTCTAGTTCGAGTATCTGACACCGCCTTCTGGCTCCACAGGCACCAGGCATGCACGGTGCACACACATACACACAGGTACAATACCCACACACATAAAATAATATGAAAATAATAATTTAAACCACTTGTATACTAGGTTTTGTCTCTTTGGGTTTTAAAAAAGAATTGTTATTTATGTGTGTGTAATGTATTCTTATATGGAGGTGCAGTTGGAAGCCAGAAGTAGGTGTTGGATCTTCTGGTGCTGAAGTCATAGGCAGCGAGTGTTAGGAACTCAAGTCAGTCCTCTGAGAGAGTACTGGGGATTTTTTTTTTTTCCCTAACCCAACAGACCACACAGCATTATTAGATTCTCCATCTAGTAGACATTGAGAATGTAATTCCTCTCTCCCTCCTCCTGGGTGTTTTCTTCTTGCAATTTCAAATCTCCACTGAAATGTTGTTGGAAACCCCTTACTTGAGAGCTTCATCTAGGTTAAACTCCCCATATTCTTTATGCTTTCTCTTGGCTAACAGTCACCACACCTTCAACAGTTAAATTAGGATCAAACTGCTCTACTATACTATACACACCACAGAAGCTCCTGTCTGTCTGTTGAGCTGTCATCTGGAGGGCTGGTGTTCAGTAAGTGAATAATGCCACAACCCTTGAGGGATTTTTTCTAGGGTGGCTCAGTGGATTTCTTGGCCTTCTATTACTTGACTTCTATAAACCCCACAGATAATTCTGTTCCTGTCAGGCACTCTCACAGTGTAAAAGCTGTCTGTCTTCATTTGCCTTTAAACAAATCTGAGAAGCATCACCTTCTTGATCAAGTCTGCATGGTTCTTTCTACCAAGATTTCATATTCTCATAAAAGATGAGTGAAAGTATTATAAATATTCTAGGAATTTTTTTTTTTTGAGTCAGGGACTTGCCTGTCTCAGCCTTTCAAGTTCAAGAATCATATATGTGTGCTTCCCATGAACATCTTGGGAATTTTATTTTAATAAGGACCTTTCACTAACAGTGTGTGGTATATAATGTGAACGAATATATGTTTTACACCTTTGAAACAGTCCTTCTCAAAGTGAGTGTAGCCCAGGCTGTACTCAAACTATGTAGCCAAAGATGGCCTTGAATTGATCCTCTTGCTATTGCCTTTCAAATTCTGGTATTGAAATCTTGTATAAACCATATCTTTGAGAGTTAGAATGTATTAAAGACAGTTTTTAAAAGGAAACTTACAAAACATATTGTGTAGGCATTTTTATCATTTGCAGGCAACATTCTCGAAATATTTCGAAAGCATTTAGAGGAAACAGAGCTTTTAAATGATGCTACAAGTGACTGTTGGTTTCTTGCTTTACACACTAACCATTCAATGACTGACAATTTTACATGGCTTACTCATTAAACACCTTTTGTCCTAACATTGTGGAATTAATAAGACTTCAGGAATCAGGGTAATGGGGACCTACTTGAAGTGGGGCGGGTAATCAAGAGGTTTGTGAGATACTCTCAATTTTGCCAATGAAATGATTTATAGGGTAACTATGGGTCAGTTTTTTCCAAACCATTCAGTACTGATATGAAGAGAAATCTCCTAAGTACAAGAAATCTATTGCTTCCCTATCAACTTTAGGTCTGATAAAGGTTTAAATGAGTCTGGAACAAGTTCTTCAATGATCTAAAATCAGTGTGTACTCGTAAAAAGAAAAACAAACAAACAAAAGAACTAGTATTTTATAATCAAAATGGCATGTAGAATAAGACTTTTCAGTGTAATGTTACCCTCCTTCCACACTAGACTCAGATGGTTTCTAGAAGATTCCTGCACAGGCCAGTAATGGTTTTCATGGCCACTCCCTTGATCTTTGCACATCCTTTCTCGTAATTGTCTTACCCTGATAAGGTTCAGCAAGCAACTAAGCCTGTCAACTGCACAAATGTCTGCCTGCTACATGTAAAAATGTGCTCCTCTGTTTGGAGCAAAGCTAACATAGCCTGGACTTTCCACACCTCTAGTAAAGGGGAGAGGACGTAGCAAAATTCCGGAGTGATGCACTCCGAATGGGTTCGGACAACCCATTCTAAGAACCCGAGGACCCTATGGCTTCCTAGCTGGCCTCCGCAAAGCAACCGCCCACCTCTTCAGGATCTTATCCTCGACCACCCTGCTCCCGCCCCGCAGTCGCCAGCCAGCCCTGACCTCCTCGAACTGCTCGCCCGAACATCCAGCGCCGCGAGCCTCCAGCAACTCCCGGAACTGCTCCAGGGTGACGGACTCTTCACCGCGGCCCAGCCGCTCTTCCAGCCAGCGCAATAGCGCGCCGTGGTGCCTCGACACCAGGGATTCGCAGGGAGGTGCCGGCCGCAACGCAGCCGCTGCCTCTCGCAGCCGAGCGGGTTCCAGCAGTGCAGCGGCGGAAGGCAGCACCGCGGCCGCAGGGCCGGGGCCGGGGGTCGTGCCAGAGTCGGCAGCCCAATCCTGATGTGGGCTCCAGCCCTCACCCCCGGCGGCCGCCGCTTCGTCTTCGCTGCTGTTACTCGGAGCGTTCCCCATGGGGTCTCCGTCTTGGGTGCTCGGAGGTGTCGCCGCCGCCGCCTCCCAGCCACGACCTGTCAACCTCCGACAGCTCCCGGCGGGCGGGGACGGGGTGGAGACCACAGCGGCGGCAGCGACTTCCGGCTTCCTGGCCGTCGAGCGAGGCCCGATGTCGCAATGGAGCCGTCAAGCAGATTCTATTTGCTCACGACAGCTACCTGAGGCCCAAGAACACGCCTGTTAACGTGTAAGTCCACGTCTAGCCGCTTTTGCCTCCATCTTTGATGAGGGCGGATAAGTTGTAAGCCTGGGCGGTTTTTGCCTACTGTTCCTCTTTCTCCTCCACGCTTCACGTTCAGAATCTATGCTGGAAAAGAAAAAGAAGAGTCGGAGACGAAGAGTAAATTTTACCGTGAAGTCTGTCAGTGTCGCGCTGCTGACGTCACGACCGCCGTCTCCGCTGTCTTCTTAAGTGGCCACCTCCGAAGTGTGTCTTGTGTGTTGCTGTGTAGATGCTGAGGATAGGCGGGCTTGGTGTGGTACTGAGCCTGGCCGTGGCGGCGGCGGCTGTCATGGCCGTGTGGTTGATGGACTGGTGGGGTCCCCGCCCTGGTATTCGCCTCTTCGTACCCGAGGAGCTAGCCCGCTATCGGGGCGGCCCAGGAGACCCGGGCCTGTACTTGGCTTTGCTCGGCCGCGTCTACGACGTGTCCTCTGGCCGAAGGCACTACGAGCCTGGGGCGCACTATAGCGGCTTCGCAGGTATCAGCGAGGCTCTCACACCTTTTCCTCCTGCGTGGGCTCGTAGTCACCCTTGCGGCATGCGTCATCCCACATTCCTCAGGCTGCTGCGGTGGGAAAGACCTGATCCTGGTTTGCAGCTCGGACGTAACGGTGCTAGTTATGTGCCCCGCCCGCTCTCTGTCCGCCGCTCTGTGTGACTGGTTTGGAGAAAGATGTATCCCGTTAGTTAGTGGTTACATTCAGCAGTCTACCTGGTCTCTGTAGCTACCGTGTCACTTTAGACAGCTCCGAAATAACCTTTCCTCCACCTACCCCATTTCCCCTAAAATAAGATTTGTCTTTTTTAGTTCTAGTAGATGCATTTATCTGCTTTATTATTATTATTATTATTATTATTTTGGTTTTGGTTTTGGTTTTGGTTTTGGTTTTGGTTTTGGTTTTCGAGACAGGGTTTCTCTGGGTAGCCCAGGCTGTCCTGGAACTCACTCTGTAGACAGGCTGGCCTCGAACTCAGAAATCTGCCTGCCTCTGCCTCCCAAGTGCTGGGATTAAAGGCGTGCACCACCACTGCCCGGCTTTCTTTTCTTAAAAGATAATAAAAATCAAGCGAGGAATGAAGTTAGAGCACAGGAAAGCAAGTACCTTTTGTAGTCTTGTGGTCCCAGCAATTGGAGTGGCTGAGACAGGAGGATCGCTTGAGTTAGAAAGATCCATTGAGCCTGGAATTTGTGGCCAGGCTGGCTCTAAAACAAGACAAAACAAATCTTATAATAAATATAAGCCTTCCTAAGAACATTTATCAAATTAACTTTATTCTGCTGTGCTCCCCCTGCCCCTTAACAACTGAGGGGATTGAAAACTATAATTTGACTAAAATCCTTACAAGATATGAGAACTACCAGCCTAAAAGTTTTTAAATTTTATGTGTATGAGTATTTTACCTCCTTGTGCATCTCTGAACCACCTGTGTGCTTGGTGCCCAGGGAGGCCAGAAGAGGTTTTCAGGTCCCTGTAAGCAGTGTAAATGGTTGTAATCTGGATGCTGGGAACGTTGGGCCTCTGGAGGAGCACCCACTGTTCTTAACCACTGAGCCAACGTTCCAGCCCCCAAGCTAATTTTAAAAATACTGTTTTTCTATCTAAGGAGACTGCCTCTCACTTTGTTTATTTGGGGAGGAAGAACGCAGGGTAAGACTGGTAACTAGGTTAACAAAAATGTCAAGCTGTCCATTGGTCGTTTAGGAGAATTAGGAAGCTGCATTGAAATACAGACCACTCACTTTGTTCTCTCCAAACTTTTCAAACAGCGTAGCAGGGGAAGGACCTACCCAAGGCCACAGGAATGCATTTGAGTTTCAGTTTCTCCTCAGATCCTTGCCAAAACGTGTTACAAGTTTTGTTTTGTTTTATAGCCACAGAGATTGAATGCAATGTGTCATACATGCCAGGCAAAAATTTCATTGCTAAAGCACATCCCCCAGTTTCTTCCCTTACTTCCATTTTTTTTAAAGATAAAGTCTCATTATTTAGCTCAAACTGTCCACACAGCAATCCTACCTCAACCTCCCAGGTGCTGGAATTAGAGTGAACCAGTACTCCTGGCTCTTACTGTCTTTATTGTGATCATCCTAGTGTGTTTAATGTCTATCTCCTCTCTCTGCATCTCCAGTGTTTAGATTATAAACATGCACTGCTGTGTCTGTATTTCTATGTTGGTGCCAGAAATCCAGACTCAGGTCATCAAATTTGTTAGGCAAATACTTAATTGACTAAGCCATCTCTTACCCTGTTTTATGATGTTTTAAAACAAAAAAGTAGGTTTTACCAGAGCCTTCAACCTAGTCATGGAAGAAGAAAGAGGCAGACAGCCCAATGAATTATGGAGAAGGTGACTAGACAAGGTTGTGGCAAATAGTACTGAATTAAGGACTGCAAATATTCCCACAAGGCAAAAGGAAGCACTGAGGACTTTGGCAGGAAATGACATGAGATTTTTGGTTTAAAATGTCAGTCTACACAGGCAAGGTAGCATTCACCTTCAATACCAGCATTCAGGAGGCAGAGACAGGCAGACCTCTGAGTTAGAGGCCACTCTGGTCTACAGAGCAAGTTCCAGGACTATACAGAGATACCCTGTATTGAAAAGCCATAAAATACCAATCTAGGGAGTTTGGTGTGGTAGCACAAATACTTTTAATCCCTGTACTTAGAGACAGGTAGACCAGTGTCTGAGTTCTAGGCCAGCCTGGTCTATGTATCAGTTTACAGGCCAGCCAGAGCTACATAGTAAGACCCTATCTTAAAAAAAAAACCAACACACACACACACACACAAAACCCAACAACAACAAACAAAACAACAATAACAAACCAATAAAAACAATCTAGTGCTATAGACTGGTTTGCCAGTTAGGAGTACTTCCACCCTTATGGAGCACCTGAATTCAGATCTTAGCACCAATGTTGGATGGCTCACAGCAGCCTGCACCTTGCCTGCACCTTCAACTTCAGTGGAACCAATGCCCTCTTCTGGCCCCCTCATGCATGTACTGTACATGCATATACACACAAACATGCATACATATCTGGCATATATACAGAGACACACAAAATTTGTAATAATAAAATACTAATCTGAGTGTTACCTGGAGAATACTTTGGTAGGATGAAATGTGATCCTACTAGGGAAACTCTGTTATAGTTTACCTGAGAGATGATGGCAGATTGGGATTGTTTGGTAGCAGGTAGAGACAGTGAATGAATACAGGAACTATTTAGGAAGAAATTAAAGACTCAGCACTAATTAGGAGCCTGCATGTATAGATTGGGCAGCTGGTTGATAAGAACACTAGATGAGAAGACATGCCTGTTTCTTGGAGCTAGTGACCAGTAGCTCAAGATAGGCCTTTTGAATTTGTGGTAATTATGAAACAGCTAAGTGACATTTTGTAGAAGTTGGATATCCAAGTCCAGTGCTCAAGGAATGCCTAGGCTAAACATAACCTAGATACAAGATCTGAAACCACAGGGGTGGATAAGATGATCAAGATGTGGATAATAATTGATCCTGAGACCTAAGACTACAGTAAGGTGCTGAGAAAGCCAGGAGTGGAGTAAGCATCATGGAAGCCAGAAGTTACCATTTTAGATTCATTAATTGAATATTGTTGAAATTAATTAAAAGCTGATGGACCAGGTGTGATGATGCACACCTTTATTCCCAGAACTTGGGAGGAAGGCAGATCTCTGTATGACACTGTAGCTTCCAATGCTACTATGATGAACACATGTGTGATGGAAGAGTAGAACCATGCATGCTTGGTGGATCTGGAGCCTCAACAGCTGTGGTAGGTGAGAGAGAAGGATGCAGCTGATGGAGAGATAGGTTGTTACCCAGTAGGCGCAGCAGCCCGGAGCTTGCATTGACTAACAAGCTGTCCAGCTTCACAATCACCCTGACTCTGAACAGGGACAAGATGTTCAAGATGAAGAATAGTCCATTTATTGGACTCAACCTCCTTAAAAGACCTCCATGGTCCACACTTCTGGAGGCCATGCTGGTCCATGGCTCATGTTTTGGCAGAGGACCATGTTAATGTCTGAGGACCATATTGCCACTGAAGACCAAGCAGAGGTCCTTGGCACATGCTGATGCTGGAGACCATTTATGATGCTCCTGGTCTGTGCTATTGCCAGAAACCATGTAGAAGCCCAGGATCTGTGCTCCAGCTGACTATAAAGAGCAAGGAAGGTAGTCTTGCAGTGCTGTCAATGACTGCAGACTCAAAGTTGAGAAAGAGGAATGTAGAAGGCTTCTGTGACAAGCCCTACCTCCATCCCAATCTCTCCTCTCCCCGATAAAAGTAACAGACTAAAAAGGAAGCCATCAAAGAGAACTCTAAAAAATTGTCATAGGGATGTTCAAGTGTAGCTCTCCACAAATGATAGCTTCCAGCAGGGGTGCCGGTGGGAAAGGAAGGACTCAGCTTTCCTTAGGGGACTAGCCACTGGGAGTTTGACCATGCTCCAGTGAGTATTTGAATAACATAAAATAGACCTGTTTTCCCCTTCTTTTTATTTGGGGGTTGGGGGGCAGGGAGGTCACATGATACATGGGATGTGAGCAGGGTGCATGATGTGAAATTCCCAAATAGCCAATGAAAATGCTATATTGGAAAAAAAAAAAAAAAAAAAAAAAAAAAAAAAAAAAAAAAAAAAAGGAAACAAGTAAATGCAAGTACCTGATAATTGAGAAAAATTCATGTCCCCAGTCCAGGAGTCCTGAAAGGAGTAGGGGTTATTAGGGCATGTTTTTTTTTTTTTTTTCAGAAAGCAGGTGGTTTACTTGGTAAAATATCGTGATTAATAACTAGATATTTGGCAATTTCCTTCCTGAAGGCCGAGATGCATCCAGAGCGTTTGTCACAGGAGACTATTCTGAAGCCGGCCTCGTGGATGATGTAAATGGCTTGTCCTCCTCTGAGATACTGACGCTGCACAGCTGGCTTTCGTTCTATGAGAAAAATTATGCACTTGTTGGTAGGTAGTCCCCACCCATTGCCATAGGTTTCAGTTGTTTGTCTTACTGTGTTAATCGCTGTGTCTAGATTCTTCAGGAATTGGGCTCTAGATAAAAATTTAAAATCAGCCCTTGGTTTTTTATGTTAACTTCATGCTTTTGTGCAGGAGGGATCCCCAGAAGAACATAAAGTTGTGGGTAATCTTAGGAGAGGATTGCCAGGCCTTGTTTTTTGGTGTCAGTCGGCCTAGTCAGTGTCATTTGTGGTGGGCATTAACAGCCAACTTCAAGAGGTATCCTCCCTGTGGTTCTAGTACAGTCAGGAAGGCTTCACACTAGTTGTGTGCAGTTCTGATGGTTCCATTTGATTGTTCTCTGATGAAATAGACATCCTGTTTTTCAAAGGGAACTTATGCTAATCGCAAATCCATCCATCCATCCATTCATCCATCCTGGAATTGGTGTAGCCCAGGGTGGTCTCAAACTCACTACATAGATCAGACTAGTGGTGAATTCCTAGTCCTACTGCCTCTGTCTCCTAAGTGATCAAATATGTAATAATGCCAGCTGTGTTACTGTGTGTTAATACTTGTTACTTACTGGTGATAGAAGAGAGAAAGCAACTTTTTTTTTTCTTTTTCTTTTTTTTTTTCTTTTCTTTTCTTTTTTTTTTTTTTTGAGACAGGGTTTCTCTGTATAGCCCTGGCTGTCCTGGAACTCACTCTGTAGACCAGGCTGGCCTTGCACTCAGAAATCCGCCTGCCTCTGCCTCCCAAGTGCTGGGATTAAAGTCATGTGCCACCACTGCCTGGCTGGGAAAGCAACTCTTAGATGAGGACACAGCCCACAGACACTGATCACTCCAGTCTTTCCTAAGCTCTGAGAGTGAGGATGGCTGAGGCCAGGCCTTTCATCTGTAGGCAGCCCTACCTTGCATGGAGCCCCACGTGGGCATGTCTGACTTCTTTCAGATACCAATGTTCCTTTGCCATTGGAACAGGTCTAGATTAGCATTTTCTGCCCCTCATGCCTCTGAGTGCTTGCTTTCATTACTGCTTGTGCTTCTAATTCTGAGAACCATGGCACATTCCCTAACTCTTCTACTGCACATCCAATTGTTTAAGCAGTGATTTCATAAGAGCTGAAGTGCATGCCTTTCCATCTCTCTCTTCTTTGCTCCCCATCCTTGACCATTTCTAGCCTTCCTCATCCCACATGTCTGTGCTCTGTGCTCTGTGCTTAGTGCACTTGTTTCTTTCTGTTCTCTGTGAGGTTGTCAAGTGACAGTTGAAATGTCGCTGACCTAATGAATGAAGTCCTGCATGCTAGGCAAGCTTCATCTCTAGCCCCAGCTTTTTAAAATTCTGTCAGCTTGTTAGAAAGTCCCTGGTTCCCGGGTCCTATGCCAGTTAGCTCTTGTGGCTGGCTGGGGGTAGGCTTTGTTTCTACCTTCAGCCTTTATTAAAAATGATCATATTCAGCTTCACTTAGGTTCAGATGGGTCATTGTCATTCTTGAGGCCTAGCTGGTGTTTTATGGTAAGGTTTTGTTTAATGTTTTTGTTTGTTTGTTTTTCTTGGTTTTTTGAAACAAAGTCTCATGGCCTAGGCTGGTCTCAAATTTGTTGCATAGTTGATGCTGTCACTGAAGACCTGATCTGTGTTTCAGGGCCCCAAGTGTTGGGACTTCACAGGTGTGCTTGTTTCTTTGCTTGTTTAGTTCGTTTTTTATTTGTTTTGTTTTGTATTTGAGATAAGGTCTGACTATGTAGCCCAGGCTAGCCTTGGACTCACAGAAATCTGCCTGCTTCTGCTTCCTGAGTGTTGAAATTAAAAGCAAGAGCCATCAAGCATGCAGCATTATTTTTATTTTTGTTTTTACTTTAGATGCTTAGTATTGATTTTATTGTAGGACATTTCTGTTTTCAAGACTATTTTTTTCCAAAATAAATATTTTATTTCTGTTCAAAAAGAGGAAAGAAAGCAGCGCAGAAAAGTAAGAATGGAATCCTATGAGTGAACAAAGGATGCCATACCAAATACCATGAACTGATTTTGGAGTAGCAAACTAGAAGTCCTCCTGATATGTTTGGGAATGAGCCAACCACAGGAACAGTGTGGAATGTGGTGGGGCTAGAAGGGCTGTGGCAGACTTTGGTTAGGCAGGATGCACGTAAACCACTGTACCTGGTATTACAATGGTAATCCTCATGGTGACCAGGAGTGAGTATGGTGCACTTCTTTCCTAGGTTTTGGCATAGGGGCCATGTAAGGTGTTCAGGGACATCAGAGGATGAAGGCAAATTTTCAAGGTGCATATTGACTTGAGCACAGTTAAGAATCTGTCATTGTAGTTGCCCAGCTGGACCTCAAGGGAAAATGAGGTAGTTCTGTTGTGCTCTGGATATACATTTAGGGACCCAGCCAGTAAGACTGTTCTTGTAACACAGTGCCTAAAACTGCTCCTGCTATCCTCTCTGTAGATATTATGTCTAAAACTCAACAAGATAGGGTCATTCCACACAATACAAAAGTTTGGTGTTAAGTCAACGTAAAGATTTCTCATCTGGCACTAAAGCCCTGTCCCTTTGTTTATTCATGTAGCAAACATTTAAAGCAAATGGTCTGTATGACACTGTTTTAAGTACTGGGCCTTCAGGATGTTTTCTAACTAAGGAGACATTTCTATACAGGGCTTTGAATAAAGCCATGGAATGCATGCTGGGGGCTTAGGTATCTTTGGAGCTGGTGGCAAGGGAGACTTGGAGGAGGTGACTACAAAATGGGCCTTGTAGAATAAAGGGAATCCAAATTGAGATGTGGGGAGAGTGGAGCAGTGTGAGTGGTGCCTGAGGTGGGAATCAGCAGGGCCTGGTCAGATAACAGAGAAACCTGTGTGCTGGAGCCATAGAAATGAAGGAGCAAGTGACTAGAGAAGAGGCAGAGTAGATAGGCAGAAGCTGAAAGGCTGGAGGAGCCTGGAGGCTCAGATAAGAGTGTTCTGTTTTATTTTGTGCTTTGAGTAGCTATTAGAGGGTTTAGTCAGGCACAGAAGTGACGTGTGGACTCAAGGGTGTTTTTGTTTGCTTTTGTTTTTTTAAGACAGGGTTTTACTGTGTGTAGCCCTGACTCTACCAGAACTTGATCTGCATACCAGGCTGGCTTCAAAATCATAGAAATCTTCCTGCCTTTGCCTCCAGAGTGCTGGGATTAAAAGTGTGCACCATAATCCCTGTCATGAGTTATGTTTAGAAAGACTACTCAAGGGGCTGGAAATATAGATGTCTCTGTGGTTTAAAACACTGGCTACTCTTTTCAGAGACCAGATTCAGTTTCCAGTGGGAAATCCAGGACTTCATTCATGCTTTTAAGTTCCAGTCCCTTACCAACTTCCCTGTAGTGTTCTAAGTGAGAAATGTCTCCCATAGGCTCAGGCCTTTGAACACCTGTTTTCTAGGAGTTCCAGTTTCAGATTGTAAGCACCACATGGCAGCTTACACTCATCTGTAACTCTGGTTCCAGTGAGCCAACTCCCACCTCTAGTCTCCAGGGACACCACATGCATTTGGTACACATATATAGATTCAGGCAAAATACTCATACACATAAAATTAAATAAAAAAAGCATTAAAATTAGGCCTATAATTCTAACACTTATAAAAACTAAGGCAGAAGAATAAAAAAATCTCAGGCTAGCCTAGGCTAGAGGCTAGGCCCTGTCTTGAAATAAAGTAGCAAGGTAAGAATGTACCTTGGTGGCAGGACACTGGTTTACCATGTGTGAAGCCCTCGGTCTGAGCTGAGCACTAGGGGGAGATGCTTTGTGGAGGGAGCATGATAGGAAAGCCTGACTGGAAGGCTGCTGTCTTACTATGTGTTTTGGATAGGGGGCAGGGATGGAAATTGACAGGAATGGAAAGAAATCAGAATACATTTCTAAGGTAGAACTGGCAAGATTTTCCCATTAGTGAACACAGGGAAGTGATATCTGAATGTGAAAGTTGGGAGAGATCCATGACTCTGACACAGATAGGCCAGGGATGTGCTAGTTTCTGTTGCTGTGATAAATTACCAGGACTAAGACAACTTTATCTGGACATAGTGGTTTCAGAAGCATGTCAGGGGAGGCGTGGTAGCAGGCAGGCAGGAAGCTGAGAGATCACATCTTTAAGTATAATCAGGAAGTAGAGAGAAGGTGTGAACTGGAAGTGAGACAAGAATGTAACTACTCAGGTCCCTCTGTCCACTGGGAACAGACTTCCTTCAAAAAGCACACCACCTCCCAAATAGCACCAGCTGGGAACCAGGTGTTCAAAGGCCTGAACCTCTGGGGACATTTCTTACTTAAAACCACCACAGGGAAGTTGGTAAGGGACTAGAACTTGAAAACATGAATGAAATCCTGGGCTTCCCACTGGAACCTAAGTTCAGCTCTGTTTTCAGGGACTGACTAGAGGCTGGACCCACACAGTTGAGACAGGGAGCCAAACTACCTCCTATTGATCAAACCTCTCTCGGGTGTCTTCTCCACCAGTACAGTGGTGTCTAAGGCCCTTTGCGTCTTAGGACTTGGACACATCAAGCTGTGGCACCCAAGGAAACAGAAGCTTTTCTACTGTCCTGTATGCAGGCTGCAGCCACTGTGTAGGTTTTTTTTTTTTTTTTTTTTTTTTTTTTTTTTTTTTTCATAGCTTAGATAATAAAAAATTTTGAAAGCCTTTTCTTTTTTTAAAATATTTATTTTATTTGTGTGAGTACACTGTTGCTCTCTTCAGACACAACAGAAGAGGGCACCATATCCCATTACAGATGGTTGTAAGCCACATGAGGTTGCTGGGAATTGAACTCAGTGCTCTCAACTGCTGGGTCTTTTCTCCAGCCCTTGAAAGACATTTTTAAACAAAAATCAATGTTTACTCTGTTATGTCCACTAAGTCAGAAAAGTGGTGGAGGGCTGGAGAGATGGCTCAGTGGTTAGGAGCACTGGCTGCTCTTCCAGAGGTCCTGAGTTCAATTCCCAGCAACCACATGGTGGCTCACATACATTAAATAAATAAATCTTTAAACAAACAAAAAGAATAAAGATATCCCACAGCTAAGAAAGAAAGAAAGAAAGAAAGAAAGAGTGAGTGGTGGAGGTGAAAGCATGGGCTCTGAGCTGCTCTAACTAAATAGTTCTATAAGACAAAGTAATTTGACTTGGACACAGAGAAATGTGGGCTAAGAAGCTATATATTCATCCAGCATTTACTAAATACTTAAGTGTTCCCTCAAGCTGTACAGAGCATTGATAAGAAGTGTCACACATGAGTCTGTTTTCAGGGAACTGATGTCTGGAAGTGACAAAGATTTAATCATTCCCATCCTACTAGACCACACCTAGATGACTTTTCAGCCCCAGGTAACCGACACCACAGATTTTAAACACAAAATAGCAAAAAGCCCTGATAGAGTCTTTAAGTGACTCTCAAACTTCCCACTGGGATTTCACAAGCCAGGCCTCCATCATTGGTGTGTCTCTCAATATTCTTATTTTCCAGGCTCCCACAGAAAGCTCACCGAGCTTTGACCACTCAATAGCTTTTCTAGCCCAAAGTTTTGTTTTGTTTTGCTTTGGTTTTTTGTTTTTTCGAGACAGGGTTTCTCTGTGTAGCCCTGGCTGTCCTAGAACTCACTCTGTAGATCAGGCTCTAGCCCAAAGTTCTAAAGTCCCTTTATAATCCTCCCCAAACAACATAGTCAGGCCTGCCACAGCAATACCCCACAATCCTGGCACCAGTAGGTCTTAGAGTCTCTTATTGCAGTGCTGAAACACCATGACCGAAGAACTTGGGGAGAAAGCAGTTTGCTTGGCTTACACTCTCATAGCTGCTCTGACCTTCCTCCCTGTGATCCCAGGAAGACTGGTTGGAAGGTTCTACAGAAAGGATGGGCTGCCCACTTCAGAACTAACCCAGGTAGAAGCCATGATGACCAAAGGCATGGAGGCAAATGAACAGGAACAGAGAGAAAAGCAGAAGTTCCCTCCGTGCAATGCCGAGTGGAGCTCTGCTAAGGGCAGCAGGCTCTGGTGCTCCCAAAAGAGGTAAGCAGCCTCCCATTCTGCCCTGCCAGGAAAGGAAATGATCCTTTCCTGGATCCATTTTCTGAGCTACCCTTTTATTATCTATTATTCACAGAATTCACAACTGACTGCTAACATAGGGAGCTTACATGTGCTATATATGTAAGGTCTTCTGAGTTATTTTCATGTACTTATCATTGTGATCAAAACACCTAAAAGAAGCAATTTATGGGAGGAAAGATTCAATCAGTTTTATGGTTTTAGAAGGTACAGTCCACCATGGCAAGGAAGCATGGCAGAGCCACTTGGTCTGTGGCAGTGCAGGTGTGTGGGTATCAGTTCTCACATAGCTAGAGAAGCTGAGGTTGAGTCGGAACCAGAAGCAGATATAACCTTCAAGGCCTGCCCCAGTGAGTCACTTCTCCTAGCTAGGACTCAGGTCCCCAAGGTTCTACAACCTTCTAAAACTGCATTAACAGGTGTGGACCAAATATTCAAGTATTCCTGTTGGGGACATGTCATATTCAAATCATAAGATAGGGAATTAAAAATCCTAGTAGTAGGACATTTAATATCCAAATGAAAACCTTAGGGCTGAGACGTACATTTAAGACTTGGCTCCTCCTCAGCTTCAACCCCCCAGAGATCTGGCTAAGGAGAAACACTGGTCTGGGAAGCTGACGGCCCAGGGACTATGTCTTCTCTTTTTTAAATTCTTTTTATGTTATGTATATGTGTGAGTATCCATGTTTGTATGTATACCATGTGTATGCAGATGTTTGTAGAGGCCAGAAAAGGACACTGAATTCTCTGGAACTAGAGTTACAGGCAGTTGTGAGTGGCTCTGTGGATGCCGAGAATCCAACCCAGGTCCTCTGCAAAAGTATCAAGTGTGTTTAACTGCTGAGCCATCTCCAGCCCATAAAGTTTTGAGATTTTCTTTCCTTTTTTTAATTCTTATTTTTAATTGTGTTTATAAGGGGTTAGAGAGATGTCCTAATGGTCAGGAGTACTTGTTAATCTTGCAGAGGACCTAGCACCACTTGGTGGCTCATAACAACCCATAACTTCAGTTCCAGAGTTTCTGAGGCCTTCTGACTTCTGCAGATACCAAGAATACGTGTGATACACATAATATACACACAGACACTCATGCATTAAAAAAGAACAAAAGAACCCATGTTTATGTTTGGATATGTGCTAAGTGCCCAAGAAGTCAGAGGTGGTGTGTCCCCTGGAAGGAGTTACAGGATACTGTGAGCTGTCACTGTGGGTGCAGGGAACCAAACTCAAGTCCTCTGGAAGAGCAATATGAGCTCTCAACAGCTGAGCCCTCCCCATCTAGCTCAGGTCCTACTTCTTGGACTACTTCTGCCTCTTCAGCCAGGATGGTCCTCAGTTTCCTGTTTTTCTGCATAAATTATTCCTGCCTGCAGGAGCATGGGGTGGAAGGTGGACCCATTCTTTGATGCCCTGGGTAGTGTTTAATTTTATTTTCTTTGCAACACAATCTCATGTGGAGTACACATATCTTGGATTGGCCTTGACCTCTTTGTTCAAGGATGACCTTGAACTTCTGATCCTTATGTCTCTACCTACTGAGATGAGGAACTACCAGCATGCCTGGTTTATACAGTGCTGAGTCTGAACTCAGGGCTTTGTGCAAGCTAGGCAAGCACTCTGCCAGCTGAGCTACACCCCCAGATTGTTTTTTAAATACTATGGAGCCTGGAGTGTAATGGTATAGTGCTTGCTTGGAACATGGCCCTGGGTTCAATTAGCACCATTAAAAGCAAAGCAAAGCAAAACACAACAAAGCAAATAAAATAAAAACCCTTAAAAAACAAAATAAACCAAAAGTTAAAAAAAAAAAAAACAAAAACAGAAAAGCCCTGGCACCCTGAGCATTTCCAGCAAGTGCAGGCTGGATGGGTGTCTCTTCCTGTGCAAACACAGTACAGTGAGCAGGGTTACGAAGCATGGTGCCATGGATTCCACTTTAATCATCAGGCCAGCCACACTCAGACTTAGGCTCAGCTCTTTCACATCTCCTTTAAAGCTCTGGTTAAGGGGACAGTGGGAACCAGAAACTGGACAAAGCTCCCAGACTCAAAGGATCAGATTAACAGTCAAGCTCTTACTAAGGAGTTGGGAGAGAGGCCCCATTCTGGTGTGCTAAGCTGTGCAGAGCTGCCTTCTTGCACCAGAGATCTATCAACTAGTTGGGGGAATAAAGTGAAGGTTCAGGAAGCAAAACTTTGAAAGACTTGGCTTTTGTGGTACCACTTAACAGAGGACAGTCTGGGACCTGGGTTGCCTTCTTGGGATATAACCCTGGATACAGGTGTCCTCAGAGAGTACTGGTGATGTAGGAGGTACCCTGTGTGATGTAGAGAACCAGTGGTGTACAATTAGATGGTCCTTGTACCCTCGAGAGCCTCCCTTTCCCCCAAGATTCTTCTGTCTCATGAACTCCATTGCATTCAGAACTGAGTTGCTCAGGTCCTGCCTTCCCACAGAGTCTTTACAAACTATTTCTGAGCCTCAACTCATCTCGAGAGAAAGGAGCTTGTGGGTAGGGACCAGGTGTAGGGTAAAGCTCACCGATGGAATAGACAGCTGGACCAAGAAGGGAGGCATTCTGATGCCTAAGCAGCCCTGTTCATGGATAAGACACAATGGAAATGGTTTCTAACAGGGCCAGTTCCTCTCTCAGCCAGTGATCCTGGTCCAAGCACTGGAGCATGCATCTCTCTCTCTCTGTCTCTCTCTGTCTCTCTCTGTCTCTCTCTGTCTCTGTCTGTCTGTCTGTCTGTCTCTCCATGTATGTACGTATATATGTATGTATGTATGTATGTATGTGAGGGTCAGTTTCGTGAGTTTCACTTTCTTTCTGCAGGGCCTCTAAGTCTGCCAAGGATCAAATGCAGTATACACTGAAATGAATTAGGTTCTTCTGCCCAATAGGAGGTTGCCAGGGTATGCTGGGCCAACATGGAATCCTCGTTCCCTGAAGCCTGGCAGTCTCAGGAGTTAGATCCATACAGAGCCAGCACAGGTTGCTGCCACACAGGTGTCAAGGCCTACCCCATCAAATGCTCCAAGCCTTACGATAAAGATCTTGCTCAGCCTGGATGTAAAGGAGAGAGGAACAGGGATGGATGCTCATTGGCTAGTGGAGACCTCTCATTGGCTAGTGGAGACCTCTCAGTCCTAGCAGCAGCTCAGCCAAGTGAAGCTGCTGCTGCTGCTGCTGCTTGAGAAAGAACAGGGGTGGGGCAAGGACACAGTGAAAGGGATGTGGACTCTGCTTCCTTCTGGAGAAGGTATTGTTAGCATTGTGTGTGAAAAGCCAGAAGTAGGAGAGCTAGGTCCCAGACTGAGATAGGAAGTGGATTAAAGAAAGGGCTCATCCCAGGCTTGTAAGTTTATACCTTTAAGAAATCCTCTTTCCTTTTTTCCTAGTGGAGGTGTGCACAGAGACTGGATTGGTGTTCCCAGGAAGTTGTATAAGCCAGGGGCCAAGGAGCCCCATTGCGTGTGTGTGAGAACAACTGGCCCTCCTAGTGACCAGCAAGACAACCCTAGACACTCAAATCGTGGGGACTTGGACAACCCCAATTTGGAAGAATACACAGGTTGCCCAGCGCTGGCCATCACATGTTCCTTCCCAGTCTAAGATGGTGTCCTGCATGTTGCTGATACATGGAGAACCTTCCCTAGATCTACAGAAAGCCCTTGATCTTGTGCCCTAGCATGGCTTCTGGCCTGAAATAGGAATGTCAAGGACTCCAGCCACACTCTGCAAATGTGGGTCACAATTCTACTGGCTGAGACAAGAGCCTGATAGCCTACCTCGTATGGTCAGCTTGTTTTGACACTGTTTGGAACTTTTGTCTCCTGTCATCATCTTTCAGAGCCTGCAGACATTAATGAACACAGTGAAATCAACACAGAACTGCTTGGGTCAGAAGTCTGAGAGCTTCATCAGGGACATCCCATAGATCCAGTGCTGTCTGAGTCAGAGCTTGGATCTGCCCATCATGCCAGTCCTGCTGGTACTTGGAGCAGTAGCGAGATAGGACTGTGGCTCTCAGTGGAAATCAGGCATTTCCCAAGATTATTTTGCACCTTAGTAAAATGAAGGTAACTGTCCTAAGTCACAGAGTGATTAAGCTCCTAATTTCTGACATTTGTGACATTTCTAAGACCTCTACTCCAAGGCAAACTTGAATGTACTGACTCCATGAAAGCTGGGATGGGGTCCAGTGAGATGAGACAATGAACTGGAGTAGCAGATTCCAGGGCTTGACTTACACAGATGGAGCATACCATAATCCCCTGCCCTGGTGTGTGTGAAACTGCTCTCTCTACTCATACTGCTAGTGAAAAGTTGTCCCTCCACTCCGAATCTCTATGACTGCCGTTTGAAAGCTTTGCTCCAGGTCTCTCAACCCCACTGTAGAATTCCCTTCTCTGCTGCACAGCAGCACTTCTTACCTGCCCTTCTGGGTCTTGCCTTCATTTTCCAGACAGGGTCTCATTATGTAGCTCTGGCTATTCTGGAAGTCACCAGGTAGACTGGGCTGGCTAGGAACTCACAGAAGTCCTCCTGTCTCTGCCTCCCAAGTATTGGGATTAAAGGCATACACTGCTATGTCCTACTAATTCTTACCTATCTTGATCTCTGCTTTTTTAAGTTACTTGACTTTTTGAGACAGGATCTCATGTTTCCAGGTCAGCCTTGAACTCAGTATGTAGGTATGTGCTAACATGCCCAGTTTATTCTGTACGAGGGATTGAATGAACGAGCTGTATACATGCTAGACAAGCACTTTACCAACTGAGCTCTTGGGGCTCAGTGCCTGGCCTGAGTATCTTCATTAGCCATTGGCCTGCAGAGTAGGTTTCAACTTTTGCCCTGCTCTTTAGTTGGTATTCAACTATTGTGGGCATGGTGGTGCAACCCTTTAATCCTAGCACTCGGGAGGCAGACAGGCAGATCCTTGAATTCAAGACTAACTGGTCCACATAGCAAGTTCCAGGCCATCCAGGGCTATAGTGCAACCCTATGTCCCCCCTGTCCCCAAAAGTATCTACCATTGTGGGCTTGAACCATGGATCCATCAGCCTCACACTGGACTGATTCATTGTCATACACCCGTGGACTGTGAACACTATGCTTGTACTCCTAGGCAGAGCACAATGAGCTGTTCCAGGACCTTGTTCTGAATTCTACCCAGCCCTGCACCTGGTTCCTGAGTGCTAGGATTAAAGAGGGTAGGACCATCAAAGGTCCTAAGAAGCCCATACAGAATGAGTTAGACCATCACAGCTATTTGTCTGAGTTAGGGGCAGATGTAAGAGGGGTAGAAAAAGAACACATTAAGTCCAAGCAAGTGAGCATTCTAAAGTCTCACTCACTAGACTTGAGCAGGGCTTTATGAACCAGATTTTAATGTGCAGACTCCTAAACCTTCCTTGATGTTACCTGAAGCCCACAATGCTATCAGCCCCTGCCCCCACCCTTTTAAATCTTGGCCAGTAGGAAGCTCATCATGGTGAATACTTATAGTCGCTTTGAAATAATGGAGTAAAGGGGGAGTCTAGGATCCTTTGGACAACTTCCATGGTTTTTTGCATCAGCAGTCACATGGGTCACCATAACTAAAGCTTGCATTGGAGAGGTAGGGAATGCAGCAGCTGCTCACTCTGAACGAAATGCTTGTGAGATCTGTTAATGTGTCACACGGAACGTTAGAATATGAAATGCTGAGGGTAGCTGTTCAAGACATTTGTTCACAAACCAATTTTAAATATATTTTTCAGATTTATTTTTATTATTTTACGAGTATGAGTATTTTGCCTACATGTACATCTGTATATCACTTGTATGCCTGGTGCCCGAGGAGGTTGGGAGCCTCCACACGAGTGCTGGGAATGGAACCCAGGTCCTCTGTAGCATTTACTCAACCACTGAGCTAACTCTCCAGCCCTCACATTATCAATTTTTAGAAATTGTTTTTTAATGTTTACTGGTACTTCTGGCTTAGAAGTAGCTATAAATGTCTTTAATTAAAGTTTACACTTTAAATTCACAATTTTACCTCATTTTTATTATAAGGAATTATTACAGAAAATCAAAATATCAATATTTGAAAAATACATTCCATTACACAGACTCCAAAGAAACAATGCTGCTAAGCGCCATGGTCCCCGTTGATGTTGTCCTTCCCACACTGAGCACCACCGGAGCAGTGTGAGAGCCTAGTGGTCTATCCAAACACGTGCCTGCAGTTTTGGCCCAGCTGCTGCTGCCTTGTCCTTGGTACCATAAGGATGTCATGAACGTCCAGTTCCACACAGCTGCCAAACTGGCAAGTTAGTAAGGCCAGCAGTCCCCAGGCTCCCTCACTGTAGAAAACCAATGTTGTCAGTTGTAAGAGTTAATATGTTATTTATTCCACACAAGAGGCAATGATCCTCCAGAGAAAGTCTTTAAGGCATCTACGACATTTGAGAATTTTATATTAACTGGTCACATACTCAGTTTTTCACCAGATCAGTTCTGTACAGTGAGCATAGCTCAGAGGCCTTTGCTGAGCTGCGTCCTCTGCTGGGCTGGCAGGGGAGCTCTGGAGCTTCAGGTGGCTCTAGGGGGCTGATCCTGAGGGAAGCCAGCATCTGTGAGGGAGACACACATTTACATGCTGATGTTGCTTCCTCTCTGGTCTAAGTATCTGGCAGTTCAGCCACTTTTTTTTTCCCTCCAGGTAAGGAAATCCTAGATTGGAGGCCTGTCCTCCACCCCTTGCCTACAAACAAGACTAGTGCAGGAACGGTTTGGTATGGGGGATGGGCACAAATTGAGCAGGGTGGTGTGACCCACACACCCAGCTTTATGAAAAACCCATTCAAGGAGAGGGAGGAAGCTGATGGGTAGTCAGAAACAACTCATGGCTCTGAGGTAGAGGACAAAAACATCATGTGGACCCCACTCCTTGGAGAGAATATGGCAGATGAACTGAGCAGTTAGTCTAATATTCAGCCTGGACTGAATTGGCTATTGGGGTGGAATAGGCCCAAAACTTGTGTTCTAACACATCACTGAGTGAGACACCAATGAAAAGACAACTGGAAATAAGGGAGTCCTCAGTGTAGGCACTTAAGCTTGTGGGACATTGCTGTGTTAGAGGATTATAACATACTAGTTTAAGCACATGGCCTGTACCTCTGTTTTTAAAAGAAACAAACAAATAGAAAATCCTTAATGATACACTGTACAGCAGAGTCGTGATGAACAAGGGGCAGTTAAAAAGCTAGGTGAGCACAGAAGGTTAACTGAGGCAGCAATTAGCTTTCAGTAAAGTTGATTCTTCCTGATTGGCTCATTCACAACTAACAACTTTTTAAATGGATAAATGAAGTTTTGCTGCTAGTTCTTAAGGTACTGATTAAGAGTGAACAAGAATAGCTAAGCAATTTCACGGTGAAGTCTGGTCAGCATGGAGAGAGGACAGGAGAGACGCACAGGAAGTCTGGTCCTGGCCAGGGCAGTGTACAGCAGGAGTGCAGTGCAGTGAGCGTGGCATGGTCAGGGGGATTGTGGCGTGGAAGAATGCCTGAGCCACATCTACAGCATGGCTACCAATGCCCCTCAGTCACTCAGCCCCTCTAACCACCACTAATAACAACACTGACCTCTGAAGGAACAGAAGCTTGAACCTACATATGTTTTAGGCATGATCTTCAGATTTTAAGTACAGTTATAGGCAAGATTGTTACTGAAACTGGTGTGGTAGGGCAAGGACAGAATGATCAGCTTCATCCTGATTCCCTATTTCCCCCCTCTCCATAATAAACAAGGAAGAACAGGTATATGTGCACCAACCACCCTGGTTCATAACCAAACCATTATTACCTTCCCCACTAAAGAATCATGGTAACAACTTAACCCTAGGTCTCTGTGGCCCTTTTAAGCAATAAAAATTGGAAACTGACTACATGCTTTCTATAGTTGTTGGCCAAGACTGACTAAATGTTTCCATAAAAACTCTATATGAAGTTTAAGTCACAGGCTGGGGGCAATGGCACTCCTCCAAGTAACTCTTCCTTTTAAACACCATGTACAAGCTAATGTTAACATAAAAAGCATACATATAAATCACCTAAGTATTTTTAGAAAGTAGCACACTGGTTTCTCAGCACATTTTATACATATTTAGGCAGCAAGATGCCTAACTCTACAGCAACAGAGAGCATACCACTATCCAAGAAAGAGATGCCAAAAGAAGTCCCTTTTATTCATACACCCACACTCCATTAATGCAAGTAACGTAGGGTTATCAAATGTCTCAAAAAATCAGTGCGTGTGATTGACAGTTAATCTCTGACTATGAGCAGATATTGTTCATCTTAGAGTCTCAGAGCAGTTGTGATTTTGTTTCTTAAAAACAAACAAACAAACAAAAAAGTGGTTTAAGTTTCTCTTTCAGTGTGCAATATAATAAAATTAAAAAATTAAAATTCCCAAACAGAAACAACCCAAACACTGGCCAAACTTTTAAAAGAAAGAGGCCCAGCATCCCGGGGCTAGTATGGGTAGCAATCAGGAACCAAAGACCTCTGCTTTGGAGCCTTGCTCGTCATTTCAGCCATATTTCTAAAGCAGGCTGTTCATAATTGGCCAGGGTCTTGGGCTGCTTGGCTATGATGAGGCACAGTGCTACCCAGAACTGGCACCATGAGCACTAAGAATGCAAGGCAAGGTTTTAGCAGGAAGGATGTGTCAGGGAGAGAGAGGATCAAAGTCACAGCCATCTCCTTTCTCATCAGTATCAATTTCTTCCCTCTTGGTAGTTTTCCCTTTAAGATTAGTGTGTGCTGAGGTCCAGTCCAAGCTGGCCATCAGAACCACTGATAGAAGAGTATGTGATGGCATTTTTGAATATGGATTTTTGAATTGGATTCACCAATGATACAGCTCTAGAAAAAGTGCAGCACAGTCAAAGTGCATTTCTTCCACTACTCAAGTGGCAGCGACTGAGGACTCCACAGACAGGACGCAGCAAGACGAGAGAATGAGACAGCTGCTAGGTGTCAAGCTACCACAGGCATTCTGACATCCAGCAGCAGCAACATTGGTAAAGCTTTCAGTTGTTAAGGCCACAATTTTTCAGCTCTCATCTTTGAACCCTGTTTAGAAAGATTTCACCTTTTTAAAAGGGCAGCTCACTAAAAATACAGCTTAGCTTAAAGAAAGAAAAGACTTGAGGGCAAGAGGTTCCTGTTATCTTTATGAAAACACTGTGCATTAAAGGCCATCGCCACTCAGGGTAGCCACCACTCTAGAGTAACCAGCTCATCTGGCAGCTGCTCTCTACTGTCAGGCCCTGCCTCTATGGCAGCCCAGGCAGGAAGACTTTGTGAATTCTCTGAGATGGACGCTACGTTACTGAAAGGGAACATTGTCTCCAAGTGTCCTTGTGTGCTGCTAGCTGATTCCTATCACATTTGTCACGCAGGCTAAACTGGCCTGGTCCAACCAGTGAGACATCTAGTGCAATAGACCACAGTCTGACACACTGACAGTCATACAGTTTGAAACGATCAGGGATCACACCATGGTCTTCTGCCACAGGAAGACAACTGCCAGCTCTTGCTCTTGGTAGGAGGCAGGCTGGTGAGTAGAGCAGCTGCTGGGGAGGTGCCAGGGGATGCAGGCCTGGATCCTCCTGGAGGCCTCACTAAGAGACTCCACCCAGAGTCAGTACATCAAAGCAAATGTTGCAAACCCGCACAGGCTTGTTCAGGTCAAACTTTATAATAGGAATCTCCTTGGTCGAGCATTTATGGCAAAGCAGACGGCCGCAGTGACGACTGTGGAGGCAAAGAAAGAAGTATGAGAGGCACCAGAGCAGACTGGTTCCAAATGGTCAGCCCAGTCTCTGGCATCTGTGGCCAACTGCCAACTACCAGTCAAGTCACACCAATGCACGTATAACTTTTAGCTCTTCACAGAACAACAATGAGTAACTAAGCTAAAGCAAGCGTGGAGACGTTAAGCACAGACCCTGGCTAGTCCTGGTACCCTGTGAGGCAGCGAT
The DNA here is from genome assembly GCF_011762505.2 of Arvicanthis niloticus. Taxonomy (NCBI): domain Eukaryota; kingdom Metazoa; phylum Chordata; class Mammalia; order Rodentia; family Muridae; genus Arvicanthis; species Arvicanthis niloticus. The sequence goes on from NC_047663.1 coordinate 48,711,613, forward strand.
GAACCTTAGTCCCAGGAAAGTGACAAGTCTGAGTGCTCCTTCATTCTCTCCTCTCCCCTTCATATTAGGAGCCTGCTTAGTTAGTTCTATCATCTCCCCATTCGTCTGCCCAGAAGGCTAAGGCTCATCGTGGACATGTATGGAAGTCATCAGATGAAGCCCCTACTCCTCTGCACACACAGTGGGCTCTTACCAGTGATGTTTTCGAGTTGTGACTCCAAACTTGGCCGTACATTCATAGCAGTTGGAGCCATCACACCATGGAGGCTCCTTGGAGAGCATATCTGTAACATACCGAAGACTCCCTGTTAAACTGATTAGACCAAACTCCAGGAGTAGGACATGAAGCAGCAGGCTGCAGCAGGCTGCAGCAGATTTTGGGAAGAGAGTGACTTTCCAGCTGGTCGGGAACAGCTTCACAGGGGAGCCCGGAGAATAAGCACTTGCCAGGCAAGTGGGACAAAAGGAAAGCCAGCTGGAGGTGCGACTCAGCAGCATGTAAAGGGCAGCACACAGTGAAGACAGCAGGGGCCACACCACAGAAAGACTGGCCAGGCTAAAGGGCTGGCAGCACAGTGAGGGAACCAAGACAAAGGAAGGAGGAGGAAGAATCTATGGATCTGGGGGTTGAACAGACATGTGGGATGTGCGAATAACAAAGAGACACAGGGATTCCCAGATTTCTGGAGTGACTCAGTCTGGTGGGACTAACAGAGAGATGGCCTGAAGAACAAATGCAGAGAAGCTGCAGTAGCACTTCCTAAGTAGGCAGCGTCCTGGGTAGAGTGCCGCTGCTCTGGACAGGGAGGAGTGGCAAGTGGGTTGGTCACGTAGAGCCAGCACTGCCACAGGCACCTGACTGTGTACAGATAACATCAAGAGTACAAAGCTTCCTAAAAATGTGTACACACACATACACATAAAAATATAGAATAAGTATGTGTGTGTGTATGTGTGTATGTATGTATGTATGTATGTATGTATGTATGTATGTATGTATGTATGTATGTTTATTAGCAGGGCTAGAGAGATGACTTAATGGTTAAGGACTTCAATCCCAAGGAGTATCCCCTGGTCTCTAAGGGGACCTGCATGAAAGAGATGAATATAAACTCACACAAGTACATATGTTCACATAAATTTCAAAATCCTATAAAAATAAATTATTTTTTTCCTAAAAAAAAAAAAAAAAAAACCCTTTCTTTCATCTTATGTTTACATTTATGGGCATTCTATCTGCATGTATGTCTTTGTACCATGTACACACATAGAAGATGGCAGGAGTGTCAGATCCTTTGAAACTGGAATTATAAATGTCTGTGAGCTAGCATGTAGATGTGGGAAAGGAAGCTGGATTCTCAAAGAGCAGCCAGCACTAAGTCACCTAGCCCCATTTGAAAAACCTCTTTAAGAATAAAGCACATGTGAGTGTGTGTGCCATGGTGTCTACAGCACATGTGAGTGTGCCACGGTGTCCACGGCAATCAGAGGAGAGCGCTGTGGAGTCAGTTCTCTCCTGCCTTTATGTGGCTTCAGGGGCAGAGCTCAGGTCATCAGGCTTGTGCAGCAAGCACTTTACCTGCTGGGCCATCATGCTGGCCCTCTAAAAAATTTTAAATTGACACTTGACAAATTGTATTTCTGGGTTATGGTATGAGGACCTGACATACCAATATCCTTAAGACTTTAGCATTCTTTGTGTCACACATGAATTCCTCTTTCTAGTTTGCAGGTCTGTATCCACAGGGGAGGCAAGCCATGGGAACTGTGTTTCCCCACATGGCCACTGGGCGGGTGCTAGGCTTCAGGGGAGCACTGAGACAACAACACTCCAGGGGTGGGAAACGTAGTCTGAGGTGGTGGAGAAGCTGGAGTTAGTTGGGGGGTCCCCAGGCCTGTGACAAGGTCAGAGCTGTGGTGTTCTCTGACTCTTGGACATCCAGGCGCCACTGGGAGTTGTGGAAGAGCAGAGAACGGAGTCGAGTTTCAACCGGCTCTACCCACCCAGCTTCCTTTCATAGAAATAGCCTTACATGTTGCCTAGAAACAGCAGATTCAGATCTCAGTAAATTATGAGATTTAAAGATTACCCATACTTGTGTACGATCAAGATAACTATACTTGTAGAGGAGGTACAGCAAGCACGCCACTTACCTAGTAATCTAAATAGAAGCTGCTTAGTGGCAACCTGGTAGTTGAAAATGTTGACTCCTTGGTTATTATTTACCCCAAGGCGAACCCCGGACCGAACGATGGCACGGCACAAGTTGGCATTCCCTTTCATGTATGCTAAGAGCAGCACTAGAAAACAAAATCACAGGTCATGCTGTTTCCCACCAGCCCTAGCTGGCTACTACCAAAGGATGGGCAGAGTCGAACACTGGCAGGGCATTTGGTAGACACAGACGAGTCTGAAGCACTTGTGAGAATTCCAGGGAGAATCTGCAATGTCTTCCCAAAAAGGGCCTAGCCAGAAGCCTGACAGTACTAGAACTGCACACACTTTCCCATCCTGAGGACTGAAGAAAGAAACTAAAGTAGGGAACATGAGGGAAAAACCTCTCCTCAGCTGCTTCCCTAGTCAAAAACCAATGCTTTTACAATAAAGACAAAGCTTTTTGCAGTGTAACTAAATATAAAAGACCTGAGATTTCAGTACATACAGAGAAATAAAAATCAGTATAGGAATGTTCCAGAATGTTGTTCGACCCTAAGAAGCCTTTTTTTTTTTTTTTTTTTTTTGCCTGAAATGCTGGCCCAGCAGGAAGCCAGACTCTGACCTAGCTATTCTATTCTTCTCTACAAAGTTACAACTAGCAGCAGTTCCCTTGGTTTCCCCTTACCAGACACATCATTAAATTTTTAACTCAAAATGATGCAGTAACACGAGGGCTCTTAATTCCATTATCAAATGAGGACATGGGTATGGGGAGGCCAGTCACCTTACTAAAGCATAACACAATGAAACACTTGAAACCAAGTCTCCACAAGTCAGAACTCTGGATACAAGTCTTTTCCTACCTGCCTCTTATGCTACACCTGGGCAATGATGCGCCTTAAGTAGCCTAATAATAAAATTATGTCAAAACCCCATGGAAATGAGCTGCTGGAGAGGCCTGCACTTTGCTCTTCTCAAGAAGGCACCTGAGTAGAACTTGCCACTTCTTCCAAACATGTTACAGGTACTGAAGCACATGTCCTAGAGCCTCCAGAATCTTGGTTACATCTTATCTGTACTGAAATGCGAACATGGACGGCTCCTGATTAACTGAGTAACGGGCAGACAAGGGCAATTACAACACTGTGAAGGTCTTCCTGGTCACAGGGATGTGAACCTGGGTTCCTGAAGCACTTCAGATGTCAGAAACCAAATTCCACGGGAGGGATCTTTGACAGATGCTGAGAGTCAGACACCTTAGTTACATACCTGTGTTGCCTTCTGCATCTGGTTTGTCCAGAGGATACTCAGGCATACACTCTAAGAAGAGATCAAAGATGGCTGCTGCGTTTTCTTTGCCATACTGTCCCAGAATGTGCAGTGGTGACTGGCCTCTGATGAAATGAGTTGCACAAGTTAGACATGTATCCGTCATAACTGCCACACAAAAAAAGGAATTTTCTGAACTCTGTGATCTTAACTAAATCTAAAGGACATATAATATTTATTATAAAATCAATATTACCATGGAACCAAAAGCTGCTGAGGTGCATCTGGGCCTCAGGGAGGCAATGGGCTAGGTCACAGAGACCCCGCTCGATGCTTGGGACCAGCCAGACACACTCACCTCAGATTAAAGGCTTCAGCATCCACTGTACACTCTGTCAGAAGAGCCCGGATATTGTTGAGTCGACCATGCATGACCGCAAGATGAAGAGCTGGGGAGAAAACCCTTACTGCACAAGTCCGGAAGCACAGACAGAAAAGTCCATCTGCTTCCCACCTCATCTAAATGTATAGTCAGAGAACCAGCCAGCCAAGTACAGAGCTGTCTTCCCCTAACTCCTCTCCTCTCCACTGTGAGTCACCAGTGCATCTCATGAGCCCTACTTCCTATGCTGCAGTTTCAAAGATGAGATTTAATGGCTTCACAGAAAGCTACTTCTGTCTCTGTGTTTGCTTTGTTTCTCACTGTGGTGGTTTGAATGAGAATGAAACCCATAGGATCAAATATTTGAAAGTTTGATCTCCAGTTGGTGCAACTTTTTGGGAAAAATTAGGAGGTGTGGCCTTGCTGGAGGACATGTATCTCTGAGCGTGGAGTTTGAAGTTTCAAAAGCTTGCTCTTGATCCCTCTTTTGTGCTCTCTCCTCAACCCCCTCAGACATAAGCTTTCAGCTACTGCTCCAGCACCATGCTTACCTACTTGTTGCCATGCTACCTGCCATGATGGTCATGGTGCATTGTCAGAGCAGTAAAAACGTAACTAAGACACACACACACAGACACACACACATACACACACACACACAGACACAGACACACAGACACACACACACACACACGGCCTCATGGACCAGTGGATAAAGGCACTTGCCACTAAGCCTGAAGACCTAAATTTAATCCCCAGGACCCACGTGTATAAAAGAACTGACTCCAATAAATTGTCCTGTAGAAACCCACATTAAGAAAAAGGAAATACGTCACTGGGCTATAGAGATAGTTCAGAAGCTAAGAGCATATATTGCTCTTGCAGAGGGCCTTAGCCTAATTCCTAGCATCTCACTGCAATTCCAGGGGAATCTAATGCCTCAGTCTCTGAGGACACCAGGACTCAAGTGACATTCCCCTTCTCCTAATTTAAAGTAATTTTAAAATAAAATCTTTTTAAAAATGTAATTAAAAACCCAACCACTTTAGACTACCATGGTTGCAATCAAATTAGGAAGCTGCTCAGTGGGAAGACAGGTGCGCTGCCTCTCTAGACCTCTGCTCTTATATATGCCAACCTTCCTGAGGTGGGTGCAGCACTCTCCAGTGGAGAGCAGGACTTTCGAAGCACATAACACATACATAAAGAGTGGCCTAGGAATTACCATTGTTTCCATTCTCATCCACAGCAGCAAAGTCCACTCCGTTCTCTAGGAGGACTGAGCAGATGGTGGGCAGGTCCTGCTGTGCAGCGAGATGGAGAGCAGTCTGACGATGCTTGGTTAATTCATTCACCTTGGCTCCTGCAAGAAGCTGTGAAAGTTGATTACTCAACCAGCCTCTCCCATAATTTAAGGCCCCATTAGTAGGGCCAAGTCTCTGGACAGGTCTCTTATCCGCAGAGGCTAACAATCTACCCTCCTGGCAGAGAGGGAGTGCATGAGGATCTTGCACATTTTCCTACTGAGCAAAACACAGCAAAACCTGCGCCAAAGGCAAATTATCTACCATTATGTTCAATGGCTATTCCTTAGGACACAGAAATTCTAAGACTTTAATATATTATAATTGCAAAGTAATACAATGGTATTCACTGTACTATGCAAGAATGTCCATACTGCTTGTAATTCTCAAATTTCAAATAAACTCCCCCTATCTAAATACTGACATACACCCTGTCCAATCACCACACCCTTTCTTAACTGGGCTTGTTTTGTTCCCTTCCTAACATTATATTGTGCTGCAAAGTCAGGCTTTTGACTTAAGCTCAACTCTAATTATATGAATTACTATCTAAGCGCTTAGGGGGATTCTTTCTAACTTACTCTTGTAAACATAAAACTTTCTTTCTGGAGAATCAAGAGATGGTTCATTTAAAAATCTCAGCTAATCTGGGCATAGTGGAACTTGGGAGGGGGAGGCAAAGGCAGGTAGATGTCTGTTATTCTGAGGCCAGCTAAATCTGCATAGAGTTCCAGGTCAGCTAGGTGGGGGTGAAAAAGGGATGGAAAGGGAGGGAGAGGAGGGAGGAGGGAAAGTCTCAACTGAGTTCCTGGCAGCAGGCAGACAACATAGCTGATCTCCAGTCTCTTTCTGTTGTCTGTTAAATCCTTTTTGACTCTCAAGGCCTGACTCTATCTTACTCCCAGCATGTCCATCAGGACATTTGGGACCTGAATGTCTTGACACATCTGTCTTCCTGGATGGACTGCTTTAGTTCCCAGATTCATGCCTTTCGTTCACAACAGCTTGAAGGACAACTTCTGCATATACCCTAAAACACGCTTGACTTTCTATGCTTCCTTGTGTCTTACCAGATTTCGGACAATGATCTCTGAGCCTGCCTGAACAGCAAGGTGCAGAGGGGTCAACTTGGAGGCGTCCTGGACTCTGGAGTTCACATTGGCCTGGACACTGATCAGGAACAAGACACTTTCAATGTCAGAGTTCTGAACTGCCACATGAAGAAAATTCCGGCCTTTATTATCTACCTACAGCAACAAACAAGAAAGAATCATACTATTAGTCAGTTCCCCTTAAAGAACAGGATCCTCCCGCATGCTCACAAGCCTAACTGACTGCTGGGAAGGTCATGAAGCATCCTTCCTCAATTCCAGAGCTGCAATACAACCACATGCACACATGAATGTGATTAGAAGGGAGCTGTTGCCCTGGCCCCCTCCTACAGTAGGAACCGGACATGGAAAGCCAAGAAAGAACTAAGAGACAGAGGAAGGCACCTGAGTGGCAGACTGCTCAGAAAGAAGCAAATGTGACAAGTAAGCTGCAAGGCCTCTGCTTTGACCAAACTAGATACCCATCTTGATCCCTGAGCAGCCAACAGGCTTGAGAAATTTTCTTAAGTTTCAGAGTAACACACAATGGAAGGCAGTCAGCAGCATGCCAGACAAGCATGAAGTAGCCAGAAGATTCCTCAAGTCAAACCCCAGCATGGGTTGTAGTTACAGAAATGAATACTACATCACTAGTACCAGTGCTCAAGAGAAGACAACACGCTCCACACTCCACATTACCATAACCGACCCCTCCACATGTACTGTGTGCTGGGGTAAGTAAAATCTGCAGAGGACTCAGATCAGTAGTACCAGTTTCACACTAGATGGAGAAGAAATATGAGGTCTGTCCCCATTCATGACTGTCTTACACTCAGTCTGAGTGTGGGCAAAAGTTAATGGCAACTTTAACACGTAGGAAAATGATAAAGAAAGGTGAGGTATCAAAGCCTGTGCTAGCAAGCAGCATCTCCATGCCAGGACTGCATTCTATGCAGGCCCCACATCTCATTCTATCCATAAATGGCTACTTATAAATACTAGCAACATCCTTTAAGCAAACTGAAATCAGGCTTCTGGGGACTGACCTAGTAAACCTATTCCAGCTTTCACCAACATCAGTCACTATCCTCATTTCACATACACTGGTGTAGATGAACAAGTTGCAACCAGGACTTAGCAAATGATAAAGACATGGCAAAGAACAAGGAAAATTAATGTGCTAAGTAAAAATGCCTCAAAACACCCAGAAAGTCACCCAATATCAAAAATACCTTGAAATCAGCTTTTATATTTTGGAAATATTCACTATTAAAACATCCAGCAAATGCAGAGAGTGAGCTCAGCTACACACTCACAGGATTCTAATGCCAAGGTTTCATTTGCACTCCTTTCCCAGCCACACCCATCTATCACCAAGTGTCTGAATACAGGGAACAGAGTCACGCCTCAGCCAGCAGACACAGGGCACTGTAACAATTAAATGTTCAGAAAATGGGAGTTTAAAAATAAATACATCTTTGTGTAGAAGGGAACTGTTTAGTTAGTAGCAATGGTAAGTTCTGCTGTGGTGAATGGTGGTGGCTGGACACTGACCTGCTCAGCAGCCCCAGACTCTCGTTTTAGAATGGCCTCAGCTGCCTTATTGTTCTTGTAAGTCATGGCGCAGGCAAAAGGGGTCAGCCCTTGTCTGTCCCGTACGCTCAACTCAATGTTGGGGTGAGAGATCAACAGCTGAATGATGACACTATGCTGGTTGCTGATGGCCACATGGACAGGTGTTCTTCCTTCTGCATCCTATGGAGAGGAAGCACAAATCCCCACATCTAGTTGAAAGATAAAACTCAGGGACAATATAAAAGGGGGAGGACTTTTAAAATAAATTTCAGTTATAAGACCCTGTGTTTGAAATCAGTTTTTAAAGAGGTAAAACATAAAAATTACTGGCAGCTTCTCCCCACCAGTTTCATGACCACAGTGCCCCAGTGGCAACAAATACATGGTTTCAGAAGAGCTATAGTCATCCTCAGCTCTCATTACACAACTCAGTGCAAATCCCTACAGGTTTCTGGAGCTGGGGAGATGACTAAGGCAGTAAAGTATCTGCTTCACAAACTTACAACTGGGCTTGAGCCTCAGGACCCATGTAAAAAGCATGAGATTCTAATTCTAGTGCTGGCGAGGGGAAGACAGGTGAATTCTGGGGTTTACTGGCAAGGCAGCCTGGCTGTCCAAGTCTCAGGCCAACTGGAGACCCTGTCTTAAAAATAAGTTGGACGCCTGGACTGGAGAGATAGCTCAGCAATTAAGAACATTGGCTGCTCTTTCAGAAGACCCAGTTCAGCCTCCAGCACCCACAAGGAGCCTTACAACTGCAATTCCAGTTTCAAGAGTGTAGTGCCTTTTCTGGTCTCTTCTTATGCCAGACACATATCTGGTACACTTATGTACATGCTGGCAAAAACTCATACACATAAAATAAAAAGTAGATAAATCTTTAACATATATTAGGTGGACAGTGCCTAAATAAAAATACCAAAGAACACATGTGCTCACACAAACTCACTCCCCACCCCTCTCTCTCTAAGTTTACCTCCCCAGAAAAGTAAAACTATGTACCTGTGCATTGACATTGGCACCAAACTCCAAAAGACACTGTACCGTCTCTTCTAGTCCCCATGAGGCTGCCAAATGCAGAGGAGTCTGCCCATCCCTTGCTTCCTCTTCTCCTTCTCCATTAGTCCCTGGTTGTCTGGGACTATTCACGTCGCAGCCACTGAAGCAGGGAAACAGAAGGTTATCTTCTACCTTGTCCAGCAGAATGTACTAGAGAATAGCAGCTTCACTCACTAACTAACTAACAACAAAGCCATCACTGCCACTGCTAGCCTGGTTCTCAGCATCAAGCCCTAGAGATGGGGTGCTACTGCCATAGCCTCTCTTGTGTTGGTCTTAGGGCAACCTGGGAATCAGAACTGTTGCAGATTCCCTTAAACTTTAAAAACCACAATTCATAAAGTTTCTCAGCTTACCTTGCCTCCTCCTTTCCCACTCTCTAGGAGGGTTGTGAGCCTTTTATGCTTCACATGTCATGGTGGTGCTCAGATAAGCCTATGGTCTCCTTCACCCTAACTTCCTGATGTCACAGTGGGAACTGTTCTGAAGGTCAATGCAGTCTCCAAAGCAGAAGACTGTTTTGATCTAGGCATGTGAAAATTTTGACTCCCCAGCTAATATGGTTCTCAGATGACTTGACATGACAGAACCCTATGATAATCTAATTATTAAAGTCAAGGCCAGCAGCTATAGGCATGTCAAGACTGAGGTAACTTAACATAAAAGAGGTAGTTTTCAGTAAACTGAATAAAAAGATACTTTGGCTTCTCAGACCTTCGAATAAGAAAGCAGGCAGTAGATTCATTGTTTTCATCAATGGCTCTATGCAGAAGTGTCTGAAGACACCCACTTGGTCCTGGGCCCCAGCATGTAGCATCACAACCATGTCTGACCTGCAGAGAAACCAGTTTTCTCACAAACATTGTCAAACAAAAGGGAAAATGTTTATTTTCAACTTTGAGCAATTACTTTTCAGATAAGATGCTCTCACTATTATAACCACTCATTAGTATTGTAAACAATTATTAAAATCTGCTCTTTGAGAGCTGAAAAGATGACTTATCTATTAGGAACACTGGCAGCTCTTCTAGATGAACCAGGTTTGATTCCCCATCTGCACACTGTAGTTCACAATTTGTTAATTCTAGTTCCAGGGGATCTGATGCCCGCTTTTGGCCTCCATGAGTACCAGAAATGCACATGGTGCACAGAAGTACATACAGGCAAAATGGCATACACATAAAAAAGTTAAAGTAAATACAATCTGCTCTCTGCAAATTCTTACACTAGGTCCTAGGGTTATGGTTTTCAGAAATATACATTAGTGCCTCTACAGCTGGGTTCTACTCAGGACAGTGCCTGTGTATATGTGTACTCCAAAGTCCCTCAGCAAAATACACCTGTAATTAATAGGCAATCCCTCAGAACAGTTGATTAACATGTCAGGCTAAATGACTCAATGTCTGCAGGCCCTCAGAGTGATGAATGAGAAACCCCAGGTTTATCTCTCCTTTTAGATATCTTGTCAATAACACAGGCAAACCCAAAATTTAGGGATTTATTAATATGGTGATAGTAACAGCATCAAATCACTCCTGAGGCAATCCCTCCCCTCTAGCACTCCTCTCTGTAGTCTCTTAAAGACAGTTCACACAAAGTGCTGGTCATACCAAGGTGAATTTCACAGTCTTCCCTCTCACCCTTGGCAGATTCTCACTGTATAGCTCTGGCTAGTCTGGAACTTATTTTGTAGATTAGGCTGACCTTGAACTCACAAAGATGCCATAGCCTTACCTGCCCAGTACTGGGATTAAAGGTGAATATAACCCATGCCCCACTGAACCTCCAACTTCTTCAAACTTATTTTATTTTTATGCATATGGGCGTTTTTCCTGCATGTATGTCTGCACACCCATATGCACGCTTGGTGCCTGCTGAAGTCAGAAGAGAGCAACAGATTTCCTAAACTGGAGTTATGATTACAAACCACCATGTGGGTCTGGAAGTCAACTCTGGGTTCTTAGCAACAAGTACCATCTCTCAGGCCCTGTTATCTTGGACTTTATAACATGATTTTCCACTGCTTGTCCTTGACGTGGATTTGTTACTTGGCTGACATTTTGCTTCTGTGACGCTACACAGGCAACCAATCTGTATTTGACACAACATACCCTCATCTGTAAGCAGAGGCTCTGTCTTGCATGACTCACCAGAGTGGAAGCAATGTCCTCCAGATTACTTGCCAAGGCAAGCCACAGTGGTGGGTTCCCTTTTTCATCTGGCACAGACATGTCAGCTCCTCGAGTACATATAGCATCAACCACTAGTGGAAGCTGATTTTTGATGGCCAGCTGAAGGGCAGTCTCCCCATCCTGAGTCCTATTAAGACATAATCACCATAATCAAAATCAGTGCTTGTCATAGCAGCCAAAGAAAACAGCACCCTAAAGGTTTTCCAAAGCCCACATGCCAGTGGGTCCATTATCTCCACTTCAGTTAGTAACTAGAATGTTCTCAAGAAAATCAAACCTGTCAGCTCTATTTGTCTTTACTAAGCTGTTTTAAGAAAATAAAACCATTTCTCTCTATTGTACAATAGAAAGCAAACAAACAGGGCTAGAGATCCAGCTTGGTTGTGGGGTATCTGTCTGGCATACATGAAGCCCCAGCTTGATCCCCAGCACACATGCCTGCAATCCTAACATTTGAGAGCAGTGGGGAATAGGATCAGAAATTTCAAGTTATCCTTAGCTGTAGAGACTTGGGAATCTGGTATACATGAGAATGTGTCAAAAACAACAACAAAAAAAAACCCAACCAACCAACCAAAACAAAACCCAAACAAACAAACAAAATCCCCACACTTCATTCTCCCATTCTGTAATTCAGTGTCATTTAACACTGGAAATTCAGAAAGGATCCTATGAATACACAATGATAAAAGTCAGAGGCTGGCAAGATGGCTCAGCAGGTATGTTAACCTGACACCTGAGTTTGATCCTCAGAACAATGTGGAAAGATAATGGGCTCCCAAAGGTCTCTGACCTCTACAATACATGTGGATACATAGCATATGTGCTATGGAAATTTAAAACTTAAAGTCTTTTTCCCCTTTAAGCCTGCTTGTAGTTTAGTTATTTAGTTACTGGGGTGCTCTTTGTTGCAACTGAAATTTTATTAAAGATTGATTTTTGGACCATCCTTTATAACAATATTTGTGTGATTTTGTGCATTGGTTCTGACAGTTACCAAGAAGGGCAGAGTACAGTTTGGCTATGGCTGTACATGTCCACAGATCATACCTAGAACCTGTGTCTGTACTTTTATTAGAGGACAAAAAAGTACAATGAAGTAGGAACTGAACCTGGAGCATTAGGGTGCCTGACAAGTGCCCTACCACTGAGATACCCCAACACCCTGTCTCTGTATGCAGCCAGCTTTGAGGTCCTGGGACTGAACACAGGGCTCAGAGCTCTCTGCTTAAGTGCTGTGTTCCTATCCTCTTTATGTTTTGTTTTTAGGGACAGGTACAGACCAGGCTGGTCTTGTACTCCCAGAGACTTGTTTGCTTCTTCCACCAATGTGCTAGGATTAAACCATGCTCAGTTCCTGGATCTTTTTAAATTTTTCATTTTGAAATGGTCTTTCTACCTTGAACTATCCTGCTGCCTTAGTCTCCTAAGAAGCTGAAATTATAGGTGTATGCCATCCAGTCTTGACTTCATTTGTACATCCTGAGTGCCACTGTTTCTCCTTTTTTATGTAACCAGGAATTAGAAAAAAAAAAAAAATTTCCCTCTAAAACCTAGGCTCTCAATTAAACATGACCTGGAGTTATAGGAGAACATGCCACTTTGTCGCACCTGACGTTTATATCAGCTTGGTGCTCCAGTAGGAAGAGAGCACTCTTGCTGTCCTGCCGCTGTATGGCCATGTGCAGCAATGTCTGTCCATCTGACATGGTGTCATTGATAGAAGCTCCGGAGCCCAGCAGCTGGGCAGCAATTGTGTGCATGCCTGGGAAATAAACAAGCTCCAATTTATGCATTACCATCTTTTCCTATTTCTTTTGACAACAAACAGACCTTCATGCTTCTCAAACACGGCAGTTTTTCAGTGAACATAACAGGCAGAACGTTATTTTACAATAAAATGATTAGCGCCCCCACTTCCTCCTTTCCCCTCTAGTCTACCCGCCTGCTTCTCTCCTGAGGGTCAGTAACATTTGGCAGAGCTTACCAGTCCATAATGCCAGGCCAAGCACAGTCTGGTCTCTGGAATCCTTGAGACTGAAGTCAGGAATAATTTGTAGGTTGTTGGTGGCATGAAGAGCATTGGCTAAATATTTTTAAAAGAAAAAGAAACTTGATTTCACCATCCTGTGGCTGACAGAGTCACTTTTTTTTCTTCTTTCTTAAATCAAGGTAGAACTAAGGAGGAAAATGGTCTCACTGGTAGCCCTGGATGGCCTCAAATTTCTGGAGAGCTTTCTGTCTTTGACCCCTGAGTACTGTGGTGTTATAGCCATGAGCCACCACACTTGACTCTGTGGGTCACATTTAAGGCATTCTAGAAACTAAGACTCAGTTATAAACAGACTGACTGCCAGCATATAATTGCTTTTCAAAGGGAGCCAACAGATGTTTCTTGTGGGGAATGGAAATCCAGAGATCTGTTACCTTGAAGTAAAATATTTAAAATAAATTAATTTTTTAAAACTTAAACATTCCACACACAATGAAAATAGACTACAATGTAAGTGAAAGCTACAAAACTAGCCGTGCATGACTCACAAACAGAAGCAACAGCCTGTGAAGTCAACTGCCCAAACACCCATTTCTACAGCTCACAATAGTGGGCATCAGAACCAACCACCTACCTTTCTGCTCTAAGATGACAGAAACCACATCTGGATGGTTATAGGCAATTGCCATGTGCAATGGTGTTTGTAGGTAGATGCCATCTACAGAACCCATTAGAACTGGAGACTCTTTAGGCACAGGCAGAGCCTCCTCTGTCTGCAAGTTTGGATTGGCACCTTGCTGCAGGAGCTCTGCTGTGAGGTTGGCCAGGCCATGCCGACAAGCTGTATGCAAAGGAGTTTCTCCCTGAATGAAACAAAAAAAACAAATCACCTTAGAAGGGAATTAGGAGTTCCTGTCACAGTTACAGACAGTAGAAGTAAGCAAAACTCAGGCACCACTGCCTGAGTTTTGCTGTGGGTTCCTCCTGTCACCAGCTGACCTCATGACCTCGACTCTACTCCCTCAGTACCATTAACCTTTAATTTCTTAGTGTCTTCCCAAGCACCTTTCTGTCTTTTCTCTCCCATGACTAGCATGGGTATCCCCTTACTTTGTTCTCCCATTTTTTCCTACTTATGCAAAGAATATTTCTCTATAAAACAACAGTAGTCAAAAACTACCAGGCATCACCATAGTCAACACCAGAAAACCGCAACAGAACTATGGCCTGAAGTAAGCAGGGCTAACTTTTCTCCTTTTCTTCCTTTCTTCCTTCCTTCCTTTTTTGTTTTTGCTTGTTTTTCAAGACAGGGTCTTGGCTGTCTTGGAACTTACTCTGTGGAGAAGGCTGTCCCCTAATTCACAGAGATTCACCTACCTCTGCCCCCCCAAGTGCTGGGATTAAAGGTGTGAGCCAGCACTGCCAGGCTGGGTTGGTATTCTTAAAGCAACAAGCACAAGTGATACAAATGACCTGAAAAATTAGCACAACTTCTCTTTCTGAAAATAAGCCAAAGAAAAGAAAACTAGGGAGAACTCCACAAAAACCTAGCATTTAGTATCTAGTGTTCCAGATAGTATGTTAATACACATTTAAATAACTTGTTTATTAAAAAAAGATTTTATATTTAATTGTGCATACTTGTGTATGGGTGTATGCAATTGAGTACAGGTGCCACAGAAACCAGGTGTTGAATGCCCCCCAGAGCTGAAGTCACAGGTAGTTGTGAGCCTATCCCACATGGGTACTGGAAATCCACCTCAAGTCCTCTGGAAGAGCAGGTGGTGCTATTAACCAGTGAGCCATAGTAGCCTCACCAGCCCTATTTCTTTTCACCTCACCCATTCCCTATGACATCAAGACAAACTTCTTTTATAGCTGTTGAAACTGAAGCTCAGAAAGTCAAGTACATTGTCTAAGACTATAAGCAGGAAGTGGGAAAGCTGGTGAACTCAGGACTGTTTGACCCTAAGACCTACCATCGCGTCGATCTTATCAATGCCTTCCCTTACTTCGGGAAATAGAATCTTAAGACACTCCCAGAGATGCTGAAACCATGGAAATACCAAACCTTATGTGTATATTTTCCTAAGAAAGTACTTATGGTAACATTTAGCTTATCATTTAGGCACAGAAAGGGAACTATCAACAATAAAACAACTATAACAATATACTCTAATAAAGTCGTGTGAATGTGACCTCTCAAAATACCTTCTGTTCTATACTCATCTTCTTGTAAGGACAAGCTGTCTATGATGACTGAACATAATTGAAAGGATATAGGCATTATGACAATGAAGATAAGCTTTGACACTGAGTCAGACCATCTTATGAGAGAGCAGCAGGCAGCATAGGCACCATGGATATACTGGATAAAGGGGTGAGTCACAGACTAAGATCATATGACATTTCATGATGGTACCCCAGTAGACAACCTAAAACTTATAGATTATTTTCACAATTTTCCATTTACTATATTCAGACCATGATTGACCACAGGTATCTGAGACCTAAAAGTAAAACTGCAGGTGAGGGGAGACCATGATCTGGTTGGCATTGCTGCTTAGGAACAGATGGAAGCAGCAGCCCCACAGGAGACCTGAAGAATGAGGAGCAAGACAGGATAGCACGCCTGTGGGAAGTTTAAGACAGGAGATCACAAGTTTGAGGCCAGGTTCTACAGAGCAGGTCAAGACCAGCCTGGGTTACAGAACTGTCTCAAACCCAAAAGAACCAAGAAGCTATTATAACACTTGTATACATTCTTGCTTGCTAATTTCTATTATTATATTAGAGTCTACAAGATCTAGTTCAGGACATGGCTATACAACAAAAATAGACAATAGTTGCTGACTGAATCAATCAACCAATTTTGAGAATATGAGAGTCCCTTTTACATTGGTTAAAAATATTTACAAAAGTGAAGAAGAAAAAAAAGTGAAGAAAAAAAAGACTATTCCATTTTTCCTGCATATCCAAGTTAGTCATTTCTTCCACAAACCAGCTGCCTGTTCCAACTTACCCATTTGTTCCTGTGGTTGGCATGGGCACCACTGGTTGCCAGGAAGAGAGCTGCAGCCTCATTTCCAGCCCCGGCTGCCCTCTGTAGTAAACAATTTCCTACAAGAAAGAAGCCAGGTTCATTCTTCCATTTGCATGAAAATGAGCTCAAGCTCCACCCTATACAACAGCCTGTCCTTCTCACTGAGGGCCAGTCCACACAGACAGTAGGTGCTGTTTCATCATTCTTCCTGGAAGTAAGTTCTAGCTCCTCGTAGGGCTTGATTGGGGCAAAGTTCCCCTCCCATCACAACAGTGCTGCTGACATTTTCTCTAACATTTCCTTTGCCACACAGGCCTGCTCTGTAAGTTGCACAACATTTGGCAATACCCTGGCTCCCAGCCACAAGATGCCAAAGGATCTCTGAACTTGTAGCAATCAAAACCATCTAGGGGTTCAGTGGTTAAGAGCACTGGCTGCTGCTCTTCCAGCACTGGGTCCTTCAAGAGGACTCAGGTTCAGTTCACAGCACCCACATGGCAACATACAACTGCTTACAGCTCAGTTCCAGGAGATGTAATGTTCTTTTCTGGTCTGCATGAGTACCAGGCATGCACATGGTGCACTGACATACATACAGGCAAAACATCCACAACACATAAAATAAAATTTAAGTTAAAACAAAATAAAGTCTAGAGATGCTTTCAAATGTTCTAGGGATGATGGGATGCAAGTAGCAATGCCCAGGCATCATGAACTGCAGCTATACTAGAAAATGCCCATCAGGAACTGCAGTCCTATCCTCACAGCCTTAGTAAGCTTGGTGTTAGCTCAGGAATAGTTTTGCTTCATATTGTAACTATTTTCTGAATAAGACATTTAGGAAAATAAAACCTTCTCCAAATGGTTTTTGGCTCCAGACCCACTGGTCTAACTATTTCCAAATACAACATGAAATCTCAATGTGGGCCCTGGAGAGATGACCCAGTGGTTCAGAGCATGCAATGCTCTTACAGGGGACTTGAGTTTAGTCTGATGGATCACAAATGACTGTAACTACAGCTACACAGGATCTAATGCCATCTTCTGGCCTCAGCAAGCACCTAGATACAAGTGCACATAGCCATATACGGGGACACTCATAATTAAAACTAAAAATCTTTGAAATAAAAATCTCATTCTAAAGCTGTAGTGCTTGAAAAGTCTAAATAAAATAAATATTATGACTGAAAAAGAAGAAAAGAAATGGGACAAAGCACTGCCACAGAGAGGGCTCAGTCAGGAAAAATGTTTTCTGTGTAACTTAACAACCTACATCTCCTTTTCAGAGTTGTGTTTTACTTTATGTTTTTTTTTTTTTTTTTTCCCCTAAGACAGGGCTTCATTATTGTAGGCCTGGATGACCTAGAATTTGTTATGGAGAGCAGATAGACCTTGAACTCACAAAAGATCCAAGTGCCTTTACCTCCTGAGTGCTGGGATCAAAGGTGTGTTCCACTGGGCTCAGGCTTCCCTAGTACTATGTAAATAGCAGTAGGGTGCACCTACAATTCCAGCATTTCTAAAGTGAGATGGAAGGAGGAGCCATGAGTGGAAACTCTAGGGCTGGCTAGCCTATGTAGAAGGGACCCTGCCTTTAGAACCAAATACCAAAAGTTATCATCTGACTTTCACATGCTCAATTGTATATATGTACACATCTATGTACCCTTAATTATAAAAAGAAAATGGACAAAGTACTACTTTGTTTTTATAGCATTTTTTTCTCCCTTCACAGAAAGTGACTTCATCTATAGTTTATAGTCATTCTAATCTCAACTTCTGCTGGGCATGATACATGCCCAGCATCTTAGCTGTTAGGAGGTAAAAGCAAGACAATAAATATGGGGGCTGAAGAAATGGCTTAGCAGTTCAGAGTACTGAATACCCTGCAGAGGACCTGAGTTCAGTTCTAGCTCTATGTGGTGATTCCACATCATTTGGACAATACAGCAGGACCTTGTCTCAAACGGGGGGGGGGGGGGAAGGAAGAAAATCTCATAGTAGGTAACAAGAGCTGAAGGCAGTAAGCTCTGTTCAGGAAGCTAAGAGTTTTAGTCTAAATACCTGGAAAGGCCATCATGACTACATGTTAATCTAGAAATGGTGGTATATGACAGCTCACCACTGTTGGTAATACTAGTTCCAGGGGATCCGATGCACTCTTCTGGCCTCCTTGGACACTGGGCACATATATGATACATATATACATGTAAGTAAAACACTCATTCTAATAAAATAAATCTAAAAATGATTATAAGAATTAAAGAGTTAAGATCATCTTCAGCTATATATCAAATTTGAGAGCAGTCAGGCTATATGACTCAAAAACAAAATAAAATCTAGGCTAAAACTCAATTTTATAATAGAAAATATCTCAATAGTAAGTAGATGAGGTTGGGAGGGTCCCAGGTACAGCTCACACTGACAGCACATGTACTGCCTTTGTGTCAACTTGATACAGGCTAGAGTTATCACATAGAAAGAAGCCTCCCTTGAGGAAATGCCTCCATGAGATCCAGCTGTAAGGCATTTTCTCAATTAGTGGTCAAGGGTGGGAGGGCCCATTGTGGGTGGTGCCATCCCTGGCTGGTAGTCTTGGGTTCTTTAAGAAAGCAAGCTGAGCAAGGCAGGGGGGAAGCAAGCCAGTAAGCAGCACCCCTCCATGGCCTCTGCATCAACTCCTGTCTCCAAGTTCCTGCCCTGTTTGAGTTCCAGTCCTGACTTCCTTTGGTGATGAACAGCAATGTGGAAGTGTAAGCTGAATAAACCCTTTCCTCCCCAACTTGCTTCTTGGTTATGATGTTTTGTGTGGGAACAGAAACCCTGACTAAGACAGCACACTACTAGCACTAAGGAAGGAAGGGAAGAGACGAAAGGTGAGAAAGGAGATGGTAGAACAAACATTCCAAAGTTGGTAAGAGAACATGAAGACTTGAACAGTGCAATGGACAACTGTGATTTAATGCACAAAGAGAATTCTGGTGAATAAATGCTTATTATTGTAAACAGTATATTACATTTTAGAAGAACATGTTCTGCCGGGCAGTGGTGGCGCACGCCTTTAATCCCAGCACTTGGGAAGCAGAGGCAGGCGGATTTCTGAGTTTGAGGCCAACATGGTTTACAGCGTTCCAGGACAGCCCAGGCTATACCAGACTGAGAGACCCTGTCTCCAAAAAAACAAAAACAAACAAACAACAGACAAAAAAAAAAAAAAAACCAAAAAACAAACAAACAACCAAAAAACAAAGAAAGAAGAAGAAGAACAAGTTCTAAGGCTGGTAATGTAGCTCAGTAAGTTTTGCCAGCTTGTGCAAACTGTCCCTTTGTACAAGCCCAACAATGTAGGGGTAGCGAGTGCAAACTTATACAGAGAAAACAGTAATGCAACAAAATTCAAGTTCTAAATGCCACACTATTACACACTATTAATTAAAGTTAGAAATCGATAAAAATGTGGCAAACCCCCCCCAAAAAGTATAATTTCTAGATTAATGTCTAGCTAGACACGATGGAATTTCCAGGTGCTTAATCTAAAATTCTAAACTTAATCTAAAACTTAATTTAAAACTAGCACTCTGGGCAGAACTTACTGCCTTCTGCTTTTGTTATGGGGATTCCCCCTCACCCCCAGCTTTTCTGGACAACGTATTGCTATATTGCTATATTGCTATATCTACCTGACTAGGATTGTGTAAATCAGACTGGCCTTGAACTTGTAGTGATCCTAGCACGTGTTAGATGACAAGGATGGACAATCTTATGGAGCTAGTGGGGTGATTTCATTTGACCTTCCTTTCCTCCTTCCCTCCCTTTCTTTCTCCCTCTCTTCCTCTCTATCATTATTAATTGTGTATTAAATCTAAATTCAAGGACACAGGCATGTGCTGAGGTATAATCCCAGCCTCTTTAAAGTTATTATAACTTTAGCAAATGTATTACTTAATAATTATCTTTTTGGATAGAGAGGAGGTGGGAATCAATTTTCTTTGTTAATGGCTCCTACCATGCCTGACATCCACTCATTTCTATGTGTACGGTTAGGGTAAGACAGTGCATTAACCCTGTCTGGAGGTCAGAGGACAAGTTGTAGGAGTCTGTTCTCTCTCCTACCATGTTGGCTCTGGTGATCAGGCTTGGTGACAAGCACATTTACTCACTGAGCCATTTCAGCAGCTCCTAACTAACGCTTTCTATGAGTACTCAATACTTAAGTCAGTGGCATGTGGAGGTCAAGTACCTCCTAGATCACAGAAGTGCAAACGTGCAGAGTCACTCCTCAGAGTGCAGTGTGTCTTCATTTTCATTTTCACTGTCAAGAAAACCTGTACTTCTCATACAAAAAAAAAAAAAAAAAAAAAAAAAAAAAAAAAAAAAACCCACACACAAAAAACAACAACAAAAAAACCAGTTTCACTCAACATGGTACTTGATGACTGTAAAAACTCCTAATTTTAGTAACTCTCAACAATGTATGTTTGTAAGAGCCAGGTGCTACATGAGAAATATGGACAAAGCTGCTGCCACACTGCAAAGCACACTGTCTAGAGGAAGTGCACTGGTGTTAAGGTACATGAACAATCTTGGCAGTGTCAGGGAACAGGGTTTTTACTCAGAATGACTCCCAATATACTACTGTTATTTAAACTTGAATGTTTGGTAGACATTCTCTTGAAAATGAATGCAGCCTGTCTTTTTAAATCTTGGAAAACTTTGCAATCCCAATTTTGGTATTTGTGGTACAGTGAAAGACTTCTGATGAGATGAACAGTGATACAGAAATCAACTCTGAAACATAACACACAGGGTATGTCTATAACACAGTGAACCAACACTCTCCAATGACAAAGGCAGAATATTCTAGAACTACACACATACAGGAACAATCCATCCAAAGCATCAACTGGTTGTGACTTTAGTTTGATATGCAAAATGTACCGCCATTCCCTTTTCATGTCTCTAAGGCTGTGCGTTCTTCATACACTTTAACCAGAACACATCTGATAAGATTGAACACAGATGAAAAGAAGAAAATGCATGCTCTTCTAATGAACTTATTTAAAGTTATTTTCATAATAAGTATATTCTCTACAGCACACACTGATTAACACAGCTCATTACAAGTTTCTCAGTTCTGGAGCTGGAGAGATTCTCAGCAGTCAGGAGTGCCTGCTCTTCTCAGAACAGCCAGGCACCCAGCACCCACACAGCAGCTCACAATCACCTCAAACCCAACTTCAGATCAAACCACTTCTTCTGACTTCCAAGGGCACCAGGCAAGCAAGTGGCAAAGAAACATGCAGGTAAACACTCATACACATAAAATAATCTAAAAATCAAATTAAAAACTAAAGTTTTTTTGGTTTTATAAAATGGGTATGGCAGACTGTGTCTATAATGTCAGTACTTGGGAGGCTGAGGCAGGTTAACCCCTAGTTCAGGTACAGCCTCAGCTCCATGTACCTAAAAAGACTCTGTCTCAAAACCAAAAATAAAAGAAAAAGATTCTCATTATTATTTTCCAACACTAGTACATACTAAAGGTATAACTGTCTAAACAAAAACAGTCTGAAATGTGAGTTCTCTGAGGGTAAAAGGACCTGTAGGTCTACAGAGTCTAAGAATCATTGCTTTAATTTACCAGGTATGTTTTAGCTTATAAGACTTAAACTGATGTCTAGTTAAATTGTTTGGAGCACAGGATTAAAAAAAACAAACAAAAAAATAGTTCTCCTAATAATAAGCCTTTCCATTTCTGTATTTTTATTAAAACATTTACAAGATTGTGCTGTTGTAATCCCAACACTGAGGCTAAGGCAGGAGGATCACATGCTCAAAGCTAGTTTGGGCTGTCTAGTAAGTCTTAGGCCAGCACTGACATCACAACTCATGCCCCTATCAGGAAACCCAATGGTCTACTGTTTTCCAGAGTTCTCAGACTCCGAACTCACTCCTGGGGCCTCTGTGTTCTACCTGTCATTGCATCAGGAGCATCAGTGTTGCTGCCGCGTTGAATGAGTCTGGCTGCAAAGCTATTCTCATCAAATGATGTCCCATTCACCACAGGGAGGTCTTCAAAGGGGTTTACAGACTGGTCTGAAGACACAGTGATGTACTGGACGGCAAGCCAAAGTGCAGTGCTGCCTTCGTGATCTTTCAGCTCTAGATCTAATCTGAAATAAAGGAGCAATGTGAATGACAGATACAATTTTCAGCCTCCCTTTGTTGCCAACAGCTCTACTCTCTCCCTATATATTCTAAAGAACAAATTTTTATTTTATTTAAGGTCTGTAACTGTAAAAGCATCTTAGAGAAAACTTCAGGCTAGGCATCCCATTACCTGGGAGGCTAAAGCAGAAAAACTCTGAATTTCAGGCCTGCTTGAACTACGTAATAAGACCTCATATCAAACAAACAAATGAACAATAGTTTTTAAAAATTTTAGTAAGGAAAGATTTTTCACTCACAATCCCACCCTCACAACCGCTTTTCATTTCTCCAGGCCGCCCTACGTACTGTTTACACTGCAGCAGCTGATTGAACACGTATTCGTTCCTGGCCATGATGGACAAGTGTAAAGGAGTCCTAAGGGTATAACAGAATAAAATGAAATAAGAGAGGAATCAGTTCAGGAGATACAGACGCTCATAGAAGACAGGGATTAGAATCCTTGGTAGAATCACATCAACAACCAATTCCATCACTCTGGTTTCCAAACCATGGCCAAGAATCAAAATATGAAATTGTCTTTGCTTCTATGGCCCACGCTCTCTACCCCAATTCTAACCCTTCCTGGAGGAATGTGGTAAACAGTAGCTTCTGGCACACTTTTATCTCATCTGTCCTCTGCCAAACTGAAAAGAAACTTTGCTCTTCACTGTAATGTTCTACCAACACTGGAGCACATAGCAGCATCAACAAAGAACTGGGTCAATTCTTCACCACCTGTTTATTTAGTACTCAAGTGCCTGGAGGGAAGGCTGCCACTAGAGCACAGGCCCTGAGCCTGGCCTCTACTGCAGATGGACAGACTGCCCACACTTACTACAGTTAGAGTGGAAAAACAAAAAACAAACCCAAAGAATCAACATGGGGAAAGAAAGATGTAACTATTTGGGAAAATGGTTAGTGATTATGACACAAAGATCCTGAACCATCTTATTTCTGCACATTATACACTGCATAGATCCTCTTCCAACAGCCAACCTCACAGAAATCTTAGCTCCTGGGTGGGTTTTCGAAATGATAAACTGATCTGATGGTGAGTGATGTCTGTGGCCTGCCTGAAGATGGTGAGGCACGGAGTTGAACTGCAGTGCACTTCAGAGCCTCCCACACTTCTGCCTCAAGACAGGCAACTCCTCCTACTGTTCTAAGCCACAAGCAGTCCTAAACCAACTCCTGGGAAGATGCAGAAACAACAGAAACTGGGCTGCAGATGGCTCAGTGGTTAAGAACAGTACTTGCTCTTCCAGGGGACCTGGATTTGATTCTTAGCACCCAGACAATGGCTCACAGCCACCTGTAACTCCAGTTCCAGGGAATCCTAACACTCTTCAAGCCTCCACAGGCACTATGTGCATGTGATATATTTATATACATGCAGCCAAAACACCCATACACAAAAAATAGGAAATAAACAAAAACTTTTAAAAATGTAAAACACAAAACAAACTCAGAAACATTACCAAATACAAGAAGGGGCTGTCCAATAAAACTCTGGAGATATTTGTAAGGCAGAATTGAGTTTAAAATAGGACTTTTTCTAAC
Source organism: Arvicanthis niloticus (assembly GCF_011762505.2). Taxonomy (NCBI): domain Eukaryota; kingdom Metazoa; phylum Chordata; class Mammalia; order Rodentia; family Muridae; genus Arvicanthis; species Arvicanthis niloticus. Next base: position 48,735,449 of record NC_047663.1, read on the forward strand.
CATTAGACCTCACAGAGATAAAACAGGCTGCCTTGACGTAGTAGTTTCTCTTCAAAGTATCCAAGTGATCCTAAAACTGCTTTAAAAAAGTCCATGTGAGCACAGACTAGATGACCATTCAACATAAAAATGATATAAACTGCTTAGAAACTCAGACTTACTTTAGCTAGGCTGTAAATGTTTTCCTCAAATGCTTCTAAATGTTTGCAACTTCAATGAACATCAAATTTAATAATGTCAAATAGTGTATATGTTTATTATGTGTCACCACAAACATTCTCTTTTGGAGTTAGTGCACTTACCTGCCCTTGCTATCCTGCATGTTGGGGTTAGCACCAGCCTGCAGGAGGGCCTCCGCAATCTGTGCCATCTCAGACATCACATCTGCTGAGTATTTCTTTGAACTGTACAATGCTACAAGGTGTAATGGGGTCTCCTGGGCCCCTACTGTGGCAGCGTTGACCAGGGCCCCATTCTTAATGAGGAATGTAGAAGCAAAAAGATCTCCTTAAAAAGAAACAACAGAACACACAATGCCATGACAGCAACCAGTTACTATGGCCAATTCATCCTCAGAAGGCAACAGGGGATAACTGCAGACACAGGAGAACAGCTGGGGGCATCTGAAGCAGTATCTTGGATGGTGGAAACTCATGACAGTTCAGAGTTATACTTTACTTCAAAAGGCTCTTTTCCCCACCTTTTAATTACCCATGATCATTGCCCTGGTTCCTTTCTTCAAGATGCCTTTCTACCTAACAGTAACAGACTTGGGTGGGAGAGATAGGTGAGTGGTTGCTCTTCCAGAGAACCCCAGTCTGAGTCCCAGCACCAACATGGTGGCTCACAACTGCCAGGGATCTGACATTCTCTTATGGATTCTATAGACACATGCAGAAAGACACACAGAAATACACACACACACACACACACACACACACACACACACACACACACACACACGGAAGGTGGCTGGCTGGATGGAAACAGTTATTTTTCTTAGTGGCCTCCAGGTGGCACCAATTAGCTTCTACTTTCCATCAAGGTTTTAAAAATTGGCCTCAAGGCCAGGCAGTGGTGGTGCACACTTTTAATCCCAGCACTTGGGAGCCAGAGGTAGCTGAGTTTGAGGCCACCTTGTCTACACTGAGAAACCCTGGCTCAAAAAAAAAAAACAAAACAAACAAAAAACTCAAAACCAACCAAACAACAACAATAAACTGGCCACACTAAAATACTGGGGAAGAAAATGAATCGACTTCAGTGCTACTGGGTTTCACTCTAACAGATGGGATCTAATTCTAATCAATCAATTTCCGATACTAACCTCTCTTATCAGAGTCCTGGGTCTACTTTTAAAGACAGAAATAATGACATAGGCACAAGAAAACCTGCAGATGGTTAGATTCAGATGAAAAGTATAATAGAAACCATCTTCTATTTTTTTTTTTTTCAAAAGTCAATGACAGTCTTTCTCTGTAGCCCAGGCTAGCTTCTAATTGGCATCACTCTCCTGTCTAGCCTCTCACGTGGTAAGATTACAGGCAAGAACCACCATTCTCAGCTAACGTTTTTATGACTTAAGCCTTCTTGAAAAATCACCTAACTTTAAATAAAATTTACTTCACTGGTTAGACCCAAAAATTAATTCATAATTTATAATCATGCATTTATATGTACTTTATACAAAAAAAGGCTCTTTTGGAATTATCAGAAGTTGAATTAAGGAAAGTCAGTTCAGAGGTAAACAAACTAACAACAGCCATCGAACAGACAAAGCAGGGAACTGGAAGCCAGGCCCTAGATAAAGTTCTTAGCAACAAGGAAACAAAGCATTCCACACTTCAACCTGAACATGGCAAGGATGCTGTCAACTACCTGTCGACTACTGTTAGGGTAGTCAGGAGTGCTGAGCATGGCTAAAGCCCCGAGTTCAAGCCTCAGCAACAGAAAACCAGTATCTCCCTACTGGAAACATCCAGTCACTTGCTTTCCTCATTTACCAACAATGCCAGGAAAATGAGGTGTTAGTGTAATAGTTTTTCCACATAAAAATATTTCTAACTGATGCGGAACAGTTTTTAAATGCGCGTGCAATGTTTCTTTCAGTTTTATGACAGTTTTAATTAGAGCAAACCATATTTAATAGTTCTTGTTTTAACTGGTCAGGAGAGGCCCATTTAGGAAACCTATTGGTCTATGTGAGTTACTACAGTTTTTTTTAATAGTGAAAAAACTAGAATTATTATAAAAAGACTCATCATCTTGCTTAGGTCAGACTAGTCAAAGGAGATGGTAACACTGCCTTATGTGGGTCTCCTATGGCCTCACAGACCCTAATACCATCAATTCTTCTGACAGACATGTGCACTTGCTTGGTAGGATGTCCACTAATGTTATGGATTCTAATGTGCAATCTTGAAGTAGATCTTATTCATATTTTAATGAACCTCCACCACTCATTAATGAATTAAAAGCAAGGTCAATAGGCAAGCTTAAAGGTAGCACTCAATCATTTGGGTAAAGCTAACCAAGTAACATCAAGCCAAAGAAAGCAATGTCAAGTAACTCCTCAAAAGGACGTGATAGTACACACATAAAACCCAGAACACAAGAGGCAAAGGCAGGAGGAGCACTGCAGGTCTGGGACCAGGCTCTACCATATAGTGTTCTGGTATAGCCAGTGTTTCACTGGGGCCTCAAGGAAAAGATAATTCTCTCCAGGGTCTGATTTTGGCACTCCAATGCTCAGGCAAGATTAAAGGCACTGTGTTTACTCAATCAGCAATAGGTAGTCATTGTATGAGGGACATCCCAATCCTGTCTCACTGTGCTAACAGCCTGGTAAAACAGAAAGATCCTTTTACATTTTACAAACAAGAAAGCACAGACAAATGACTGTCAAAGCAACACATAAGCCAGGATTCAAGCCAGTCTGTGCTCTGTCCACTGCAGCATGCTGCACTCTTCAAAGTCTGCTATATTCACACTGTAATCCACATACTTCCAGACAATTCACAAACTCAGAAGGAAAGATTAACCACCCTACAACACTCATCAACACAACACTATCTTGGCAATTCCTGTAGCTAAGCAATCACCCAAATATTTAGTAACCCACAAGAGATGTTCTTTCATGAAACATAAGAATTCAGCTCCCAGAGAAGAAAGGAACTTAATTGTTTTTTTAGTAACAAGTGAATCTGTTTCCAAAATAAACACTTCAGACACTAAAAGGAGTAGGAAATAACAACTCCCTCTGGGGTAGAAGCTTTCCCCAATGAACACAAACCCAGAGCTAAGTGCTTTGTGTGCTTAGAAAAATGCATCTACTCTCCACAGCAATTTGTTCTAAGGGTTCCCTACCCAGGGATGAGTAAAACTTTCCTATTAGCCAGCAAACTCAACCCTCTATATAGTTCAAAAGGACATTTATACTAAAACTTTTGTCTACAAAAAAGAGAAAGCCGCAGCTGCACATCACCAGCATCCAAACAGTACCTCCTGCTAAGGGACAGAACTATGCTGGATCGTACAGCAGTGTCATCTGTTGATGGACATCCATGTTCTGGCTTTCATGAATAATGCAACCACAAACATACACATACCTCTGTGGTTTGCTAACATAGAGATTTGTTCCACCTGTATACCAAGAGTGGCACCAACTTTTTTTTTTTTTTTTGAGAAATCTTCACATTGGTTTTTCATAGTGGCTATACAAGTTTACATTCTCACAAATAACAACAAACACAGAATTTAGGAGGCAAAGGCAAGCCTCTGTGAGTTCACAGCCAACTGGTCTACATAGTGAGACTCCACCTCAAAAAGTAAAAAAGAAAACAAAATTCCTCTTTCTCCGTGTCCTCACTACCATCTGTGAGGATTTTTTTTTTTTTTCTTTTTTACATTTATTTGTATCTTTTGATACTTACTTTCCAGAGTCAGTTCTGTCCTTCCACCATGGGTCTTGAAAATCAAACTCAGATCATCAGGCTTGGCACAAGTGCCTTGACTCACTGAACCATCTCTTGGCTCTGTCATTTATTTTTCTAAAGACAATCATTCTGAACTGGAATGAGACAAACTCTCAAAACAGTTTTATGTGTATTTTCCTGGTGGGTGAGGATGGCGAACACTTTAAAGTTTTATTCACCGTCTGTATATCCTCTTTTGAGACCTGACAATTTAGCTTATTTATTGATTGGATGTGGTTGTTTCAAGTGTTGAATTTCTGCAGTTCTTTACATCTACTGAGTATCAGCCATCTGATATGTAACCTGAAGATATGCAACCTTTTCCCACTAGCTCTTCCCTCTGGTGACTGTTTTCTTTGTTGTCCAGAAGCTTCTTCATTTTGATTTTGGGCACCATTCCCTTGCTACCAGAGTACTGTTCAGAAACCCGTATCTTGAAGAATTTTAGCTATGTCTCCTTCCTCTAGCACAGTGGTTCTCAACCTTTCTAATGTCATAGCCCTTAATATAGTTCCTCATGGTGTGGTGACACACAACCATAAAATTATTTCGTTACTACTTCATAACTGTAATTTTGCCATTCTTATGAACTGTAATGCCATATGGCTGTTGGCAAGTGCAACAAGCATTCTTAGCCACTGAATCTTCTCTCCAGCCCCTCCAAAATATGTTTTTGACAGAGTTCTCAAAATGGGAACGTTATACCTATATGAGCTTATTTCTGAGTCCCCCCCCCCCCTTTTTTTTTTTTTTTTTTTTTTTTTGGTTTTTTGAGACATGGTTCCTCTGTGTAGCCTTGGCTGTCCTGGAATTCACTCTGCAGTGCTGGCATTAAAGGTATGCAACACTACCATCAACCCAGCCAATCTTCATTTTTTTGTTTTGTCAGTCTACGTGTCTGCTCTTTGGTCAGCAGTACTTTTTAATTAATAAAAAAAAAAAAAAAAAAAAAGAAAGGGGGGAGAGAGAGAGAAAGAGAGAGAGAGAGAGAGAGAGAGAGAGAGAGAGAGAGAGAGAGAGAGAGAGAACCTTTGATGTGTTGTGAGAATTCTGGAATTTCGGTTTTTTTAAAAACACAGAAATATTAGAAGAAAGTGTTGTTTTAATCCCAGGTGTAGTAGGATGTGGGGCTGATTCAGACTGCCTGCAGCAGCTGACTATGATTTGCCTCATGCTCTAGCAGAGGCATGGTTTTGCCAGCTGCAAATCGTTTCTGTGACTGTGTGACATTTGGAATTCTGGGAAGTTTTCAGAGGGTATATAAATGCTAGGGCCCCAAGAGGCAGGGTTGGTGGTTATTGGTCATTCAGGTGGGTTGTTTGTAGTTTGTTAGTAATTGTGCTCAAAGAAGAAAGAAATTAGATTCAGATATCTCTCTCCCCTCCCCGCTCCGCACCCCAAGCCCCGTCCTTCTTCCCCTCCTATCTAGAGAGAAGGGATAAAACTTGGGGAGGATAAAGGTGGGAAAAGAAGAACCCACAAAGTAGCAAAGATCGGCTACACTGATGTGTAAGTGTCTGTGTGGGTGAGTGTCATTTGTGTGCTTACAGAACCAGAAGAGGGCATCAGAACCTCTGGGGCTGGAGCTAAGAGCAGTTGTGAATCTTACTGGGAACCAAGTCCTCTGCAAGAACTGCCAGCAAGTGCTCTCAAACTACTAATGCCCCAAAGATATTTCTTTCATTTTCTTTGTTCTTTTTTTTTTTTTGGGTTTTGGTTGTATTTTTGATGTTGTTGAGACAGGATCTCTTTATGTAGTCCTGGCTGTTCTAGAACTCATTATATAGAGCCCACTGGCTTTGAATTCACAAAAAATGCTACCATACTGGCTCCATAGGTACATCTTAAAGATCTTAAAGATCACCTGCCTATCCTCTTTTCCTTAGGTCCTGCTGGCACTATGGGCAGCCAAACAAGGCCAATAGGTTTCAGTCCCTCTGACCCAACAATCACAAGTTCTAAGCCATGCAAACTGAATATACAGACTCAAGATCTTTTGGGAATTCCTGGAACTGAGCTTCAAAACTATAAATATAAAAGTATATTGCATACAGAGAAAAACGTGAAAATTCTTTCTCCTTACCTCTTTGGATACCTTTATGTAATAAGCTCCAGCCATTCTTGTCTACCATATCCACATCAGCTTTGTGACTAACCAGAGTGGTGGCAATACTCTCTAGCCGCCGTGAAAGAGCCAGATCTAATGCAAGATCTCCATTATGATCTGTTTCATTAAGCTTCCCAGGTAGCTGCACAGAGAAATTGGAAATCAGCACTCCAGACAGTAGAAAATACAACCTATGCTGATTTCTCCCAACTGACCAACTCCCCCTTTGAAACAAGTCTCAATATGTAGACCAGGCTGGTCTCAAACTCACAGAAATGGGATGACTCCCAAAAAGGTGTATGTCACCACACCTCTTACACAAGTGCCAATTCTAATGCCGTGACTACTTACAGCCCAAATTCAATTGCATTCATAGACTGCTACTGGACCTCCTGAGAGCACTTGCTTTCAGCATCATACAAACAATAGTGATTGGTAAGCAGATGTCAACAACATGGAAGGTGATTAAGAACCACAGTAAAAATGCAGATAGCACTGGCGTGGGGAGAGAATAGAGGATGAAGATGGGATGACAAACCAGCATACAGAATTTTATAACAAAGAGTTAAAGCTGGGCAAGTGGCACATGCCTTTAATCCCAGCACTCAGGAGGCAGAGCTAGGTGAAGCTGAGTTTGAGGCCAGCCTGGTTCATACAGTGAGTTCCAGAGAGTCCTAGAAACTCTGTCTTGAAAAACCAAAAATAAAAAAGCAAAGATTTTCATGAAATGAGGTTTAACAGAGTACTCTTTAGCAGTTTACTGTCTCCTTACACATTAACACCCCATGATAAACCATACTTTCATCTGCATTCCTTTGAAGGCACTGTGGTATACAAAATAATGTGTCCCCCCCTCACCACCCGATACACAGATATTTATGCCCTAATTATCAAATAATATAAGCATGTCAACTTATGTGGCAAAAAGTACCTTTGCAGATGTGATTAAGGCAAGGTACCCTGAGCTAGGAAGAATCCTGGACCAGCCCACAGGGCCCCACCTTATAACAACAAAAAAATTCATGCTTGAGTAAATCAGAATGTAGAAGAGTAGGTCATTAAGAGGTAAAATTAGGCCTTGACCTGTCACTGCTGGCTTTAAAGATGGAATCAATGCTCCTTTGAAGCTAAAGCTTGTGAGGATACCTACAAGCTAAGAATAATACTCAGCTTACAAGAAAATAAAGGCCCTGGACCAGTTGAGAATTTTGCCAACATCGTATGTAAGCAGGAAATGGATTCTTCTCTACAGCTCCATAAAAGACTGCAGCCTTCTGGCTTGGACCTCGAATAGGCAAAGTGTCAAATAATAAGCTGATGTGGGTTTGTTGTTGTTCTAAACTGTACTATTTTATGTGCATTTTGCCTTTTGCCTACCTATAGTGTGTAGACCACATGTGTGGCTAATGCCTACAGAGGTCAGAAGAGTATGTTCCAATCCCTGGGAATGGAGTTACAGTTGGTTGTGAGCTGCCATTTGGGTGTTGAGAACCAAACCTGTGTCCTCTGCAAAAGCAGAAAGTGCTCTCAACTAGCCCAGAATATGTTTAGACTACTAAATTCATGCAAACTTGTTTTGGAAGTAAATAAAAACAAAGTTGGAGTTTTTAGTCAGGTACTGCTGTGATAGCCATTTGGAAATGGGAATGTGGCTTTGGATTGGACTAAGACTGGCAAATTCTGATGAGCAGAACAGAAAATGCCCAGAAGTATCCTGTAAATATTAGAAGTATCTTCATAGAATGTCCAGTGATGGTGCAGACAGAAGCAGGAAATATGGGTAACATTAAAGTTTGGAGAGAGAAAAGAAAAAATGGAGATGCTTCTACAATACCTGGGAATCCATTTCAATCAGATAGAGGAAGACCACATCTTCTCTCTCCACTTTGATAGCTTTATGTAATGGGTACTCTGTTTTGGATTTGATCATTTTGTATAACAACTGAGCACTCAGGCTACTGAAGTCCTCCTTTCGCAAGTCATCCTAAGGATTAAAAACAATGCAGCAAAGTGTTAATACCAATTGTCACTTATTAATAAGCACTTAACATGTGTCAGAGACTTAACACTTTCCAACTAATTTCACCTTTGCTTCCTTTCCAGAGGAAGAAGATGAAGCCTACAGAAGACAGAGAGCTCACACAAGTCTGACAGTGAGAAGATGGCTAGTCCGGATTTGTATTTAAGAGGCACTGGCCACCACACACCACCTATCACAGCACTGCTGGGCCCCAGAGGATGACAGCTAAATGTCAACTCTGATCTTCAACTGGAACCAAGCCATATACAGGAGCCCCACCATGAGTTCAGGTTCCTTCCCTACTAAGCCTACAACAATGGCGATTTCAAAACAAATCAGAACTGTGATAACAATTCACAGAGTCACAACTGTTCTCCACAACTGTCGCCCTATCAGGAAAGGAAAGCTGCCACTCTGTGTCAGCTCTTTAAAGCTAGTTTTCAGCAGGTATGGCAGCACATGCCTTTAATCCCAACAATTAAGAGGCTGAGGAAAGATGCTTGCCATAAGTTTAGTCAGTCTGGGATACACAGTGGGTTTCAGGTCAGTCTGGGCTACAGAACAAGCCCTTATCTCAACTCAACAAGCAACAAGCCCAATTTTCTAGTGGTATCAGAATTAAATCGAGGACCTCGTGCATGCTAGGCAAACACTGTACCACTAAGCTGCATTCCCTGTCCTTTAATTTTTTTCTGAGAAAGGGTCTTGTTCAGTTCCTCAGGCTGGTCTTGAACTTGTTTTGCAGTTTAGCCAGACCATGAATTCAACATCCTCTTGCCTTAGCCCCTGAAGTAATTGGGGTTACAGGCCCATAATGCTACACACACACAGGTCAGTTCTGTTAGATTCCTTAGAATTTTAAGGTTCCTCCCATAAAAACTGTATACAAAAACAATCATAGAAGCTAGTTCATAAAACATTGATTGCTTTATTTATCTATTTATTTAATGTAAAAACAAACAAAAACCCAAAACAAAACTCAGTTTTGTACATCCTGTGCTTGGGAGAAGATAGGAGAATCCCTGGGGCTTCACTGGCACACCAACCTCATCTAATCAGTGAAATCTAGACCAGTGAGAGATCCTGCCTCAAAATACAGGTGGACAGTACTTGAGTAACCCCACCAGAGGTTGTTCTCTAGCCTCTATAGCCACATACGTGCACCTGTACACACATACTAAAGTATAAAACAAACCATAACAAAGAAATGTAAAACTTGTTATTTATGATGAAAACCCAAGAAGTGAAGCAGTGGAGAAAGCTCTTTGACAGATAGCTGAATACTGGGTCACAGCTTCTTCAGGATAATGCTGAAGGAGGGTGCTCTTGATGGCTGTTCCTGAATCTTAGCCACCTCTGCCTGTTCCACTATAGCCCCTCAGAACACTTTCAAAATCGAAAAAGCCTCACAGGTCATCAAACAGCAAAGACTAGTTATCAGAGAGGTGACTATGGAAGCAAAGCCTAAACTGGTATCTCCAACTGCAGTGTGAAGGCTTGTCCATACCACACAATCTCTTACTCACCCAGTGACTTGCAATAATTTCTGCACAATAGTTCATCAGTGTGCTGGCATTTAATTCCTCTGCAGTTTGATAGAAGCGAATACAGTTCCTAACATTCACCAGAGACATAACACCCTTCTCACATCTATAAGAGATTATTCAATAATGATTATTGATTAAGGATTAGCGAGGCAAATAATAAATAAACCAAATAAATAAATAAACCAAAGACAATAATTGCTACACTAGCTATGTCTAGTAAAACTAAGGGGTAAGGCTGAGTACTGTATTGAATAAGGAAGTATGGTTAGGCTGCTGTATTTTATTTATGTGTGTATTTTTACTTATTGAAATCAATTTTTATTATTTTACTAAACCTGGTCATACACATTTCATTTTTGAGATGGGGTGTCTCACTATGGAGCCCAGGCTAGCTGTGAAGTCAGGCTCCTCTTGCCTAAGCCTGGCTTACACTGTGCTTTGAAGTACTTGTACTAGACAATATATTACAACACTGTTTTGAGCAGATTGAAAATAACTTGAAAAAAATAAAAAACCTATGAAGCTTAAACTTCAAGAGCTTCAAAAGTAATCACAAGAAACCCATTGATCACATGTACAGGACATTTTTAAATCAAACACAAAACAGACTGGTTTCAGTTCTTTGGCACTAAATTGTATGGAATATGCCTGCAAATTCCAGATAACTCTATTAGTGTTCTTAAAGTTCCAAATACAAGAGTCTATGCTTAATAAATATCTCCTTAAAAGTCCTCTCAAATGGCAAAGTGATATTTTGTATAAATTGTAGTTAAGAAGGCTAGAGAGATATAGCTAAGAATTTGAGAAGAGCACTGGCTGTTCTTCCAGAGGACCTAGATTCGGTTCACAGCTAACAACCATCTAACTTCTGTTCTAGGGGATCCAGTGCTCTCTTCAGACCTTCATGGGTACTGCATATATAGTGCACAGATATACATGTAGGCAAAACACTTAGACAATAATAATGATAATTATAATAAGTGAGTACATTATACTTCAGGGACTAGAAAATAGGACAGTGGCAGAATGTTAGTTCAGGATATATTTGTATTTGGGTTCAATCCCTAGTAACACTGGGGGATGGGGAGGTGAAAGAGTAGGGGGTATGTATGTGGACTTATCAGATAGCTCAGCAGCTAAGAATAATTGTTCCTCCAAAGGACCTATGTTTGGTTCCCAGTACATGTCATGTGGTTCACAGTTCACAGTTGTAAGGAATCTGATGTTCTCCTTTAGCTTCTCCAGGCACCAACCCCATACACATATATACACATAAATAAAAGTTTTACAAATAAAATAACTACAATTCAATATAGCTATATTTTAAAGAATATCCAAAATATCTATAAGATAGTGAAACAATTATGAGTCAGATCAGTATTCAAGAGTGGATTCAATCCTCAGTAACACACACACACACACCAGACCACAGTATGCCAAGAGAAAATTAGGCATAATGTGTATCCCCACAAAGCCAGGCAATAAAACATGATAAATAACTAACAGACTAACAAGAGAATATCATCTACATCCCTGTAGCACAAAGCTGTCTCCACATCCTACCATAGAAGATAAAGAGATTATTCTATGACAGAATTCCTGGAAATCTTATTGTGCCTTCCACAGCATAAGGCCTATTGAGAAAGGTGGCTGACATGGTCTTTCAAATCAGATTCAGCTCCAAAGGTAGCCACAGAGGCCCAGCAGTAGCCTAATCATGGGTCCTGGTATCTACCACTTATTTTCTACAGCCTCAACAAAAGCTTTCTAATCACACAGCAGAAATTAGTGATGAGAGAAAATGAGTCTCTGTGATTCTATCTCAGTTTCTGTGGCATGAGAATGGTACCTGATCTTAGAGATGTTGGGACTCTATGGGTTTCAAGATGAAGGAAAGCAGATGCAGTCAGCAGTGCAGAAGACACTTGAAGGCATGTTTGTACGTTCATGTTTCCTACCTCTTACCCCACCCCTTTCTAAAGCCCAACACTCCTTTCCTGAAGGAAAACAGACACTGCAAACCTTAACAGCTAATATTAATGAAGCTTAATACTACTGTAAATAACTGAGTAGCAGGTAATTCTCAGTCTCAGTGATGAGCATTAGGTAATAGGAATAGAGAAGGACCCTAAGAGTTAGAGAGGTAGGGGAAGGGGGAGGGCAGTGAGAGAGAGAGAGTGGAAGAGCAGAGACAAGGAAGGGAGGAGGACACAGTGGGACAGACCTGGAAAAGAGAAACCAAAATTTCAACCTTACAAATTAAGAGTAGGCCGAACAAGAAAATAGCCATTTTCCATCAATAGGAATAGGCACCTATTTTATATGTCCTAGGTATAATGTCTTTAAGTAACATTGCTGACTTAGTGTAAAGAAGCACCTCTCCCAGGGCACTTTTAGGGCCAGTTGTGGTGCACACCTTCAATCCCAGCACATGATAGGCAGAAGTAGCCAAGCCAAGGCTACATGTGAGACCTTGTCTCAATTGCCCCTAAATTATTCATTCATACATTTATTATTATGAGAGAGAGAGGGAGGGAGGGGGAGAGAGAGAGAGAGAGAGAGAGAGAGAGAGAGAGAGAGAGAGAACAAAAGTGTGAAGGCCAGAGGACAACTTTCAAGTCAGTTCTCTTCTTCCAAAGTAAATTATTTTAGGGATCAAACTTGGGTTATCAAGTTTATGTAGCAAGGATTTTACCTGCTGAGCAATCTCATCAACCCTTCCACAGCATTTTTAAAAGGAAGTTAAAATGAGTATGTAGACACCTTACTATAAGAATACAAGTTTTGGGCACTGGTGATATACCCCTTTGATCCTAGCACTCGGGAGGTAGAGAGAGTTAGATCTCTGTTGAGTTCAAGGCCAGCCTGGTCTACACAGAGAAATCCTATCTCAAAACAAAACAAAACAAAAAGCAAAAGAAATGAAAACAAACAAGTTTCAGAGTAGGAACACATACCTCAATTCTCAATACTTGGGAGGCTGAAGCAAGGAGACTTCGAACAAGAGTTCAAAGAAAACCTGGGCTACAAAATGAATTGGCTATAATATGTAACACTAGCTCAAAAACTAAAACAGTATCTTCCCAAACCTTAGTTTTCTGTACCACTGGAGTCTCCAAGTACACTGCATACCACAACAAAGGGTAACAAAGCTATTGTGGCCTGTCCACAACTATGAAGTTAAGTGCTCCAGGAGAAAACTAGTTTCTGACAGATGAAATTTGTAGTGCCCAACATGATACTCTTGCTATAACAGTGTCCTAGCAGCAGGTGGTCTACCACATAGGACTGCAAGGATTCCAGATCACATCTGCAGAGCACTTAGTTTAAACACTTGGACAGACAGTGGCCTCGACTCTGAAAATTCTAGTCTTCCTTCTTACTGCCAAGGGACTGGAACACAGTTCATAACAACAGATGTTTTCTTACAAACAGTTCATTTTCACTCATTTTGATCCCCTGAGTGCCATTTGTCATGTGAATAGACTATAACTAGTAACTAACATGATTTATACAACAAAAGAATATATTTCTCTTCTTTTTTCTTTCTTTTTTTGAGATAGGGTTCTTCTTTGTGAAGTCCTGGTTATCCAGGAACTCAGTCTGTAGACAAAGCTGGCCACTACCTCACAGAGATTCACCTGCCTCTGCCTCCCAAATTAGTGGGATTAATGGCATGTGCCAACACCACCTGGCAAAAATACATAATTTTATTAATTTCTCAGCTCAAAGTTTCTACTTGAAAAGTAGCAAGGCAGGCTTGTTTTTCCTCTGGAGGAAAAATATTATTAGTACATTTTTATAATTTGATATCCAGAAAGCATACAAAAGCACAAAGCAATCTATCTTCTTGTTTTTGAAACAGAAGCTTACCATGTATAACTCTAGTTGGTCTGGCATTCTCTTTATGGACCAGACTATACTCAGAGGTCCATCTTTCTCTATCTCCAAAGTGCTGGAATTAATGGCACATGCCACCATGCCAAGCAAAGATTTATTCATTATTCTTATGTGTATGTCTGTCTATGTGAGTCCATGTGCTTGGCAAAAAAGCCTCACAAGGCCAGGAAACAGCATCTGAGCACCAGAAAGTGGTTGTGAGCCCCTGGGAAACAAACCTGAGTCCTCTCCAAGAGCAACACAGGCTTTTAATCTCTGAACCATATTTCTAGCCCATACATCTGATTTTTAAAGTATAAATCACGGACCCTACAAACTCCTGTCTGGTTTTCTTTCTTTTTTGCTTTTGCATTTGCTTTGTTTTGTTTTGTTTGACAGGGTTTTTTTATGTAGCCCTGGCTGTCCTAGAATTTACTCTGTAGACCAAACTGACCTCGAACTCACAGGAGATCTGCCTTTCTTTGCCTCCTAAGTGTTGGGATTAAAGGTGTGTGCCACCATGCTCTTTTCAGATTGATCCATATATGTGGAATATGATAACTACTGAGAGAAAAATACACAGATGAACAATGGTTGGGTTATAGGTGTCTGCCTTTCTTTGCCTCCTAAGTGCTGGGATTAAAGGTGTGTGCCACCATGCTCTTTTCAGATTGATCCATATATGTGGAATATGATAACTACTGAGAGAAAAATACACAGATGAACAACGGATGGGTTATAGGTGACCTACTTTTTCTTTATATAATTCTGTTTTCCAAATTGCATATACTATACTCGTATTTATAATCAATAAAAATACTGTCATTCAAGAGATCCTTGAATAAAGTCAGGGGTCATTAGACTACTTTCTTGCTGATTGGAGTCACTGGGTTCCTTAAGGCAAATATGGTCTTTGCAGTTAGGATTTTATTATTATTATTATTATTATTATTATTATTATTATTATTATTATTAATTTCTCTTCCTCTTCTTTTTCCTCTTCCTTCTTTGCTCAGAACTACTAAACTGCCACCAACATCAACCAGCAACTACCAACAAAAACCAAACAACCCACACCACCTCTTGGAGCCCTAGCATTTATATAATCTCTGAAAACTCCCCAGACTTGTAAATGTCACACAAACATAGAAACTATCTGCAGTTAGCAAAATCACACCCCTGCTAGAGCACAAGGCAAATCACGGTCAGCTGCTGTGGACAGCTACTGAAGCAGCCCCATATCCCACATCTAGGATTGAAAAGAAAACATTCTTATAATATTTCTGTATTTTTTAAAGAAACCAAAATTCCAAAATTGTCATTATACCCTTCTTTTTGATCAAATTAATTATTAATATCTCCAAGCCATCAGGACCTCTCTATCATAGAAATCAGTGCATTGACTTCACACAAAACTGCATACTTTTGCCAGAGCCTGTTGACTTAACATCCTAGATGTGTCATTTTTCTGCCTGACAGCAGTGGGCACTCTATGACCTCATTAAAAGACAGCACTCATTCGAGTCCTGGTCTCTTCCATACCAGCTTTTAAGAAAAGCCATGAAAAACAATATCCACAACCAACAGAAAAAATTGAGCAGCTGGTAATGTTGATAGTCATGAGGCTTAAGCAATCCATAAAGAATAAACATTTTAATTAAAGGATCCATTAAATCAATTACAATTACCTATACCAATTCCAGAACATTTTATTAAAGCAATTTTATAAGCAAGTCTGATATAGTCAATGAGAAAGCTGAGGATATTTTTTGGGGGGGGATATAAACAATTTAATTAAAATTGGTATAAATTTATATTTATGTAATTCAAAAACTCAATAAACAAACAATAATTAACTAGAGGACTTCAATAATAAAGTTAGTTGTGTTAATTATCGAATCCTAAATACCTTGGACTTGTCTATATTTAAATTAGATTTAGATATTAAAACAGTTCTCAGTTCAATTGGAAGAACTCTGTCTATGGATTCCCGAGAGACTCTGGGGTAATCCTAGTGAAAAACCCCCTCATAGTAAAAAGAAAAGAGCAAGCAGCTCCTGGCAGCCAAGTCTCTCTTTGATCTTCTGGGTGAAGGCAAAAGCGCTGAAACCACCCAGGAGAGGGGCTGCTTCCCCAACACTCAAGAGAACAAAAGGAGATCATGAAGCACTGTAAAAAGAATATGTCAACCACACTGGCCACCAAGAGCCACAGCCACAGCGTGTGGACAGCATTCTGCTTGGCACCATCTGATAAGCATTTTGTCTCTTACTGTTCTAAAATGCCAACTTCGGACAGGAACAGAGAAAATGCACCATAAAAACATACCATGCTAGCTCTTTGGGACCTAAAAAAGCAGCTAATTGCAATGAAGTTAAGCCTTTACTGATACTGGCTACAAAACCTACTGAACCAAAAAGTACTGAACACTCTCTGGACACTAAAGTGCTTCCAAAAAGGAGTATCTGACCAAAATGTAATAGAATGAAAGGCAAAGCCAAGAATCTGGACACTGGATTCTATTCATCCATATCCAGTGGTTCATTTATACAATCATATATCTAAGGTAACAGTAGAAGACAAAAAAAAACAACAAACAGCACTGGCAAAATGTAGCTTACCAGTAACACAAAGCAACAGAGAAACCAGCCTCTCCTACATCACCTTTAAAGAACCCCTAGCAGTTATCACATGGCAGAAGCTGCTTTCCCAGAGCTTGGCACAAGTAAGCTTAGCCACCACTTGCAGGGACTTGAACACATCAGCTGTGACTTGCCTCTCCCTAAGGAGCTGGAGCTGAAAACGATTGGCCAGTTTCATCAATTCAGTCAGGAACACATCATCCTCTCTGAACTCTAACTCATCCGTATAGATCCAGCGAAGCATTGTCATTGTCACCTCAGGATTCGCATCTAGTTAGAGAAAGAGAGTAGATGACACACTTAGGCCTTCTAGAAGTAACCCTAAAATCTGTGGTTAGCAAAGTAAATTATGGTACACCTAACTCAAGGAAATACAATGTAACAGGCCCCCATACCTTAGTATGCCTCTAGACCTTAGCACAACTAATGCCATAATGGAAGTGCCATGTAGGCCTTGAAACCTAGCATGTAGGCAGCGACATCTGCCAAAACAAAAATAAAGACCTATAGTTCTGGAAAGATCCCTAAATGTATTAACCTTGCTTTCTGGCTTCTGTAATTCTGCTTCTGACTAACTATTCTAACTGAAGTATGTCAACCCAGGATATGTTTTTTTGTGTTTAAACTTCCACCCTGAGAAGGGCTTGGAACTGCATTCAGACCACAAACATCCAGTGAAATTGTAGGCCAGCTGATCTTTTCTGGTGGATACCTCCTAACAATACAGCCATTAAAAATGGTGACAGTTGAAGCTGGAAAGATGGCTCAGGAGTTAAGAACACTGGTTGATCTTCCAGAGGACCTAGGTTTAATTCCCAGCAACCACACTGCAGCTCACACCTGTCTGTCACTCCAGTTCCATGCTCTGATACACACGCGCGCACACACACGCGCGCGCATACACACGCACACGCACGCACACACATGTGAGTGCACACATATATACAGGCAAAACACCAATGAACATTTTTTAAAAAGGTGATAATCTGTCTGAGTCCAAAAAAAAATGTTATAAGTTTTGTATGAGGAAGCAATACGGTCAAATTTGTTGGAAAAATATTTGAGACATAAGATAAAAAATTAATGAAATTTCTTCTTTTTTTAAAAAAATTTTTTTTTCAGTCAGTGTTTCTCTGTGTAGCTGTGGCTCTCCTGGAACTCACTCTGTAGACCAAGCTGGCCTCAAATTCAGAGATTCACCTGCCATGTCTCCTGAGTTCTGGGATTAGAGTGTGTAACTCCATGCTCAGCAGAATTTCTAATAAAATATCCTATAGATAAAAACAAAACAGGTATCTAATAGAAATATGAGCAATGGATATAAATAAGTGATCCATGAAAATAAAAGCACCCAATAAGATTTACCAATAAACAAATATATATTTAAACTATAGTACATTTTTTGTCTCTCAGACAAAAGGATTTATTTGTTTATTTATTTTTGTTTTGCTTTGTTTTTGTTTTGAGACAGGATATCTCTGAATAGCCCTGACTGTCCTGGAATTTACTCTGCCTCCTCAGTACAAGGATTAAAGGAGTGCATCATAACTGACTGGCCTATTTATTCATTTTTCATCACTTATCTGCAGTACTGGAGATTGGAAAGACTATTTTATGTGTATGGGCACTTTGCCTGCATGTATGGCTGTGTACCAATTGCATTCCTGGTGCCCAAGGAGACCATAAAAGGATGTTGGATCCCCTGGAACTAGAGTTACAAATGGTCGGTCCCATTGTGTGGTTACTGGGAGTCAATCCCAGATTCTCTAGAAGAGCAGTCAGAGCTCCACTGAGCTATCTTCTCTAGTCTGTAGCCAAGATTTTTAATTTTTATTTTATTTACTCATTTATTTATTTATTTATTTATTTATTTATTTATTTATTTATTTATTTGGTTTTTCGAGACAGGGTTTCTCTGTGTAGTCCTGGCTATCCTGGAACTCTGTAGACCAGGCTGGCCTTGAACTCAGAAATCTGCCTGCCTCTGCCTCCCAAGTGCCAGGATTAAAGGAGTGCGCCACCACTGCCAGGCACCAAGATTTTTAAAGATTTAAAGACTTACACAGGAATTACTCACATAAATTGTTATCCTAAGCAAACAATAGGGTAAATACAGGAAATAATGTTATTTTAATAATGAACTGAGACAAAATATTTGTTAGTGTGTTTTGAGACAAGGTCTCTCACTATGTAGCCTGGGCAAGCCTGGGAAGAGCAGCATCCTTGCCTTAGCCACCCAAATTTGTGAGATTACAGGTATATGGGATTACACACTCTGTTTAAGAGTCCCACAAAATGTTAATAAAAACATAATATAACACACAGGAAAATCTGCAACAACTAAGACTATATTTCTATTTACAGAGGTTTAGAAAACTAGGAATACATTTGGTATAATTTCATTTTTGCTTCATGTATTTGGGAGTATAAATGTACCATTGTGTAAATACATATATATCTAAATTTACTATACATTCATGAGGCTCTGTCTATTCATCAATCAATCAATCAATCAATAAATCAATCAATCCAAAACCTGGAAGGATACATATGAAAATATGAACTCAAGCATAATTCACGATTTTTCTTTTAGTTTGATTTTTACTTAGTAAATATATTATTTGTTTATTTTTTAAAGTTAAAGACTATACAGCTACTTGAAGGAAATATTTATTATAAAAATCATCATTTAAAATATCTAAAACTAGTACTGAGAATGTGGCTCAGCTAGTAATGATTGCCTATTGCCTATCATGCAAGAAGCCTTGGAATGATCTCTAAATGACATAAAACCAGGTGTAGTGGCTCATACCTGTAATATTAGCAATTGGGAAACAGAAGGATCAAGTTCAAGGTCATCTCTGACTATATACTGTGAATTCTAAGCCAAGCTGGACTATTTGATCCTGTCTCAAAACACAAAACAAGCCAACAAACTAACCTATACTGTTATTTCTATTAAATCAGCTCTCAATCAGTCAGAATACAGAGAGTGATGCTCAGAAGACAAGTTAAAGCCACAGTTTGCATAAAGGTTCTCCAAGAGTAGTCCTGAGCAAGCAGACTCCTAACAGAGTTTAACTCTCAAGCCCACTCAGGCCCAGTGAAGAAAACTGGGGATGGACTGAGCATTTGCATTTTAACAAGTCTATTAAATTACTGTGATGCTCACTGAGGTTTTTGGGAGACTATATTCAATTCGTAGTTATCAAGGAAAACTCCAATAAGGACTAGGAATACATTATTAATAACTAGGCAACAACAGTTCAGCTCTGATGAGCCTTCTATTACAACTACGCACAGTGAGAAGGATGGGTTGAAGGGAGTGATGTTGAACAGAACTGAAAATCTGATGTGTTCACAGCAGATAAGTTAACCATTGCCTGCTAAAACAACCAGAGAGAGAGAGAGGTGGGGCAAAAATAAATAATGCTGTTTCTTTTTTCCTTTGTCTTCCTCAGTAATGTAGTGACAATAGTGAAAATTTTTCATTTTGCTTTCTTTTTGATTTTTGAGACAAAGTTATGTCAAGGTAGCCCCAGCTAGCTTGGCCTGGAGCTCATAAGCCTCCTACCTCGGCCTCCTAAGTACTGGGATTACACAAACACACCATCAACCCAGGTAAAATTACTATCCCAAGATTGCAATAAGTAGTAATACTAAACTTGAAAGAATTGATAAACCAGCATAAAAGGAAAAAAAAGTATATACATACACACACACACATCCATCCAGAAACACTGAACAATCAGCCTCCTTGACATAATGGTATTTAAAGAATTCTAGATCTGCCTGGCCTTGGTGCATACACATAATGCCAGCACTTGGGACAGTGCTGAATTATATATGATACAATCTAGGCAGCAGGATGACAAGTTGAACATCAGCCTAAACTATATAGTGAGCTCCAAGCCATCCTGGGTAACATAGCAAGACTCCACCTCAAAATAAATACGATGGAGGTATCGCTCAGTGGTGGAGTGCTTGCCTAGCATTTGAGAGCCCGAGTTTAATCCTCAGTATTGTAAATAAGCAAAGCACTACATCCAGCAACTGCAGTACATTCTCTTTCCAAATGCACACAGTATAGTCACTGAGACAGATATACACTGAGCCATTAAACAACAGTGTCTCATGTAGCCCTGGCCAGAATATAACTGATAATGTACCAAAGTACATTTCATGAGTCTCATAACTGCTAGCATCAAAAGTTTTGATAGGCCGGGCAGTGGTGGCTCACACCTTTAATCCCAGCACTTGGGAGGCAGAGGCAGGCAGATTTCTGAGTTCGAGGCTAGCCTGGTCTACAGAGAGAGTTCCAGGACAGCCAGGACTACACAGAGAAACCCTGTCTCGAAAAAAACAAAAAACAAAAAAACAAACAAACAAAAAGTTTTGATAGATGAAGTATAAAAAGATGTTAGCCTAGTCTTAGTATCTTTCAAACAAATGTGAGTAATTTTCAAATTTTTATTATCTTTTGTAGTCTTTGTAAACTATATGCCTGTGGAGTTACTACCATACAATTTGTGAAAAACACTTTCGTAATCAAATGGCTCTTGGAAACTATACTAATTTTATTCTATAGGGGTTGGAGATGCGCAGTTTAAAAAGATCTCATTTTGAAAAGGAAGAGCCACAGCTCTGACTGTTCCCATGGACTGCGGCCTCACAGGAGAGACCTTCCTTCAACACAAGCATTTACATTCTAGCTGAGTGCATGCACCCACACATCTGCATTTATGCTTGTCTATTTGTGCTTACAAGAGAGAAGTAAAGGTTTCAAGTTAAACCTTAGAAATGATCAGAAAGATAATCCACTCACTGTGGAGCACTGGTTGTGCATCTCTTTAATCCCAGCAGTTGGGAGGCAGAGGCAAGTGGATCTTTGTGAGTTCAAGGCCAGCCTGATCAGTGAGTTCTAGAACTACACAGTGAGTTCTAGGATAGCTAAGGCTTTGCAGAAAAACCTTGTTGCAAAACCACAAAAAAAAAAATAAATAAATAAATAAATAAATAAAAATACAAAAGACAATTCACTAACAACAGAAAGATCTGTTCTCTTAAATCCGGGAGCTCATACCTATTCTTACTATACAACACTGCTTAAATGTTAGACAGCTCTGGCTCCTTCTGTATTAGCCCAATTCAAAGAGCACACACACATACAACAGCTACTTTGTTGTACTTGTGGCCGTTGCCTGGGATGATTTAACAGTTCATTACTTCTCCCAGCTACCAATGAGCTACACTCCAAGCCCAATGTCCCATTTTAATACCCTGACAGTCTCCATCTCATAATTCTTGCAATAGTTACTAATAGCAGAGTTCAATAAAAAACTTTGTTTTGTGCCTTATTTTCAAGAGCAGTTAAGCAAGTACTAATACAATACAATTTTAGGTGAATGTCTGAAAACCATGTTTTAAGTCTATTTCATTTACTTCCACATTTAGTTAAAAATTATAAGACACTGCAACATAAGACAACAACATCAATACAAATAATTTGGTATATCTATTAAAAACATTTCTTCTGAGTTCGAGGCCAGTCTGGTCTACAGAGTGAGTTCCAGGGCAGCCAGGGCTATACAGAGAAACCCTGTCTCGAAAAACAAAAAACAAAAAAAAAAGACAACAAAAAAACATTTCTTAAAATTACATTTATTTACATGTGTGTGCTTGTGCGTGTGTACACATGCCATGATACATATGTAGAAATCAGAGGACAACTTGATGGGGTGAGTTTTTTCCTTCTAACATGGGGACCAAATTTAGGTTATTAGGTTTAGTGGCAAATGCTTTTATTCACTGAGCCATCCCCTGGCCCTATTAAAATTCTTTTAAAAGAAATTTACTACATATTTAAGATATATAACATGTTATTAGGAGATACACATATAACTGGGCATGGTAGCACAAACCTTTCATCCTAGCACTTAGGAGGCAGAACAGATAGACTTCTGTGAGTTCCAGGCTAGTCTAATCTACACAGTGAGATGTTGTCTCAAATAAAGAGACACACAAATAAAATTTACTATATACAGTAGAGCTGAAGAGATGTCAGCAATTAAAGACATACACTATTCTTGTACACTGTTGGTTCTCAGTACTCACACTGAAAGACCTTCAACCACATGTTAATGCCAGCTGCAGGGAGATCTGTCTTCCTAAGTACCCAAACACAAATGCTTTTACCAACACACAAACACATACATACTAAAAATAAATCAGGCTAGAGACTTAGCCATCAGTAGTTAAGAACAAATATTATTACCACAGAAGACCCAATTAGGTTCCCAGAACCCATATCAAGTAGCTCCAGGAAAAACTGATGCTTCCAAAAACACTGTATTCTCATGCACAAACCTATATATAGACATAGACACACACACACATTTAAAAAATAAAAATTTAAAAGATGAAATAAGTGCTGTTTTTAAAAAGTTGCCATTGCAAGCTGGGCATAGTGGTGCATACCTTTAATCCCAGTGCTTAGGAGGCAGAAACAGGTGGGTCTGAGTTTCAGGTCAGCATGATCCACAGAGAGTTCCAGGACATGTGATGGGAGTGGAATTACCATGTTGAAACAAATTAACACTCACCATCTCACACAGGTACAAACCTACTAAAATTCTAAAACTGACAGAAGCCATCTAGGAAAGGCTATGGAAAACAAGTGAGTTTCCTGAAGATGGCCCACCATTTTGCATGGCTGTAATTGGCGCACTCTGGAGAGGCACAGCCCCAGACACTTTGTCCTAGGATTGCTTCTCGCTCCTTTTCTGCTACTATTACATAACCTAATGATTCCTGGATAGCAGCCCACCCTATTTCCTGCAGATCAACATGAAGATAACTTTCATAAATTAATGCTATATAGATGAATTAATGATTTTATAGCATTCCTTATTTGACTCAATTTTAAGGCGATGGTTTTAGTTTTGCCAGAAAGATCTAACAAAGTTAGAATCTAGTATAGAATGTACCCCTCCTCATACAATAGTAAGTAAAGGCTGCATAGTAAGAAATACAATGAGCTTTCATAAATTACACTAAAGAGAAATAGGCTTGGGACAGATTTGTGATCAAAGAAAAACATTCATTCTAGGTCAGGTCCAAGGATGAAGCCGCAGGTGTGCACTATGATAAAGCGAGGCCGGGTGAAACTGTTGTCTTGAGCTTATAATGAGCTTATAGAATGAAACACTGCTTTGAGCTTACTATTGACATCTTTCTGTAACTCCCTTTTTGTGTAACATTTTATCTGTGAGGTAATTTTATAAAAAATTTTGTCTAAGAAGGTATAAACTGCCAAAGAGAAGACATAAAGTGTGGCTTTTGGAGCTCTGCTCCATACACCAAATGTATGTAAATGTGTAACACACACACACTAAATACATGCAAAAAAATTTTAGAGAGAAATACTAAAGGTGGTGGTACATCTTTAATTCTAGTTTTCAAGAAGCACAAGTGGGCATATTTGAGTTCCAGACCAGGTATGATGTGTCCCTGACTTCAATCAACCAATCAATACAAAGAATAACTGAAGAAGTTAGTTATATGACATCAACTTCTGGATTCCACACACATGCACATATACCTACAAGGATATGTATGCATACCAAATGCAAAAAAATAAAAATAAAAATAAAAAAATAAAAGGGCTGCCCTGGTGAGATGACTCACAGGTAAAAACATTGCCACTGAAACCTAGCAACCAGAGTTCAAGCCCTACAACTAACTCCATAAAGCTGTTCTCTGACCTCCAAACATATGGGTACATAAAATAATAATAATAATAATAGAGATAACATATTATATATTTGCATAGACCATACATGTGATATTTAATAACATGAATTAATATTATAATATTTTAAAATAAATTAGCTAACTGAAAGATACTTATATTCTCTAAATCCTAAGAACATAACAGAATATACTCAAATATGATTTGTTATCCAAGGATTAAATATAATCTCTCCAATCTGAGGTTGGAGAGATGGCTCAGTAGCAAAGAGAACCAGAAAACTGGGGTTCAATCCCCAGCATCCACATGGTGGATCACAACCATCTGTAATTCTAGTCTCAAGGAATCTGACATCCTCTTCTGAACTCCTTGGGCACAATGTACATATGGTGCACAGACAGAAATGCATACAAAAGACCTTCATGCATAAATTAAAATAAAATTTAAAAATTAAAAGAAATAAAAACAACCAACTTAAAGAGACATCTTGTTTCAATAGTTTTTATCTGCCATCAGTAGATAAGTACCTTACTTTTATTATACCATGAATATTTCAAAGTGATACATTATAACTTTGGGTTCAGACTCACCTGACAAATCTAGCTCCTCTGTGGAAGACAAGTTGGCCAGACTCCAGCTATCACTGCGGGCAGCCAAGACAAACTTGTGAGCACTGATGTGCCTGTCCCCAACCTTGATCTTCAAATCACTGAGGAAGAAAATATCCAGAGATACAGAAAGAAAAATGTCATTATAACTAGATGAGTTAAGATTCTCACCTGACAAATACATTGATAATGATTATAAACATAAATATGCAAAAGAAAAAATAAATCACAATGGCATTTCCACACTCTGGACCATACTTTTATGTTGCTGGGAATATTTTAACTTCTACCTCAATTCCATGGGATAATCTACTGTCAATTACATCTAACAGGATTCTTGTGGCAAACCTACAAGCTAAGCAGGATAATTAGTAGTCATGCATAGGATATCTTATGCAGTATGTATCCACATAAGCCAGCAGAGTAAGAAATGTGAACAGCGAAAGCTCTAAAACTGTGCTATTGATTTGCTCCACAATCGCTTGGAGTAAACAGTGGTAAACAGAGAGACTATGGAAAAATTAATTCACAAAAAAATTGTCAAGATCACAAAACCTAATACCTGGTCTCCTGTCTCAATTAAAAACATTCAGTCCCAATATTTTTATCCAACCATTTATCAAGTAAAGAGGTTGAGGCTGGGTGGCATATCATAAAATCTCAGTATGCTGGGATTACAAGTCTGAACTCAATCTGGACAGCATAGCAAGACACTGTCTCAACAATAGCAAACAAGAAAGGGAGGGATACACATATCACTATATAAAAAAATTTCCCCCAAAATGTTTTCTTTGAAATGTCAAATGTATAAAACAAACCATATGAGCAATTAACTGAACATCATGATGGCCCACTGTGCTGACAAAGATTATGCCATATGGCTGGCTGTATTTGAAACAAAGAAAGGTGCCAACATGTGGCACTTATTGAAACTGCAGTGCTGGAGATGCAGTGGGAAGAACAAAAATTCAATGTTGTTATCCTTGACCAAGCCAAATTCAGGGCCATCCTGGGCTACAGAAGACCTTCTCTCAAAAACAGATAGATAGATAGATAGATAGATAGATAGATAGATAGATAGATAGATAGGGAAAGAGAGAGAGAAGGAGAGAGAGAGGGAGGGAGAGAGAGTGTGTGTGTAATGCATGCCTTTAATTCCAATATTCAGGAAGGAGGATGAGGATCTCTGAGTTCAAGTTCAGCCTGATCTACATAGTAGGTTGCAAGTTAGCCAGGGCTACATAATGAGACCGTATCTCAAACAAGCAAATAAAATAAATGGTACCACTAATAATCAATTCTTGGTATGTATCCACTATTCTAAGTTGTTTAAGATTAATTATCTATGACTTAATTTAATCTTCACTCTGACCCTAAAATGAGTAGGACTGATTATCTCTTGTTACAGATCAGGAGCCTAACAAGTCATAGCTCCAAACCAAAGAGCTAGTAAGTAGCCTACAGAGCTTCTGACAAAGACATTGCTAAATCTTTTTCATTGGTTTGGTATCAGTTTGTGTGTCTGAGGGCAAAGGTGAGCATACAAATAGTGTACATATGGAAGCCAGAGGACAACTTTTGATGCCATTTCTCAGTTGCCATCTACCTGTTACTGGGTCTCCCACTGGCCTGAACACGCCCACTTAGGCTAGGCTTGCTGGGCAGCCAGCCCCAGAGACTGCCTGTCTCTGTCCTTCTAGCACTAGCATTTTCAGTGCCTGCCATTAGGCCCAGATTTTTTTCACACGGGTTCTTGGGATCAAACTCAGGTTCTTGTGTACTTTACTGACACCAGCCCAGCAACTATTTTTGTTTTTTATGAAGTAAGAACTCAGTCTGATACAGCCTACACTGGACTAGACTTTACTATGAAGCTGGGGCTGACCTCAAACTCATGATAATCCTCTCAGTCTTGAGATTACAACTTTGAGCTACTAAATCTGGTTCACTGTTAATAATTTTGATTAGAAATAAATTAATTTGGCAAGAAAATGAATGAGAAGCCAGGCCTAGAAGTGTAGGCAGGTCTAATTTTATCTTCCTGAGAAGCTTGAACAGGAGAAATTACAAGTTCAATAGCAGCCTAGCCAACGTATTAAGACCGTCTCAGAACAGAGTGAACAAAGAGCAGAGGACACAGCTCAGCAGTACAGCACTTGTCTAGCATACGCAAAGCCCGTTTCAATCCTGAGGAGTACAAAGTAAGAGAGAACGAGAAGACACTGTGATACGTTACAAGTGGCCAGGGAGGAAGAAAATGGTACAGCTTCTGGTTCCGGGAGCTCACCTGTACTGCTCCTGTTCATAGAGACCTGCCACTATGGCCAGCAAGCGGCTGATGAATGACTCACTGCTATTCTCCTTGTTTGCTTGTGCAGCCAAAAGTGTGCATCTTTTCTCTGTTTCTGCCAGTTTCTTCTGCAGCTTGACATACTCTTGTCTTAGAAGCATCAAATGCTTCTCCAACTTGGCCACCTCCTCTGCAAGGGAAACAAAGAATGTTTATATGGCACAAGCAAGCAAACCACATTCACTATTCCCTACCTATGTGGTCTACTGTTTGTGCATAATCTGAAAGAATCAAATATGACTTTGGGGCTGGTAAGATCACTCAGCAAATTAAAAAAGCACTTGCTGCCAAGCCTGTGGACCTGAGCTCAATTTCTAGGACCCATAGGACAGGAGAGAACTTACTCCTGTAAGTTGTCCTCTGACCTTCAACACACACATTGTGACATGCATATGCCTACACAAACACATACACAAAATAAATAATAAAAACTCAATTTAAAAAAAAGAGGTGCAGTGAGATGACTTACTGGGTACAGGCATTTGCTGCTGAACCTGACAACTTGAGTTTGATCCCCAGGACCCACACGGTAGAAGGAAAGAACCAACTTCCTTAGGTTGTCCTCTGACCTCTACTCTCACCTAGGGCATGGACTCAGACATGTAAAAGAACACATAGTAACACACACTCACTCTCACACACACACAAATGTAAAAGAGTAAATAAGCAGGATGTAAAACTAAACATTTTATGATTCTAATTTACATACATTCAGAATAAAAGGCAATCAACTACCAAATAGGAAGTCTTGCTGAAAAGGAAATGTTTTTTTCCTTTGTACTCTGTTCATTATTTTATAACACATACATACTGCTTTCATAATTAGAAAAGTATTTTAAAAGATATGTTTAAATGCTAATATGATCTTCATACATATACATACAATATGTACATATGTGGCCATTTTTTCTCCTCTTCTAGAGGATCCATATTTAATAAATGCCTAATATAAAGAACCAGATGCCCATCCAATCTCAGGTATAAATCAATATTCCCAGGAAAATAAACATGAAAAGCACTTATGGCAACAGTAACATTTTTTTCTAATTCTATAATTATTTGTCCCACAAATATTGGAAATCAAACATTTGTCTTTATAAAACATGCATTCATTTGTACATGTGTAAGTGATCTGCCTGCATGTATGTATGCTTGATGCCCACAAAGGTCGGGAGGGCACCAGATCACCTAGTACTGGAGATAAAGACAGATGTAAGCACTGTATGGATGCTGGAAATCAAGAGTGGCAAGTGCTCTTAACTGCTGAGCCATCTCTCCAGCCCCCAAACATTTTCTTTTCTTTTCCTGTTTTTGTTTTGTTTTGTTTTTGATTTTTTTAAGACAGGGTTTCTCTGTGTAGCCCTGTCTGTCCTGGAACTTGCTCTATAAACCAGGCTGGCCTCAAACTCAGAGATCCACCTGCTTCTGCCTCCTGAGTGTTGGGATTAAAGGTATGTGCCAACACCATCTGGAGATGGAAACAATACTTACAATAAACCTGGTTTTGAAAAAAACAAAACAAAAAATCAGCAAGTTGGACTTAAATTTACCCTAAGCATCTTATGTTAAGAGACTCAGATCACTGACTCTGAAGAGCTCTTCACAGTGACTCAACACTAAAGATCCAGGAAAGCACTCCTAATCTCTCTGTTGAGCAGAGAGAACTCATCACTAACACGGAAAGTACAGGCTCTGTGTCACAGAACAGGGAGGGACCATAGCACAACAGAAAGGAAAAACTTACCCTGGAATCTAGTTTACATTTCACACAAGCAATTAAAACCAATTTGCCTACAGAGATACTTCTTGTCAAAACACTGCAACAAGAATGCTAAAAACATCACATTCTGCTTACCTAGGGTCAGAATGGTTCTGACTTGGGTTTAGTCCTATGAATGCTCTTCTTAACCCTAACTCCCCCAAAAATACTCCTCATAAAACCACCTTACAATTTCATTTACTAAAGAAAATTCTTTAAGATAAATAAGTAAACAAACTTATATATTCTTTCTTAAAATGTAACCTTTATTTATTATTTAAAAGGAGGGAGGGGACAAGCTTTCACTATATCACTGCCTGGCCCGAGTAAGATTCTGTATTTGGAACAGGCTGGCCTCTACTCCCAGAGTGCTTGTACTAAAGGTATATGCCATCTGGCTATCCTGGATTTCACTATGTAGACCAAGTTGGCCTCAAACTCACAAAGAGTTTTGCCTCCTGAGTGCTGAGATTAAAGGTATGCACTACCACACCTGGCCCCCTCACTTAAATTTTAAACATTGCTTAATCTTTAAATCTTGCTGCAAAGTGCATCCTTTAAGCATTGTACCTTAAAAAGCCACCAAACCAAACATACTGCCACTGTACAGATCCCTAAACCCAAGTCTTTTGAGAAACCTGCACTCATGTATTGGATGTATCTTTTTTTTCCAAGGCCCACCTGGCCCCACGTCAGCATTTGTCCTTAAATCTAAAGTATGTGCCATCTCTTATCTCTTAATTTAAAATTTTTTTTCTTCACTCAGACTAACTCTGGAATCTTTTCTGTGGCAGTCAAGGATCTGGCTTGACTAGGTCCTTAAGCACATGTTTCCCTGCCTCTGCTGATTGTAGCCACTAAGGATATATTACTAACAATATTGCTCATTTAATAAAATTTATTATGGCTATGAGATAGCTAATTTTCAACGGTAGCTTCTTCTTTCTCTCCCTCTAATTTCCAAAATAAGCTCATAGATGTAAGTAATAAGACGTATTTATTTCATGTGAATGAATCTGAATACATGAATGATGTCAGCAACTTTTATTTAATTCCCTCACGTCTCCCCATCTGCTCTTCACCAGCCCAGTCTGAGGCCAGGCATTTGGTATTTTTTAAAATTTTATTTATTTAATGTATGAGTGTTCTGCTGCATATACATCCACAGGTCAGAAGAGGGCATCAGATCCCCTTATAGATGGTTGTGAGCCACCATGTAGTTGCTGACAATTGTACTCAGGATCTCTAGAAGTACTCTTAGCCATCTCACCAGCCCAAAGGTGTACTTTTTGTTTCTTTTTTTTTTTTTTTAAACAATTGTACTTTCTAACAGTTTATCAGTCTTGATTTAATCCAAGATGTTTAAGACAAAAAAAAAAGAAAGAAAGAAAGAAAGAAAGAAAGAAAGAAAGAAAGAAAGAAAGAAAGAAAAACAACAGGCATTCAGAGCCTACAAAAATAGCCCAGTGTGTAAAAAGAGCTTGTCCTACAAATCTGATGCCCTGAGCCTGGGACTCACAGTGAAAGAATAGAATCAACTTGTAAAAGTTGTCCTCTGACCTCCACACATGCACAGAGGCATGTGCATATACCTATAGAACTGAGTTAAAATAAAGATGCCGATATCTAGAGAGCTAGCAGAGGACAGCATGTCTGTGCTACTCCTGCAGGGTAAATGTCTCTTCTCCAGTTGGCCTCCAGCTTGACTAGTCCATCTTGTCTTCCCCTACTCTCCAGCAGAGCCCCTTTAGCAACTCTGATTCCTCCATTACCTTCCTCATCTTAATCTTGCCTTCTAGGCACACTACTGGGTCACAATAATAAAATCACCCAATCAACGGCCTGACAATTTATTTAAGCTCTCTGTAGAGTTAGACTTTGTATTAGCAACGCTGTTTCTGGCTTACTTCTATCCTCTTCTTTTCTAGTTCTTTTCTTACATAACCTTCATTTCCTAATTTGATAATCTACTTTTAAAAGATACAATTTTACAAAATTCAGACATATGACTTAAACTTTCTTCCTTAAGTGTGGTCTTCTGCTAGCTCACATTTTACTGTCACAACCATGTAAACTATTCAAGGTGGGCATCTAGGTCACCTGCTCATCCTCTGCTTCCCACTCAGGAAAACCTTTTCTGAGTTGTAACACTCCAGCTTTCTTAGTCCTTCTCTCCTAATGGAAGCATAGCCCATTGGTACTACAAATTCAGCAACAACAAAAAAATCCCAAATCAAATTTAACATCCTCCTCAAATCAACACCCCCTTTATATTTCCACCTTACATATTTCCTAGACCTGAAAACGGAGTTATCATTTACAAACTGTTCTCATCTATTCACAACAGTATAGCACTGTGGAACTGGGATGTTCTTCAGTGGATACAGCATTTCATAACATACAAGCTCTGTATTCCATCCCCAGCTCCCCATAAATGAATGTGATGGCACAGTCCTATGATCCTAGCTCCTAGGATCACTTAAAAATTCAAGGCCACCCTTTGTAACATAACCTGTTACACACATACACACATACACACACACACACACACACACACACACACACACACACACTATTTAGGGCTGGCAAAAATGTGCAGTATGTACACACTGAAAACAATAAAACATTGATGACAGATATTAAGAACTACCTAAAAAAACATTTATGGGTTAGAAGGCCCAATATAATTAAAATGCTAGCTCCCTCTGAATTGACTTAGATTCAACACTATTCCAATAAAAATCCTTTCAGGGGCTGGAGAGATGGCTCATCAGTTAAGAGCACTGACTGCTCTTCCAGAGGTCCTGAGTTCAATTCCCAGCAACCACATGATTTCTCATAATCATCTGTAATGGGATCTGATGCCGTCTTCTGGCCTGCAGCTATACATGCAGGCAGAATGCTGTATACATAATAAATTAATCCTTTAAAAACAAATCCCTTCAGGTTCTTTGTAGATCAGAATTCTAAAATTTAGATGAAAATACAAAGAACTTATTAGACAAATTTTTAAAAAAAGGTAAAATATTCACATGTCTCAATTTCTACATGTATGCAAGTGCTACAGAAATTTAAATAGTATTGTGTTGGGAGCAACACAATTTTAGAGAAATGCAATACAAAAAACAAAACAAAACAAAAAACCCTTACAAATAGACCTTCATATGCACAGCTAATAACTCAGCAATGGTGGCACAACACTTTAATAAGCCAACATGGTCAGTTTAGAGTGATTTGATAGCCATATGAAAAACACAAAGCCCAACTTATAGCCTACTGTATATAGAAATTAAACTCAAAATAACAGAATGAACCTATTGAATATGTAGCTAAAACACATGTTGGATACCCTAGAACTGGAGTATAGTTGGTTGTGAGCCTTCTGATGTGGGTACTGGGAACCAAATTTGGGCCTTCTGTTAGAAAGGCAAGTGTTCTTAGCTGCTGAGCCATTTCTCCAGCCCTTCTAATAACTTCTTGCTGAATAACTATCTACAGTTTCATAGAATCTAGTTTCCCAAAATAAAAAAGAGGAAGAAAAAAAGCTAGACCAGATGCTACAAGACTCTGTAATACAGCTACTAAGGAAACCAAGATAGTAGATGCAGGGTTGAAGCCTTGTCTGGGCAACTCACAAGACTGTCTTCAAGAAGAGAGCTGAGGATAGATTGAAGAGAGCCACATTCATAGGGGCACTTGCCTAATAAGGAGTAAGGCTTTAGAATAAATCCATAGCATATGCAAATACATACATCATGTATCCAGGCATACATACACATGTGTATAAACATGTACACACACACACAAAAGAGAGGGGGTGACAGCACATGTCTATAATTCTAGCATTTGTGAGATTGAAGTAAAAGGACCAGAATAAGTTAAAGGTTACGGTCAGTCAAAAAAGAAATTTTCAGGCCACAAAACCAATAATATTTTTGTGTATGCATGTGCACTTTTTATCCCTACCCCAATTAGTGAGATTACTAAAACCTGCAGTGCTATATGCAGCTTTTTCAAAAGTCATATTTTTACTATTTTAGTTATGTGTACGTGTGTGTCTGCACATGAGAATGTGCATGTGAATGCAGGTACCTATAGAGGCCAGAGACAACAGATCCTCTGCAGCTGGAGCTCAGGCAGTAGTGAGCCACTTGATATGGATGCAAAGAACCAAACTCAGATAGATCCTCTGGAAGAGCAGAAGAGCTAACTGCTGCACCATCTCTCCAGCTTTTACATGGGTTCTGGAGATCCAAACTCAGGCCATCAGGCTTGTACTGCAAGCACTTTTACCACAAAACATTTCCCTAGGCATGTAATTGCTTTTAATATTTTTCTATGGTAGTCAAGTATTTCACATTCATTATCTCAACTTCTAGCCATATTTATGTATGCTACTTAGCAGTTAAAATCACTTAAGTGAAAGACTGCCTAAAAATCACACAATAGCAGGAGAGAATAAAGACAGATTTGCTATAGTTGGATATAGTGTCCCCCAGGAGGCTCGTATGTTGAAGGCATGGTGCACAGCTGGTATATTTTTACGTCTAAGCCCATCTTTATTATACCATACTGTCTGATACAAGATCTTATGTCAGGATATCAAAGATTTAAAATATCATTAGCTGATCTGTTAGTCTAGGAAATACACACTCTTTCTATCCTCCTTTTTAAACGTGGTCTATCCTCTTTCTGTTACTCTAGTTCCAAGCCACACTGGTTTATAAAGTCTGTGTATATAACAAAGACTAAATCTAAGGGCCTCATGAATACCAGTCAACTGGTCTATGACTAACCTATATCCCTAGTTCATTTTTCTCTCTCCTTTTAAAATTAAGATGAAGTCTATGTTACCCAAACTGATCTAGAACTCATGGACTCAAGAGATCCAACACAGCCTCCCAAGAAGCTTAGACTATCTAAGTTTACATCATTATGCTAGTCTTTTGAGATTAACAAAACACAGACATTTCCTTTCTCTATAGTCTTATAATTCTTACATAGTACTCATAATTTTAGCAGTGAACTTTTCTGTATAATTTATTGAGTAAATTACTTTATCCTTAAATATGTTTCAATGTCAATTACATAAAAGTGAAATTACTCTAAAGACTATGTTAAATAAAATAGTATTTTAAGAGTTACAAGAAAAAAAAAAAAAAGGCGTGTGCCAGAGGTTGGGGATTTAGCTCAGTGATAGAGTGCTTGCCTAGCAAGAACAAGGTCCTGGGTTCAGTCTTCAGCTCTTAAAAAAAGAGTTACAAGAATTTACAAGAATAATTTTTGTTTCTAACACTTATCGCTTCATTTCACTTCAGTGTGTACCTAGAACATACATCATTCTTTTTTCATTGGCAACTAAAGTAGAAATGCATCTCACTGGAACTGAGTTACTAACTGCTCCTCACTTAGACCTGTGAGAGTGCAGGCTGAATTATTCAATCAGTGTGATAATGAGGTATTCATGAATCAAAGATAGTAAATAAATATCTATTCAACAGAGCGCAAGAAAATAACAATGTATTTATGATTGAAAATGCAAACTGGCGCCACATGAGGGAAGCAGCAGACAAAGACTGAAATACTGTTGGAAGGATAGTACAGAGGAAACTCAGGGTCCTAGCATCCCTGTCATTCTGCATCTTGTCCTTTAACCAAAAAAGTGTCGAGCTATGAGTAAATATACAGTGGTACTATGCTGGCTAGTTTTATGTCAGCTTGACACAAACTATAGTCTTCTGAAAGAAGGGAACCTCAAGGTCTCCATAAAATCAGGCTATTGGCAAGCCTGTAGGGCATTTTCTTAATTAGTGACTGATGTGGGAGGTGCCATCCCTGGACTGGTGGTCTTGGGTACTATAAGAAAAAGCAGGCTGAAAGAATAAAAAATAAAAGAATAAGTAAGCCCTTTCCTCCCCAAGTTGCTTTTGGTCATGTTTTATAACAGCAATAATAGTCCTAATTAAAAGAGGTATTAGATATAATAGGTATAGATATTTAATACTCTAGGTCTATACCTTTAAAAAAAATAATCTAGTAAACCAGGCACTGTGGCTCATGTTCATCCCAACATTCAGGAAGCCAAAGTAAGAGGATCCATTACAGATTCAAGCCTTGGATGATTTGACAAATTCTAGAAACTATCAAGCTTGCTTTAAGAAATTATTTCACTCCAGTCCCAGAGGAAAGTTACTACTGAGTTTAACTCCAGTCCCAGGGAATCCAATATTCTGGCCTCCACAGCACCGGCACACAGACATACATTCAGGCAAGATCTTCATACAGAGGGGAGACAGAAATAAATAAAACCTCAAGAAAAAAAAATGTAAAGTTACAGCATAACAAACATAGACTGGGGTTATTTGCTTAAAATCTGATTCAATAAAAGGTAGAAAAGGCATCTGTTTGAGCTTTTCAAAGCTTCCCCACAAGTCTAAGTTGAGGCCTTTGTAAGAGCTGACAGGAACTACATGATGCAGTGACTGACAGCAGAAGGCAGCGCCTCTGGAAGACTCCTGGCTACTGGGTCAGTCTGGATCAGTAAAAAAAAAAAAGAACAGCACAGTACACAAATCAGCTGAGAATTCTGCCTTCCCCAGTGACCTGCAGCTTTCTTTGTTACTGTGATAAAAATTTGCAAAAGCAACTAAAGGGAAAGATTTTATTTTAGGTTCCCAGTATGAGGTTACTTAGAGTGGAGAAGTCAAGCAGCAGGAGAATGAGACAGATGGTCACTTTGCATCCACAGTGAAGAAGCAGAAAGCAATGAATGCTTGTGCTCACCTCATTTTCTCCTTTTTAAACAACTCAGAACCCCAGCCCAGGGAATGGTGCCACCCACAGGAGGCAGGTTTTCTCATTTCAATTAACTTCCCAGAGGCCCATCTCCCAAGTGATGTTATCAAATTAACAACTGAGATTAGCCAGCACGTATATTCTCTTCTGGAAGTCACATTAAAAATGAAACTTCAAAGGTAGGTATGGTGATGCACACCTTGAATCCAAGCACTAGTGAGACCAAGCAGGTGGATGGATCTCTCTGAGTTCTAAGCCAGCTTGATCTACTCAGTTAAGCTCCAGGCCAGCCAGAGCTGCATAGTAAAATCCTGACTCAAAAATGAAACCAAAACTAGCCAAAACCAAACAAAAGCTTCAGTCTTACTCATTTTCTCATCCCTATTAGTTTGTACGGGCTATGAACCTTTTTCTGAATTCCAGATAACTGTTTAGTCTGTCTTTAGTATTAGTGGTATGTCACATATTTTTCAAAACTGCAAAGCACTGATACAGCTAGTGTCATAGATTACTCAATGATTACTACCTAAGTAGCTCTTTTCCCCCTGGAACTGATACAACCTAGAAACATTTCCTGCTACATATAATCAACTAGTGGTTACTAAAAGCAGCCAAGTATGTCCTGTGGTGGTCCTAATAAGAATGGCCCCCTATTGGCTCATATATATATAGATTGGTCCCCAGTTGGTAGAACTGTTTGGGAAGGATTTGGAGGTGTGGTCTTGTTGGGGGGGGGGGTGCTTTGAGGTTTCAAAAGAAAGCATCATTCCCAGTTAGCTCTCTGCCTCCAGTTTGTATGTGATGGAGATGTGAACTCTTGGCTACTGCTCCAGTGCCATACCTGCCTTCCTGCTATCATGCTTTCTGCCATGCTATCATGGTGTCTAGCCTTCTGGAACTGTAAGCCCCCAATAAATTCTATTTTAAGTTGCCCTGGCTATGGTATCTTCACAGCAATAAAAAATAAATAAATAAATATGAAGACAGCCCCCCAAGTGAGGTCCAAGTATTTGTTCTCAGCTTGGTCTCCAGATGGTGGCACCATTTGAAGAAAGTGGTAAACCCACAAAGTGAACAACAACTCTCTTGTGCTACACATTCCTGTGCCATTCTGTTCAAGTCCATGGGGCCAAGAGGACATAACAGAATAGTCTGAAACTGTGACCTTAATAAATGTTTCCACTTCTAAAAAATATATGGAATCAAATCTGATTCCATTAGCAGCCTAGCCATCATCAGAGTCATCCAAAACCCTCTAGATACCTTTCCAACATTCAAACAGGTTTCAAAAGTCCTTTTATTCCTTCCACAGTTTCTCTCACATCAGTCTCAGAGGCTCCAATATCCCTAAACCAAATAACTCACTGACTGTTACAGCCTATTCTCTGGCTTCCAAAATCTACGTCCTACACTGCAGGCACATTCATTAGACAATGCTGGTCACTCCCTTGACTCAGCTATGTTACTCTCTGTTCTGTAGGATACAACTTCCAATGCTAAAACGCCCTTCATGAGCTGGCCCTTAACATGCCTTTCCAACCTCATGAATCCCACTACTCCTTCCACCGACAACATCGATCTTTCCCAGTTCTCACAGCCCTACATTCTAAAAGACACCATTTTTCAAAGCCTGGCTTAAACACTAGCGCCTCAAATAATAACTACTTACAACACATTTCCCACTACTTCCCTAGAAAAAAATCTCTTCCTATTCTGAATTTTCAAAGAAAACCCTAAGCACTTTTCATCTTTTACTTCAAGTTTTTGTTGATGCTTCTTAGACTTCAAAGTTCTCTGTGAGTAAACTAGCTGTTGCTACTCTTAAACCACTGACTCCAGGCACCACCCCAACTCCAAGTTAATCTCTTCCTCCCTACAGTGCCTACCAGGTGGAGCTTAACAAATACCACATCTATGCAGATTCAGCAAACTCTAGAGATAGCAGTTTCTCCTGCTGTTTGGTAAAACTGTAAATCAGATCTCTGTAATCACCTTCAGCAAATCCCTTTGGCTCTAACTAAAGCCTGTCTCAGCGTGATTCATTAGCTCTACTCCTGACACAGCTAGTCACTAGTAAACTGCTAATCTCTGCTCTTTGTGAAAAGAAAATTTCCCAAGAACAACCGACCTATATAATCCAGGCTACTCAGGAGGTAACCTGGAAGGATCTTTTGAGTTCAAGACAAGCATGGTCAAAAGTGACAAATAAAAACATCCACAAAAGTAAAATTAACAGACACAGCTCATGGCACAGTCAAAGAAAAAGGTAGAGACGAGGAAGGATGCTATGGAAGGGATAATACCCCAAACATCAACAGACTAGATAAATTAGCAATGGCCTGTGACTTGCTGAATG
The DNA here is from genome assembly GCF_011762505.2 of Arvicanthis niloticus. NCBI lineage: Eukaryota > Metazoa > Chordata > Mammalia > Rodentia > Muridae > Arvicanthis > Arvicanthis niloticus. The sequence continues at coordinate 48,773,236 of NC_047663.1, forward strand.
AGTGAAGATGTATTTCAAAGCTGGAGAGTTTCTTTGCTCCCATTTTACCATCCAATGCTAATGAGGCACTTTCTGGAACAATTCCTCCAAGAGAACTTTCTTTGTGGCACAATATTCTACTTATCTGCTTACTCAAGAAGCCACTGGCCACATTGCTGCTGAGTACTTGGAATGAGACTAATGAGGCTGGGAACTAAGTGTTTAACAGGACTCAATTTTAATTTCAAGTGGCTGTATTGGCTAGAGGCTATGGTACTGACCAGTGAATGGTCAGTGTAAGGAATGTCTTCACCTTATTCAATTGCCCCAAGAATTATTTTCCTGATCTAATTCTACTAAATTAGTAAATGTCTACAACTATATAACAAACCATTTATGTTTTTGATTTTTTGCTTTTCAAATTTTACTTTTGGGGTCTGGAGCAAAGACTCAATGATTAAGAGCCAGTCTTACAGAGAATCCAGATTCAATTCTAGCACCCATGATGGCTCACAAATATTTGTAACTCCAGTTGCAGGAGATCCAATGTCCTCTTCCTATCTTCTTGGGCACCAGGCATGCACACGATAAACATAGACACATGCAGGCAAAATACTATAGACATAAAAAGAAACAATTTTCACAGGCAGTGGTGGTGCATGCCTTTAATCCCAGCACTCGGAAGGCAGAGACAGGTGGATCTCTGAGTTAGAAACCAGCATGACCTATAGACAGAGTTCCAGAGTGGCCAGGGCAACAAAGAAAAACTCTGTCTCAAAAACAAAACAAAACAAAACAAAACAAAAATGCCTTCCCACTATGACATCTGTAAGTCACATCAGCAACCACCATGGCAAGACAACATCAAGGGTGCAGCAGTGGATGCAGCAGAGGCAAGGACACCTTCGCAGTACTTAACAGCTCTCTAATTGGATTTGAGACTCACTCAATGAGAGGGAAACCATGTCTACTACTGGAACCTAGCTAACTACTCAGTGCTGGTGAAGACATGGTTATTGAAGTAGAAACAATAACCACTAACTTACTAAACCTGCATAATCCCTAAGAATCTATGACAATTTTTCCTTATACCCACAAATAAGTGCAATTTTCACCTTTCACCAAGGAAACTTCTCTTTGCAATACATGGAGACCACTAAAGAAAAACAATCAAAATGCAGAGTTGTGAAGCTCAGTCCTAAAGGATACATCTACAAAACACTCCTGCATCTATCTAAGGCTCAAGGAATATTCTAGAAGAGAACAGAAAGACTGTAAGAGCCAGAGGATAAGTAAGTGTGATGAGAAATTGTGTCCCTAGTAATTATCACGAATAGACTGTTTAAATGTGAGCTGAATAAGGCCACTATCAATGCATATGCCACAGTGAACTGGGAAAAGCCCACAAGGCCTCAACCCTACACAAAAAACTATAGGCAACTGAGGAGAGCTGGGAGAGGGAGAGATGGTCTTCTACAGGGACAAGGACACCAACTGGCTATCCAGTGGCCAACAGACAACCCAGAAAAATATACATACAAGTAACATTTATAAATTGGTCATACTTAGGAATATATATCTATGTGTGTATAAACACACACATACCTGCATGCATTAACAATTAGTGGAAAAATAGGTCACATATTTGAAGGAGAGTAGAGAGGAGTATAAGGGAGGGTTTGGAGGGAGGAAAAGGGAAAAATATTGTAATCATATTACAATCTCAAAGTGTTTTTTGATGTGCTGGGAATAGACCCAAGGTAAGCACTCTGTATCTCCAACTCAAAAATTATACTTTATTGTAACTGGAGAGATAGCTCAGTGGTTAAGAGCACTGGCTATTCTTCCAGAAGTCCTGAGTTAAGTTCCCAGCAACCACACAATGGCTTACAACTATCTGTAATGGGATCTGATGTCCATTTCTGTCAGGCAAGCACACATGCAAATAAAGCACTCAAATACACAAATCACATAAGTAAATAAAAATCTTTTAAAAATTGGGCATTATTAAGACTTAAATATGCTAGAAAAAAATAGTTGTGGTCGTTTGAATTAAGAATGGCCCAATAGGGGCTGGAGAGATGGCTCAGAGGTTAAAAGCACTGGTTGCTCTTCCAGAGACCCAGGTTCAAACCCTAGAACATGCATGTCAGTTCACAACTGTATGCAGTTCCAGTTACAGGGCATCTGACACCCTCAAACAGTCATACATAGAGGCAGAACACCAATGTAAATAAATCTTTTAAAAAATATAAAAACATCATTTAAAAAAATCATAAAAAAAAAAAAAAAAAAAAAGAATGGCCCTATAGGCTCATATATTTGAATGCTTGGTTACCAGGGAGTGAAACAGTTTGAAAGGGTTACAAGGATTAGGAAGTGTGCCTTATTGAAGGAAGTGTGTCACTGGGGGTGACACACGAGTTCTCTCACATTCTCTCTCACATTCTCTCTCTCTCTCTCTCTCTCTCTCTCTCTCTCTCTCTCACTGGGGTGACACAAACATTCTCTCATATTCTCTCTCTCTCTCTCTGTCTCTGTCTCTGTCTCTCTCTGTCTCTTTGCCTGTGGATCAGGGTATAGTGTTCTCAGCTCCTGCACTTGCCTACACACCTCCATGTCCTCCTCATAATGGTAACCAATAAGCCTCTTGAATCTATGAGCAATTTCAACTCACAACAATAAAATGCTTTGGTCATGCTGACTCTTCTCAGCAACAGAATAGCAATTAAGACAGTAGTTTAAGGAAGCCAGGTATGGTTTGCATATCTATAAGGCAGGAAGATCAGGACTTCAAGTAATGGGTCACAAAGAGAGACACTATCCCAAAACCAAGTTAACAGGTGGTAGTTAGGGCACTCCTAGCAAAGTGATGGTTTTCAAAGTAATAAAGTTGAATCCAGCAGTTTATATGATGTTTTGGTTTCTTTTCTATTGCTTCAATAAAACAACATGATCAAAAGCAACTTGGGAAGGAATACATTTATTTGGCTTCCATATCCCCCACTGATATTTACTGAAGGAAGTCAAAGCGGGCACCTGGAGGGAGGAACTGAAACCAAGGCCGTGGAGCTACTTCCTGGATTACTCCATGGCTTTTTCAGCCTGCTTTCTAATATAACCCATGACTACCTGCCCAGAGGTGGCAGCATTCACAGTGGTCTGGCCCCTCCCAAACCAATCATTAAACAAGAAAATGAACAACTGAATTGCCTACAAGTCAGTATGATGAAGGCAATCCCTCAATTGAGAGTCTAGGAACAGGAGAGGTGGGGCTGGAGTGATGGATCAGCAATTAAGAACACTGGTTGCTCTTCCAGAAGACCTAGATTCAATTCTCAACAACCACAGGGTGACTCACAACTATCTGTAAGTCCAGGTCAGAGGATCTCATGTTCTCTTCTGGCCTCCTCAGGCATCAGGCATACATGTGGTATACAAAACATACTACATGCAAGCAAAAGATCCATACATGTAAGATAAAAATAAATATAAATTCTTTGAAAGAATAGGAGAGGTAAACCCTGATTTATGTTTTGTGATTTTATTTACTCATTTCTTTGGAGGGGACTGTTCCATGGCTGGAACACTGGAAATGTTAAGCACTGGAAGTGGCACTACTGTGACAATCTGTGGAGTCAGTTCCCACCTTCTCTGTGAGCAATGCAGGTGGTCAGGGTTGGTAGCAAGCCTGTAGCCACTGAGCATTGACCTGGCCATAATTTTTATTCTTTTTGAGACATTTCATGCATCCCTGGCTGGCCTTGAACTTGCCACACTACTGAGGATGTCCCTGAACTGCTGGTTCTACTGTTTTTTGTCTCCCAAGTGTGGGAGCTACCACATCTGGCATAGATCAAGTTTGCTTTAAAGAGAATGTAAAAAACTGAAAGAGGCTGTGTGAGTAAACTGAAGGAGAAAAAGTAAAAACAGAAAGATCACACGCAAACTTAAAATGGTTCAGTGGAGTTTAAAGAAAACACAGATTAGATTGTATAAAACAATATACAAAATGAAAAGAGAACTCTCTTTTAGAGGCTAGGATAGCAGCATACCCCTTTTGTTAATCCCAAATTCAGAAGACACTGGTAGGCAGTGTCTCTGTGAGTTCCAAACTAGCTCCATTTACCCAGCAAGTTCCAGGCCCACTAGGGCTAAAAGTGAGACCCCATGGCAAAAAAAAAATTTAAAAGGGAGGGATAAAAGCTTTTAGAGTGGACTTAAGTACCTGTATTCAGTCATGTGAGTAGATATAGGAAAAACAAAGTTTTCTATACAAGTCAGATAATTTATTGAATACATGGTTTCTCAGCTTCTGCTTACTATTCCTGAGTACTAATTCCCAAACCTGAACCACCACCAAATAACCAATTACCAGGAAAGCTTCTTGAGTATGCTGACAAATAATCTTAAGTTTTTCATCCCACAAAATTTTGCTCTTCGTGTTTCTGAATATCTCTGAACACAGCCAGTTAGACAAGCAGCAACAGAACCAAACCAAACAAAACACATGTAGCATAAGAAACAAAATATCTATAGTAATTCTGTTTTTCTTTGTTCCTCAAATTTTCCTAGTTGAATTTTGCAACATCATTTTCAACAGTCTTCACTGGGACTTAGGAAACTGGCCTGTATCTAGGGTCACAGAGGAAGACTGTCATCTCCTCATCACCTCAGCCCTCCAACCATTTAATCCTGGATGTTTGTCATTACAGTGTATGGTCCACTGGTTAAATAAATGTTTCTAATCACCTCAAGGCAACCAAAAGTCAACAATAAGTGTGCTGACTTTGGCCTGTAATAATTCCCCACAACTGGAACCTGTGCACAAACACAATTAAGTTCTCAATAAAAATCACTGAATGAAAAACTAAACCCTCTTCCACCTGAAATTTGGTCATGTATTTCCCCACCACTCAGATTCCCTCTAAAAGCTCTTCCCAGGCAATGATGGCACACGCCTTTAATCCCAGCACTTGGGAGGCAGAGGCAGGCGGATTTCTGAGTTCGAGGCCAGCCTGGTCTACAGAGTGAGTTCCAGAACAGCCAAGGCTATACAGAGAAACCCTGTCTTGAAAAACCAAAATAAATAAATAAATAAATAAATAAATAAATAAAAGCTCTACACTACTCACGATCTCACATCATACCCTCCTAAACCTTCCTCCCAAACCTCACTACTGAGCAACAGGTACACAACATTCTGTAGTTTGCAAAATCATCTACTTCCTTTTTTGGACAGGGTTTCATGCACTCCAAGTAGGTTGTGAGTAACCTTAAGTCTTGATCCTTTCGATTCCAACCTCCCAAGTGCCAATGAACTACAAGCATGCATGCATCACCACACCCAGCCCTGTCAGTCCCTTTGCTTCCTCCTCTTCTTTAGACAGTGCCCACCTGAGATTCCACCTCCAAGGTGTTTAACATGGTAGAAAAAGTAAAAATGAAAAGTGGATCCAGTCTCAGCCATGACTCTGACCTCAGTTCACTTAGCTAGAAAGGGCAAATAGCATACCTGGCAGGACCACTTCATATTATTCTCAAACCTAATTCAAATCTGAGAAGACTACACAGACTGTCACACTACCCAAATCTCAGATCAAGATGGGTTTAATCAAAGCTTACCAAAAAATAAAAACAAAAGACAAAAACAAAATAAGCCAGGTCTAGATCAAGTAATCTTCAGCCACTCAATAAAGTCCAACAGTAAGTATTTTTCTCCAACAATGGGGTACACAGATGAAGCACACAGGCCAGGTCTAATATCACTGATCACTCATTATCTCAGGGCTTTCTTCCCCACTTGTACAGTAAAACTATGACAAGCAGAAATCCTAACATTATTCCTTAAGGGAGGCTGCACCTGGGAAACCAGATGCCTTTACCTGCAGTGTCATAAAGTATCCTAAAAAAGAGGGTAAGGACTGAAGCAGGAGGTAAAGGATCCGAAGCTTGGCTTTAGCACACCTCCTTCAAGCAGTGTGACCTTGGTCAACTCCCTTGCTGAGGAAACCTCTCCTCTTGTCCCCTTTGTAAACCTCAGAGAATCTTGGTGTGCCAGAGTTGCCAAAAAGCCTAGAGACTACAGCGCACGCCCAAGAAGCCCGTTGTCCAGTTGCAGTCCTGGCTCTTCCCGACCTCTTCCAAGGAAGAGTCCTAAGCTCTTCCGCAGGCAAGAGATGCACCCTTCCGGATGCAGGACCTGCCATGACAGCAGTTTCGATTTCCTAAGGAGAGGGGCACTTCCCTCCCCGTTCCAGCATCGCTGGCACAAGGAGCCAGCCTCCTCAATAGCCTTCTCGAGCCCCGCGGGTGCATTCGCTCCCAGCACCAGACTCCTTTCCCGTTCTGAGCCTACCGGGATCGAAGGGGCTGGGGGTGGGGGGGAAAGACAGACTGCGGGAGGGGCGTTGCCATAGGAACGGCGCTGAGAACCCCAGCCCGGGGAGCCCCGAAACACTATGTAGGAAGGCTCGCGAGACACGTGATGCCCCGTGCAACCACACACGGACAATCCCTCCTGGGGCTTCTGTGCCCGGACAGTGGCGCCCCTACAGCTTCGCGTCTTCCCGCGCCGCACCACAAAAACCCTACCTTCCGCCATGTCGGGCCCGGCCCTGCCTACAGCCTCGCGATAAATGCTGGCCGAACGGAGTTATCAAGTCTCGCGAGAACTGGGTAGAGGCGTGGCAAAAGGAGGAGCCGGAGCGGACAAGGGGTGAATGAAAGTGGAGCGGGAAGCTGCACTAGGAGGAAGAGCCGAACCCCCTTTCATTGTTTTGGAAGGTTTGACAAGCGCTGACTAGTCTCTCTCGTATTCCAGGCGGCCCTCAGCGCAGAACGAACGTGGACTATTCTGAGGCAGGGACTGGGGATCTTTAAGTTACTTTGTAACCACGTGACGTGTGAAGCTGTCCGAAAACTTTTCTCCAAAGAAAACTTTGGGAATTTTATGGCCCAAACCAGACTACAACTTGGATTGTCAAACCTGGCAAACACACTGGTTACTGAAATAGGGGTCGCAAAAACTGCAAGGCTCTATAATTAAAGACCAATGTTATGAAGCAAATTCTGAGATCCCTGAGATCAAAGTGGCAACGCCAAATAACACTAGGAGCTAATAACGCTTAGCACAGGGCCATGGAATAGAAATAAGAAGGCCATGGGAAAGGTAGACAGATTGTAAACCAGAAGCTTAAACCTTTTGCGAATGTGAGAATTAGATGTTTTGATAATAGCAAAATAGAGAGGTAACATTCCTAGATAACACGCCTTTGGTGCGGGGGTGGGAGGTGGGGGCTGTGGGATAGAGTGGGGAATTGAGACACAATTTCTTTACATAACCCTGGCTGTTCTGGAACTTACTATGTAGACGAGGCTGGCCTGAAACTGATGAGAGATCCTAGTGCCTCTGCCTGGAGTGCTGTGATTCTTTAATCGCCACCACAAGTGCCACCACACTTGCCATAAATACATTTTCTTGGCCAGTATAACTAACGTGTAATTAGCATGCCTGAGGCCGCCAGGTCAACAAAGGGTTTCTTTAATTCAGGAGAATAAAAATAATGCATCAACAGTTAAGTAGTGCCTTAAAGAACAGCTTTTAGGAAGATCTGCCACAATTAAAGCATCAGTGGGCAATGAAATGGAATAATGAAGGAATTTTGAGTTCAGATTATAAAAATGTAAGGCCAATGGTTAAAATTTTGAAAAGATGACCCTGGCTGACAAACACTTAGAAAATGGAAGAGGAGAGAACACTGAAATACATTAAAACAATTATGTACTAAAAACTGATGTTCCAACTGTAGCAGACTACAGGAGTTAATAACAGGGCAAATGTTTAGAGTAGTGGCCCTGGGTAAGTGGCATGTGATTAAAGAAACAGTATTTGTTAGTTTCAATAGAAGTGCCAGAGCTCGAGGCTTCACTGTCTTGCTGAGGATGGGTCATAGGTGTGCCAAATGTGAGTTTTTTGAGATCTTTAGGTGGCTTGATAAACCAGCTTTGAGCATAAACAGGCTCTTTAATCCCCTTAAAATACTCAAGCTCCTAACACTAACATGACTTAACTGGTTGGAAAGTGCTGTCATAGCTGACATCTCGTTTTCTCTTTGTCTTACTTTGCAACCCCAGTAAAATTAATCTGAGCCAGGTTTTTGGTTTGGTTGGGTTTGTTTTGTTTTTTGTTTTTCTTTTTTTTTTTTGGACTGGTCTCATGGAGTACAGACTGATCTAGAACTCCTGATCATTCTGCTTTCCCTTTCCAATTGCCAGGATAAGAGGTATCCAAACTTTTTCTAGTTGAGATACTATTGCCCTGGATTATCCTTCTAAGAATTTGGCCAGATCCTTTATGATTCACAGATAGCAAAATCTGCTATAAAGAAGCTTGTTTAATAAAAACATGGTTTATTTTGTTAGGAATGAGATTTTGTGAGCATTCAAGTGCTGTTTTCTTTTATAGGGTATGTGTGAAAGTGTAGTTCACTTTTTTTTTTTAAGTGGGTCTATTTGGATTCTGGAGACAGCACATTCCGCACTTTGGTGTATTGCTCAGGCCCATTTACCAAGTCACTCGGAAAGCTGCTAGCTTTGTGCGGGTCCTGGAATAGAAGGCTTTTCAACAGGTCCAGGCTGCTGTGCAAGCTGCTCTACCACTTAGACCATATGATCCAGCAGACTGAATGGTACTTGAGAGGGTCTGTGTAGCCCCAGCTGTCCTGGAACTCCTGCTGTAGACCAGACTGGCCTCAAACACAAAAGATTCACTTGCCTTTGCCTCCAGAGTGCTAGAATTAAAGATATACCCCAACACACCCAGCTCACTTTATTTTTTGATAGTCTTTCATTAAAACTGGAGCTCACATATATGGCTGGACTGACAAACCAAGAAATGCCTCCTAAATTTGCTTCCCCAGGACTAGAATTTTAGGTAAGCATTGCTGTGCTGAAGATCTAAACTCAGATCATCATGCTTGCATGGTAAACACGTTACCAAATTGAGCCATCTCCCCAGCCCTTTGTGTATTTGTGGTGCTAGGGCTTTAAACATTTAGGCAAGTCCTTTGACACTGGGATAACACCCTCAGCCTCTTAATTATTTCAAGTGGATACTGCTGCAAGAAGTCATTTTTCTTGCCTACAACTTTCTGTTGTGTATGTCTGGCTATTGAAAGCTGTTTATTTCTGGTTTTTTTTTTTTTTTGGTTTTTCGAGACAGGGTTTCTCTGTGTAGTCCTGGCTGTCCTGGAACTCACTCTGTAGACCAGGCTGGCCTCGAACTCAGAAATCCGCCTGCCTCTGCCTCCCAAGTGCTGGGATTAAAGGCGTGCGCCACCACTGCCCGGCGATTTATTTCTGTTAAGTGAACAGGATTCAAAAGTCTGTGATCATGTCACTAACGGTCAGTGTATAGGTACCAATTCAGCAAATCTAAGCCTACCTTGGCAGCTGGACTGCACACCTGAAACCAACCAACCAGAAATACCATACCCAGAAAGTAATTTTCTCTACAAACTAAATTCTGGCAAGTTCTGCAAGCTTCCAGAAAAATAAAGTTTAAATTGAATGAGGTAGTTCTTTATCTTCTTGAGGGCTATGGAGAAAAGTTCCTTGCGAGCCTAGTGCCTAGCAAAAAGAATATATTATTAAGAGTCAACATCTGTTCATTTGCATTTGAAGCAGCAAATAGAACTACCTGCTATTAACCTAATGATTTCTACATAGAGTTCAGGGGCAGCATCTAGTTCCTTCTATAGCAATTTTATTCCAAATATATTTATCAGGGTTAAATTTTCTTGTTTCTAATTTAGCTCTAAGATATCTGGCTCCATATTCTTCCAGTTTATAAGGAAGAGGCCAAACAGCTACTAGAAACTTACAGATGAGCATAATCATCAATACATTTAGTTATCAATTTCTACCACTAAATGCATATAAACTATCTGAAGACTCAAGACGAGTAGATACTATTATCTTTAAGAGAATAGTTCAGTCTTATCTCTTTTGCCACTCACTAAATCATACCTGGCAGGGATGGCAATTTGTTTAGAGGGGAGGTGGTTTCATCCAGTTCACATCTGAGTCTAGATTCCTCATAAATTCACTAGTCTCTAAAGTAGAACTAGCCTAGTTTAAGCAAGTCAGATCCCCGATAATTGTTTTGTCAAATGTTCACTTCAAGCCTCTAAGTCACCATGAACAGAAACTCTGATAATTGACCATGCACTGGAAATTTAAAGAGCATTTTATCAGACTGGAAGTCAAGTCCTGCTTTCAAGTTCCTTTAAATAAAGCTTATGAATCCATCAAAGTTTCTGTGTGTGTATCATTTGGTATTATATGCTGTTTATATATAAAGCATCCCACAACTTGCTTGAGACCTGCAACCTAAAACCAAAATAGCTCATAATACAGCCTCTAAGTCATCATTTATTGATTTATAGAGCACCCATCACATGATTAAGGTGCTTTACAATACAGTAAACATCACAAAAAAAGCTCACATAGTTAAATACAGTCAACAAATTACAGAACTAAAAAAAAGAAAAAACTGGAATGAAGCAACATTATGTCAAACTTCAAAAATGTTGAGAAGTGGCAGTACAAAAAAGGGTAATTCCACCAACTAGAGACCAGACAATGATACACAGGCACCAAGACCCAACGGGGCAGGTTTGTAGAGAATGAATGAGCATATAAATAAAATTTCACAACTGGGACCAAAGGCCATTAAAAGATAGTATGACACCCAGGTATCACAGAATAGAAAAATCAAATGTTCAAGCATTACCTTCTAATGACAAGAAAATCAACTCCATGTGAATTTTAAACGCTGAGGTCATAAAGCCATCAATATTTTATCCCATTACAAAAAGACTAAAATTTGCAATCCTCTACAAGAACTCTGAACAAATTAGTTATCAGCCAACAATTCTATAATCTAAAGGATTTGGTGGGAGTAGCTGATGGGTGGCGTAGGTGGCAGGGTTTTGGGGTAATGATGGGACTTTTTCTAAAACAGAATTGCCTCATACTAATGATGATGCATTAATGGGACAAATGCCACTTGGTTTAGTGCCACCTGAGTGTGAGTTTAAGTCAAATGTAGAGGCATTGAAATCCATATTGTCAGATGAACACTAGGAAAGGCACAGATGACACCTCTGATAGAAAAGCAAGTCCTAACACTTAGGCTTCAGTTTCATGTGTAGAGAATGCTCAGGACACCATAAGGGGAAACAGCTTCAGGAGAAAGGCAATCCCTACCTTTCCAGTAGTCCTTGATCTAGCCCAAAGAAACACATGGTCATCCAAAGGTAAAGACATTACAGTGCCACTTATAAGTTCAGAAATAGTTGTCCCTGAGTTACTAATTTACTACTTGATGAGCAGTCAAACCCTGGATTTGAAATCAACAGACTGCTAGAATCACAGCAATAAAAGACCAAAAATGCAACTCCACATTTGCAAAAGCAACCAGTGTGGGAACAATTTCTGATTGTCCCTTATAGGAGGACAGTAGCACTGTAGAATGACTCTTCTAGTCTGGGTTGGGGAACAGGTGTCTAAAAGTTCTTGAAGATTTTTGGGCTCCAATGAAACCAAGGTGTTCACAGTTGCTACACATTTATGGGTTTTCATGTTTATAGGATTTTACAATGCTTCTGAGAAAACTGATTTTAAAATGTTGCTGTATCATAGCCACATCTGATCCATTTCCCCTCTGCTTTAAAAAGACATAAGAAGTTGAAAGGTCCGATACCAACAGGAATCCTTTCATTCCCTCTTCTGCCAAAAGATTTATCCAAACCCCAAGGGCAGACCACACCTACTCTCACACTCAAACAGTACCAAGTAACAGGTAGTGTTTTATGCTCTAGCTCAACTTCCCATTCTCAGCTAAAACCAGACAGCAGCTTAGGTCTGCCTGTCTTCAACATTTAATGTACTAATTTTACCCATCACATAAGTTGTTTTATAAAACTGCTTAGGAAATGTACTTACCCTCAAAAATCAAATCTAAGTACACTATGTCAGTGACAAAATCTGTACGTCAGTTAGCAAAGGACTTTCCCCTGTAATACTTTCAGATTCAAATAAAGAATCTAGACAGAACCCAATAGTATACTGCCATGGCCATGAGATTTTCAAGTATTCAGTTTGTTTGCATAAGGAATCAACCTGAGATTTTTCTAAACTGCACTTCTCTGGTATTCAGTACTATAACCTTCATTTAATACAATAAAAGCCAACAACTTGACAATTATTGGAAAAAAATTATATTTTGGAAGAACTCACTACATAAGGTGACAAAATTCCAAAATCAAATTACATGAAAATATACATCGCAATTTCTTTGTACAATAGGTGAGGAAAATCTGCTGTAAGAAGAAACAAATGTGGACTAAGGAGAAGGGTAATAGGACAAATAGCATTTTTAATAGCAATCCCAGATGTAGAAAGCCTGTAGCTGAGCATGCTATATTCATCCAACCTTAATATTAGACAACTTAAGGATAAAAATAAAACCAAATCTGGATTTTTGTATTGTTTGGAATAAATTTCACTAAGATGAACCTAGAACAGACTTTGCATTTTTTTTCTTTTAAAGTTCTCAGGAGATAATGACTAGGATCAAGAGCTCTCAACAGCCAGAAAATGTTATTGCTACATCCAATCCAAGAGATGGGTGAATCAGAGTACAAAAAGGACAAAGCACCTAGTGATGACCCCACCTCTGAAGTCATCATGAGAAAATCAAGTAATTTACTAGTATTTCAGTATTTTAACTAAATGATTTGAGAACTTTCTGGCAGATAGAAGAGATAAAAGGAAAGGGGAGTGTGGCAAAACAAAGAAAATATAAAAGATTAGTAAATGGAAAGAGTGTAATGAAAGACTCAATGGTTTAAAGGAAATTATATGGAAACTTTTAATCCTTATTGGTTTTCACCTGACATGCTTTAAGGAATCTTTTTGAACTGATAAAAAACGATGAATGGGAAAAGAAAACCTGCTAAAGTCTTTTAGAATTTACACGATTCTTATTCTACTACAAGAAAGCATTATTTGGTACAAGGTGTGTTTGTGGATGTACATGAACAGTATATATATTATCCGGATCATGTTGTGCTATGTACAGGTCTTTACAATTCTTCCTGAAGGTTAAAACAGTTCATTAGAATTCAAAATGCGTAATCATCTGTAAGTTGGCACTTGTTAGGCTCTTGTCAGCATTAATGACTGGCATGTTTTATTGCAGCCCAGTTCCAGCCAGAGTTTGCCAACTTGTTACAACAGAAGTCCAGCAATAGGTGGGTAGAGTGCAGGAAAAACAGTGCCATGTTTCTCAATTGGAGACCTATGACAAAACAAACAGCATTATGTAATAAAGTTATAAACAACAAATCAACTGACTAGAACTATATTAATTATATATTAATGATCAAAAAATTTTTAAACACATGTGTTTAAAACAAAACAAAACAACAACAACAAAAAACCCTACCATCATATCAAATGCTTATGGTGTGCTAAGTAGTGAAATCATCACATGAAGTTTCCCCCCTGTGCAGAAAAGTAGGATATGATTACACAGCTAAAAATGAGTTTCTAGTTTAAAACAAAAACAAAGCATATGATTAAAGGACTTTTACAATCCCATTTATGAGTGGATCCTTGCAGAACATTTATTCTAAAATGTGTACTTTGAAAATACACATTACAGGGACAGAACACAAAGAGAATTTTCCCCATGTCTTAGCTGTTTTTTCTACATGATAAAACACCATGACCAAGGCAACTTATAGATAGATGAAAGTTCCTTTGTGGCTTGCAGTTTCAGAGGGTAAGTTCATAACTGTCATTGAGGGAAACATGGTGGCAGGAAGGCATGGTGCTGAGGCAATAGCTAAGAGATTAATTACATCCTGATCCAGAAGTAGGAGGTAGAAAGAAAGAGAACTAAGACTGTGGGGGCTTTAGAAACCTCAGAACCCTCCTCCAGTGGCATACTTCCTCCAAAGCCACAACTCCTAATCCTTCCCAAACAGCCTGACTAACTAGGGACCAAACATTCAGTCCCGGAGGAAGTTGTGAGGGTGGGGGTGGGGGTGTCATTCTCATTTAAACCACTACAACAAATGTTTCCAGAAATCTACATCTAATGCCAAGCACGATTTTGGATAAATGCAACCAGAAATTTTTCCTCTAGGGATTCAAGTCATAAAATTCAAATAGAAAAGCCAAGTCATACAAGATATGAAGTTTGGTAAATTATAAAGCCAAAACTAAAATTTATCTTATAATCATCTCAAAATTCAACCATACCAAAAGTTCTACTGGAGGAAGAAATGTATGAGACAATCTGTCTTACATATAACTGAGTCACAAATTAAAGAGTTCCTAGGAAAAAGTCTAAACATGAAACTACATCTAAGTTTTGTGGCAATAGAATTGTACCAGTTGCCCACCCTACTCCTGCAAAGAATGAAATGAGATGCAACAGACATAAATTTACTTTTCCTCAGAATCACATTCCATTATTTCTAACTTGTGTATGTACACAAATATATCTTAGTAGAAAATATAAAAAGACATATACTAAAACTCAAAGGACGATGTTACACAAGTGTACCTTCTGAGTTAATATTACCTAATGTTTTCCCAGAATTAAAGTTTGGCTAACAACCTCCCAGGTCTGAAAGAGAACTAGATAGAGTAAGACATTCTATAATCATCCCCCTATGATATAAACAATGAGAAATTTTAGAGCCAGACTGCCAAGTCACTGAATAACTACAATCACCAAACTTAGCCTCTGACTACCAGAAACAGCTATCAGGAGCATGATGTTGCTCAGTGAATTAGGATAATCTAGCCAAACTCCATTTGGTCAAATTATGTCCAGAGAATAGCTTTACTCCAAAAGTCTTAATTTTTTTCTAGAAAAGATAAATGTGGAAACATAATTACTGTATATAATTTCAAGTAATGGTGCTGACCTGAAAGCCATGTAACTATGTCCTCATTATAACTTCTCTATTGTTGTTAAGTAGTCCACACTTTCAAAAGACTACGAATATATCAAATGTACTTGTTTACCTCAAACAACCACTTCCTTATTTCTGCTTCTACTCTGTCTGTGAGGGGGAAGAAATGAGGGTTTACAGGTTACTACACACACATTCACGTATATGGAAACCGAATGTTGACATCAGGTGTCTTCCTCGGTATTCTCCAAGTTTTCCCCTCCCAATTTTTACAAACACTTATTATTGTGTATATATATAAAGGATGTGTGCATGTGGCGATCAGGGAAGTAGGAACTTTCAGAAATAGGTTCTAAAAACATGTTGGTTAAGGGAATAACTCTGGCAGTCAGGCTTAGCAGCAAGTTCCTTATCCAATCATGGTATCATGGTGGCAACTTATCTTACAGGGTCCCTGACTGAACTTGGAGTTCATCAATTTCACTAGGCAGGCTGGCCAATAACCTCCAGGATGATCTGCCTCTGGTCATCTCCTCAGCACCAGAATAAAAAGGTGAGTGATGTCACGTTTTGGGTACTAGGTGTCAGAACTTTAGGTGTTCATGCTTGAACACAGCAAGCACTCTATTAACTATACTCCCAGTTCCTATTCTGGTTTCTTAATACACAAATCTGGAGATGCTTATATTCAAAAATCTTAAGGATTCTGCTTACTTTATTACTAAAATGTTAATTTTTTATGAGTTTATACAACATTTTTGAAAGGAACAACAACAACAATGGCAGATCAATTTGTTCCCAAAAAGAAAAACCTTTGTTTTTGAGCACAATAATACAGGTAGGTTCTCACTTACAGGAATTGTTCCAGTAAGTTCTATCACTCAAGTAAAAACAATCTGAGGAATAGCTACTATTGATTTCTTTCTTTCTCGCGCTCTCTCTCTTTCCCAGCCCTAGCCCCACTCTCATTTTTTGAGACAGGGTTTCTCTGTGTAGCCCTGGCTGTCCTGCAACTCCCTTTGTAGACCAGGCTGGCCTTAGATTCAAGAGATCTGCCTACCTCTGCTTCCCAAATGCTGAGATTGAAGGCCTATAACACCACGTCTGGCTCCACTTCTCTTTCTTTAAAACAAACAAAGTTAAACATTCTGACACATGCACACACCCATGCATGTAACACTTATAAGTTGCTAAATGAGTAGATGAAATTATGCTTTTGAGACATAACTATGTGGCTAACTATACTATATATTTCAGCTGCTGGATGATATATTTCATTCTATCAGTTATAATTTACAAATTCTACTGAGGTATCTTTAAAACTTGCCATGTGGTGCTGCAAGCTTATGTGTCTCTGTGAAGCTATGTGCTATAGCTTTCCCAGCTTTGACAACTACACCATAGGACATGTGTTTACAAATTACTTGGGTTTTTTCTCCCTAACTGCACTCCAATTTGGATAAAATTCTATCAGTATTTCTAGTACACTATTTTGTCAAATCCTCTCATTTGGATTAACTTTGGAATTCTGACCAAAAAATGCAGTTAAGAAGCTAGGTAAAGTGGTATACACCTGTAACACTAACCCTTGGGAGCCTAAAGTAGAAGAAACCTTAGCTCAGAATGGATCACACAAAAAGAAGAGAAGCAAAGAACTTCAAAGGAAGGCAAAAGAAGAGAGAAAAAAGAAAGAATCAAGGAAGGAGAAAGGAAATTATGCGCTGGGGATGTAACTCAAAGTCCCACACAAGACCCTGAATTCAATCTTAGCCCTGCTCTTCCAGCCCTAGTGTCTAAGGGCTGGGGTCACAAGCATATATCACCACAGCTAGCACACCTTTCTGTTTTTAGTCACCTCAACACTAAATTCAAATAAAAAAATGTGATCAACTCATCTATGTCATGCCCTTTTCTATGTCAGATGGCAGTTCTTCATCTTTGAGTCCCTACTACATATAAGATAGTTGTGGCTACAGATTATATAATTAATAAAAGAGAAACTTTGCCTCACTGGTCCTTTCAAGATATAAAAGACCAGTTTAAAAAAAAAAAAAAAAGATGTTCAATGGTGTTAGCAATACAACATAAAATCTCTTTTGATGTTTTTTAGAGTGTCTCGTGTATTCCTTGATGGTCTTGGATCTGCTACATAGACAAAGGTAACCTTGAGCTTCTGGTCCTCTTGCTATGATGGAAATACAAGCATGTGCCACAACACCTGGTTTTATGTAGTGCTGGGGATCTTTGTGATAGTTTTTGTCAACTTGTCATAAACGAGAGCAGCAGTTCTCAATCTGGGGGTCAAAGGACCCTTTCACAGGGGTCACATATCAGATACAATTCCTAACAATAGCAAAATTATAATTATAAAGTAGTGACAAAAATAATTTCATGGTGAGGATCACTGCAACATGAGTAACTATATTGTGTGGCAGCATTAGGTAGGTTAAAAACCACTGTGCTAGAGTCACCTGAGAATTAAGGAACTGTCTTCAAACAGATTGATCTGTGAGAAATTTCTTGATTAATGACTGATAAGGGAGGGCCTAATCCAATGTAGATGGTGCTACATCTTGGCATGTGGTTCTGGGTTATATTAGAAAGCAGGATGAGCCAATTACAGTAAGCAATCCAGAACTGGCATTCCTAATTATTTCTGCTTTAAGTTCCTGCCTCCAGAATCCTGACCTGAGTGCCTGGTTTCCTTCTATGATGGATTATAATCTCTAAACTGAAATAAACCCTCTTCTAGCTGTTCTGGTATTATATTCTCTCCCCCCCCCCCCCCCAACAGAAGCTAGAGTTATTTGGTAAGAGAAACCTCAGTTGGGAAAATGCCTCCATTAGATTGCATATAGGCAAGTCTGTACAGTATTTTCTTGATTAATGATTGATGTAGATGGGTGGGGGAAGGAGGTGGTACCACCCCTGGACATGTGGCTTCAAGTTACGAAAACAGACTGAGCATACTATGGGGAGGAAATCAGTGAGCAATTTCCCCATGGCCTCTGCTTCAATTACTGCTTTCAAGCTCCCGACCTTGAATTCCTGTACTGACTTCCCTCAGTGATGGATTGTGACCTTAGAGTCGTTAGAATGAATTACGCCTTTTCTATCCCAACTTGTTTTTGATCAAAGTACTTTATCATAGCAATAGAAACCCTAATTAAGAACTCAACAAGTTGGTTATTTTATCACAGCATCAAAAAAGCTAACTAGAACGGGACTGACCTCAGGGCTTCCTGAACACTAGGCAAGTACTCTAACAAGTGGGCTCCTTCCGAGCTTTTACATCTTTTTATACAAAAGGGCGGGGGGTACCATATATAATATTCAACGTTAAGAGGGTCCAAGATAACTCAATTCCCATTTAAGAAGGTAGATGAAGAAAGTAAATAAAAAGGGCAAAATGAAAAGAACGAACTGACATCTTCATTACCAGAAATGTTACCAATACAGGATAGGGTTTTAGCTCAATGTTAGGGTACCCTAATCCAGGAAGTGCCAAGGCACTGGGTTTAATAGTTAAAACCTTTCATTACTACCAGTGAAAATTAAGAAGAATATTAACATAAAACTATTTTAATACAGAACATCTACTTAAAAACACTTGAGTGCCCCAAATCAAGAGGAAAAAAGGTGGTTATACTACAGCTCTGAGAAGCAGCAAACTACAGTATACAAAACTGAAGGAATAAAATGAAGCCAATATATAAAAGTCATATAGTGAAATCAAATGGTCTGTAAAAATCAGCATAGCATTTGAGCAAAAAAGATAAAAGAGTTGCACAGTTTTAAAATAAACTCACCCTGAAATAAGTAAAGTTACTAGCTACTGAATAAACATCACTCAAAAGCAGTTTCTTGGCTTTTTCTTACACAGCGGGCAACTTTCCTTTTAAATTCTCCGTTTCTGTCTTCCCTCCATTCTTTCTGTAGATACAAAAATAAAACCAAATTATTGTATGTAAACCTATTATAATCAAAACTACCTATTTTAATTGTACATGTTATCCTTTTGTGATTATACATCTTAAAATGCTATGATAGGGTTGTAACTCAGTAGTAGCATGCTTGCCTAGCTTGTTTTAAACCTGGTTTTAAATTAATCCTAAACACGCCACAATTGTTTTTTTCAAGGCATAGTATTTTCAATACAGCTCAGGTGCTGAGCCATTTGCCCAAGACATATGAAGACCTAGGTTCAAAGCCCAATACCATCCCTGCCAAAAAATTGACGAGGTACAAAATCAAGTTTTTTTTAAAGCACAAGGCTGGGAACTAAAAATAGAAGGCTCTTATGCTAATGACAGCTATTGGAAAAATTCTCTCTCCCCCACTCCTTCAAATTCTCTTTTAAAATAGAAAAAAAGGTGGGTAGTGAAGTGGCTAAATAGCTAAAGGGCTTGATGATCTGAGTTAGGGATTGAAGATGCACATGCTAGGAGAGAATCTACTCCCCAAGGCTGTCTTCTATCCTTCAAAGAGCCAGGACAAGTAGTGTACCTACCACCAAAAACAAGCACCTACCACCAAACAAGCAAAATCAATTAAAAAACAGATATCTCTCTCTCTCTCTCCTGTCTCCCTCCCTTCCCCCCAACCCACCACACGGCAAAAGTAGGAGTAATGGTCGTCATATCACTCTCCTTGGATGGCACCAGTACCAGCATGAGCAACAGCATAGTTCAATTACAACAAAACCAATTTTTAATAAACAAGTAGATACCAAGAAATGCTCACAAAACTACTTAGCCTGTATTTCTCTTTCTTATAATAATTCAAAGAATTAAGAGACAATAGTAATTTTTAATTCTTATTTTTTCAAAGTAAAAAAAAAGTCCTCAAACCAAGACAAAATAAGATACAATTACAATTTTATGAACAAATGATATCATAATAAAATCCATTATTTTAAATACTAATAAGTAGATTTTAACTGTTATTACTACAAAAATTAGTGAAGGAATTAATACATGCCAACTTGTTGAAATTTGCTATGGCATAGTATCTACATATTACACAATATCTGGCTTCTCATAACCATATTTATCCTACATATTTCAAAATAATCCATTATACATTATAAATTTTTATTTGTATGAAAATATGGATACAAAGAGATACATACATGTATTAAATTTCAAGCTGAGTTTTATTAAGCGAGAGAATGAAAGGATAAAGGATGGAAGCAGCAGCTATCAGGCAAATACCTTACCGCAGCATCTACATTTGCAGGTGAGTCTCCATTAGGATCTGCCAGCATAGAAATGACACTAATCATGATGGTTTCCACAGTATGGATAGGTAACCAGCGTTCCTCTGGCTTCTCATAGCCATATTTATCCTCCCCAGGCTCATGAAGAATAGAAATGCAAACATCACCATTTTTATCAACTGTAAAATTATAGAATAAGAATTGTTTAAATTTGGTTACACATAACCTATTACAAATGTGATACTTATGTATATAAAATATTACCTACATGGAGATTTCCTAAATTTAATCTACTAACTTTTGAGAATGTTACAGATTTTACCAAATGCACAAGCGCCACTTCAAAAACTAAGTAGGAATATAAGCTATATTTAAGCATATTTTATATTCTTTAAAATTACAACTGATTGTAGACCTTCACTGTTGTTCCTAATTCAAAGGACATACAAAGGCATGTCTCTTCTACTTTTCCAATTCTTTATTCCCAGCATTTACAGTTGTCCTATATTATTTTCCTCTCAAATTCTAGTAAGATAGTCCTCAAAATTCAGCAAATAAAAATTTTAAATGGGGGCTGGGGGAATGATATAATAATGAAAATTAACAAACTCACAGAAAGACACACATTGGTGAGATATCTCAGTGATTAGAAGCACTGACTGCTCTTAGAGAAGACCTGGGTTTGATTCCAAGCACTCATATGGCAGTTCACAACCTACAGTCCCAGAGAATCTGACACCCTCTTCTGGCCTCTATGAACACCTGCATGCATGTGGTATACAGACATACATATAAGCAAAACATACATACACTAAAAATAATAAAATAGGGGCTGGAGAGATGTTGTAGTGGTTAATAACACTGGGGCTCTTGCAGAGGAAACTAAGTTCAATTCCCAGCACCCACAAGGCAATTCACAACCACCTCTAACTCCAGTTCTAGGGTAGCCACACCTTCTTCTGACATCCATGGGTACATGGTACACATACATACACGCAGGCAGAACACTCAAACATAAAATATCTAAATCTTTTTTAAAAATAATACAAAAGCTTTAAAATAAATAAATAAATGATATTCATAGTCTACTTCATAAATTCATTTTAAATGCAAGTTCCATATAGTAAGTCACTGGAGTAGAAACACGAAAATATTCTTAATTTTGTAAGGGATAAAGACACAACTGTATCTCATTTTGCACTATTTTATCCAAAAATAAATATTCTCAAAAAATCTTACAGTGTTAATCTATAAACATGTTCACACAACTGTATCAGCTATTAACAAAAGTAACTTCTCACAGTAAATTTCTTCTGTCAAAAAATACTATTATTTCTTCTTGAAGAAGTTAAGAAAACAAGTAAGAATAAATAAATTTTCTTAGTATATAAAGTTTTCAACTGCCAGGCAATGGTGGCGCACGCCTTTAATCCCAGCACTTGGGAGACAGAGGCAGGCAGATTTCTGAGTTCGAGGCCAGCCTGATCTACAGAATGAGTTCCAAGACACCAGAGCTACACAGAGGAACCCTGTCTCGAAAAACAAACAAGTAAACAAACAAAAAGTTTTCAATCAGTAATAACATATGTATGCTTGTTTGGTTGGTTGTTGTTGTTGTGAAAGAGTTTTAACTGTCCTTGTTAGCAATCTTCCTACCCCAACTCAGGGTCAAAGAGTGTAGGGAGAGTAAGGGAATAGGGTGACGGTGTATAAAATCACTCAATCAATCCAACAAGCACTTCTGGAAGCCCCACTTACTGTAGAGCAGAAGTACTCCTGACATGTAATCGAAGACCCATGTTTTTGATAATTTATACAAAAACTTTCCTGTAACTGAGGTTTTTCCTCCTCACCCATTCCCATGGCTTGTGAAATGCAACAAAATGGAATTAACAAATAAAAAGGGCAGAACAGAATTAAACATTGTGACATTCAGCACAAAACTTTTTTGTTTTTCTCTACTTTTTACAAAATAAGAAAATTTCAAGATGAGATTGAATAACTGTATATAATTCCATCAGAAGGAATCTACTTAAGATCAAGATTTGAAGGATAGGAACTAAAGGGTCTATGTAGCTCAGACAGAAGAGGACTTGCCCAGAATGCATAGCCTTGGCCCCACATCCGGCATCCTATAAACCATTCATGACAGCACATATAAGCCCAGCACTCAAGAGGTGAGAACAGATAGAAAGATTAGTAGTTCAAGGTCATCCTTAGCTACAAGATTAAGGACAGCCTGGAATACATAAGACCTTGTATCCCTCCCTGTGCCCCAAATCATTAATTGGGCTGGTAAGATTACTCCATTGTTAAAAGAGTATTGGCTGCTCTTCCAGAAGACTTGAGTTTGATTCCCAGCACCTACATAGTGGCACAACCTTCTGTAATTGTAGTCCTAGGGTATACAACACCCACTTTTGGGCTCTTCAGGTACCAGGTACACATATACTACAGGGACCCAGCTACAAGCAGGCAAAGCACCCATACACATAGAACAAATTAATAATATAAAGTGTGGTGGCCCATACCTTTAATCCTAGAATATAAGAGGCAGAAGCAGGTGGGCCTCTTTGAATTCCATGACAGCCAAGGGTAGACAGTGAGAGCTTACAGATAGACAGACAGACAGACAGACAGACAGACAGACAGACACACACACACACACACACACACACACCATAATAACAACAATTTTAATAGAAAATGTCTTTTAAATAACAATCATTTGGCAGAACAGCACATGCTTTTAATCCCAGCACTCAGGAGGCAGAGGCAGGAAGATCTCTAAGAGTTAGAAGCCAGGATAATTTCTGAGTTTAATGCCAGCCTGATCTACATACATAATTTCAGGCCAGCCAAGGTTACACAGTGACAACCAGTCTCAAAAAAGAAAGAACAAGAGCTGGAGAGATGGCTCAGAGGTTAGGAGCACTAGCTGCTCTTCCAGAGGTCCTGAGTTCAATTCCTAGCAACCACATGGTGGCTCATGATCATCTATAATAAGATGTGGTTCCTTCTTCTGGCATGCAGGCATACATGCAGCCAGAACACTGTATGCATAATAAATAAAAAAAAGAACTAAGCCCAAAAAAACTAAACCAAAACAACAAACAAATAAAACCAACAATAAGGGAGAGAGAGAAAAAAAAAAAAAAAAAGACAGAAGTCTAAACTGGAATACATCTAAGCTACACCAATTATTTGCCATGTAGTACTTTTTGAAATAATATTGTTATTATTGTGTGTATCTGTGAGCATATATGCCACAGTCCATGTGTAGAGGCTAAAGCATAACTTAGTAGAATGCAATCTCAACCTCTATATGGGTTCCAGGGATCAAACTCAGATTACTAGGCCTACACAGCAAGAACTTTTACTCACTGAACAATTTTACCAGATATCCCCATAATAACTTTAACACTCATCACATTAATCAACTATTTGAAGCATAGGATCCAATTGTTTCTATACAGTACACTTCTCAGTTATAAAAACAAAGCACATGCATTTTTAGAAACTTTCGTCACCACCTCCCCTCCAAGCAAAATTAAACTCTCCAGCAGTTCTAAGCAACCATGAATATACTTTTGAGTCTTCAGAGTTGCATATTCTAGACATTTCATAAGTGGAATTATTAAATGAATTCAATGACTGCCTCCAACTGTTCATTTCCTTGAAAAAAAATTCTTTTCCATGTATGAATATATGCCTGTGTGTGAGGGGAGACACCAACAGATATCAAGGGATCAGGTTTCACTTTATTAACCAAATCATACCAAACATTTTTCTTTTTATCAAATCATGTTTCATTATATGTATATGCAATATTTTGCTTTTACTTTCATCAACTGATAGACACTAGTATTATTGCCACTTTCTAGATAACATGAATAATGGTGCTATCTATAAGATTTTGGAATATACCTTTACAATGTTCTTTGCTATGTAGCTAAAAGATCACATGTTTGCATCACCACACACACTTTATGTAATGTCAGAGAACAAATCTATGGTTTGCTGTATGCTAGATAAGCACTCCACCAACTGAGCTAGATTCCCAACCCAGAGACCACAGCTTAAAAAGGTATTTTTAAAAAATCATAGTGTGGTAGTGGCTCTTGCCTGCAAGCCAGGCAATTGGCAACCTAAGACATAAAGATTACCAAAAGTTCAAGGCCAGCATTAGCTATACAGTAAGGTCCAGAATGACCTAGAACTCAAACCTGCTACTCCTCATCTCCAAAAAAGCAGAAAACTAAGGAGAAGAGGAAAAAAAAAAACCACCTTTGTATTTATAGTCAATTCCAAGATCATACACACAAAAAAAATATAAAATCACCGACGTAGTTGTGAAATCTTTAGTGACAAATCATTATATCTGCAAATGTGAAAGTAAAATTAGAAAACTTACCATTTGGGTGCCAAATCTCTGTAATGAATTTCATTTTAGGAGGCCGTAGGGGATAATCTTTAGGAAAAGTGAGATGAGCCTTAAAAACACCACCTTCACTGAAAAAATAAAAGAAAAGAAAAACCAAGTTCATGCATTTAAGTTATTCTTTATAAGTACTCAATCAGACAAATAAAAATGGTACAAAAGATAAAAAAGGTAGACAAAAAAATCAGTTTCCTGAATACAAATACATAGTTTAATAAACCACCATAAATACTGCTTTGTTAAACTCTCAGGTAGTTAGTAAAAATAAAAGGAACACTTGGAAACAGAGGTGTCCAGATCAGATCACTGATGATATGGTGTAAGTCTTTTCAGTATATGCCTTCAAATGAGATTCAGGAAGTTTAATCTTGTCTACATGACTCAAGTTGATGAATTTTCTATATTGGTTTCAAATGATCTTCTCTGTTCTGGCCATACTCATCAATCTCTTTCTCATCTTAAGGTTTAGGAATACATTTTGTGATTTCCCTATCTGGGACCAGACTACCACACTTTTATTTATCTACTTGTTTGTTCATTTCATCATACATTAAACTTCATTAGAAGGACAGTAGTAAATAAAAAGGCCTCCCAAAGAGGTTTATACTACTGACTTTCCAGAGTAGAAATACTGCAATATTGATGTTCTTTGTCTGTACTGTCTAATATACCACCCAGTTAACACTTCTGAAAATGACTTGTGTCCTGGTTAGTTTTTATTATCTACTTGACCTTAGAACCACCTGAAAGGAGAACAATAAGAATTTTCTGGGTCATATTTGCCTGTGATAATGTCTGTGAAAGACTGTCATGACTGATGATTGACATGGGAGGACCTGGTCCACTGAGAATAGCAATCCCTGAGCAGATGAATATATAAATGCTAGCTGGAGACTACAGAGATTATTCAGTTATTAAGAGCAGTTAGTTTTGCAGAGGATGTAGGTTTACTTCCCAGCACCCAAATGGCAGCTCACAACTATCCATACAGCTAAAAGAGACCACGTCAGCCTTAGGAAGCAAAAATTATTAAATGGTGATATTCATGTGGAATTCTAGCACCTGCAATCCTGGGCTACACAGCAAGACCCAATCTCAAAAAAGTTGTGTATTGGACTGATAAGATGGTTCAGGAAATAAAGAGACTTGAGACACAAGCCTGACACCTGAGCTCTATCACCAAAATCCTCTTAAAGCTGGATGGAAAGAAAGAACTCTATAAATTTGTCTTCTGGCCTCTTTATCTATGCTGTGGAGCACACACCCACATACATATTACGCACACTCACACTAACAAGTAATTTTTAAAAGATGAGGACAGATGTTTATACACTAACATAAAAATAGAAACACAGCTGTGGTCACCACCAAGTGGTTAAGGCAATGGACTAGAAATCCTTTTCTCCATGCAAAGGCTCAAATCCTACCGACTATGTGTTGGTCTGTTTAAGCCTATGTGTAATGTTAATCACTCAAAAGAAGCTGCTCTTCTTCCCTCAAGTTTGAGTAGAGTCTCTAGTCCCTGTGGTTATGAGCTTGGAGGGTTGTGGTGAGGGATTATGAGTGGAGATATTGTTATGTATGTATACTTAAAAGGGGGTGGGGGGGCAGGGCAGAAAACCTGGCTCAGAGGTTAGAAGAGCACTCACTGACTGCTCTTCCAGAGGTCTCAAGTTATTTCCAGCAACCACATGGTGGCTCACAACCATCTGTAATGGGATCCAATGCCCTCTGGTGTGTGTGATGACAGCTACAGTGTACTCATGAACATAAAATAAATAAATCTTTAAAAAGAATATAGAAAAGAAAAAAATTGGCAGAACCCTATCTCAAAAGAAAACAGCCAGGCTCTACACTGGAGGCCAGTCTGGTTTCCAGAGTTCCAGGACAGTCAGAGCTACACAGGGAAACCCTGTTTCAAACAAACAAACAAACAAACAAACAAACAAACAAACAAAAAACCAAATGATGATGATGACGACAACAATAATAACAACAACAGGAACAACACATTACATATAACAATAATTAACTGTAGGATGTAAGATATGGGATCCTTTTAACTTTATGCTTAGCACATTTTTTTCAGTACAGGTTGAAATTTTAATTATAAATATTGTTTTTCATTGCTTTTATTCTGTTTAAAAAATGTCTGAGATTACTTACTCAGCAGTTGAGGAGGACTGGCTGATATTCCAGAAGACCAGGCTTCAATTCACAACACCCACATGGAGACTAACAAGCATCTGTAACTCTAGTTCCCAGCTATCAGACACCCTCTTCTGGACACCATAAGTACTACATGCACAGGGTCTATCAACCCATTAAGAAGGTGGGGGATGGGGGTTGGGGGTGGGGGAAGGGCATGCTATTAATATCAAATATTTCCAAATAGTAAAGAGGTAAGCTGAAGGCTCAGAGCATAAAAAGAAAATCACACCTAATGAAAGCAGTAAGAAAAAGTCCATAAAAGATTAAATGAAAAAAAAAATGGTAAAGAAAGCACACAATGAAGGGAGTAATTGGCATGAGAAAATTTAACGCTTAAATATGGAGAGTCTGTGTGGTTGTGCATGCTAATCAACTCAAGGTGATTAAGTTCAAGACTAGCCTAAGCCATAAAATAAAGACCATTATCAGCCTGAAAAAAAAAAAAAAAGAAAGATCTTTTTTCTTGTTTTTAGGGGTGGGGGGATTAAAAGAGGTTTGTACATAATACAAATTTAAGGGCTTTAAAAAGGGAAGAAAGCTAGTTTCTAATGGGAAGACACTAACAGAAAGACAACTAGGAATAGAGATCCTTCTCTAATACATAGCAAGGTATTGAAGGCTAGCCTGGGATACATAAGACCCTGCCTCCAAATAATAAGTCATCAGAAATGAGCTAGTAGAATAAAGCTAGTAGAAATAACCATGAAAAGGAAATGATATAAGGCTGAAGAAATGACACAGAGGTTAAGAGCACTTACTGCTCTTGCAAAGGTTCAGTTCTCAGCATCCGCATGTGGCAGCTCACAGCTGCCTGTTCCTCCAATTTCAGGGGATCCAATGCCTTCTTCTAGCCTCCAGGGGCACCTGCACCCACATGATTGATGTTCATATAACTCATTCAGACACATGAACACAACTTTTTTAAAATCTTTTTTTAAAAGCTATCTTTTCTTTCCCATGGAGGGATAAACATAAATGTAGCACAGATATCAAGGATTAAAAAGAAAGTAATTAGTTTTAAAGATAAGCATTTTATAATTAGAGTAGAAAATAAGTAGACAGAGAATTTGGGAAAGCTACAAATCCAGAAAAGAGCCAAGAATACATGTAAAAAGGGCATTAGAACAGCCTCCACAAAATCCCTGCTCCTCAATTTTCCCAGGTCACTTCATTTTGGTTGATTTAATTCATTCAAAAGATTCATATCTGACTGGAATTCTCATACTAAAAAGCTGCCACTACCTGCTGGGCAGTGGTGGTGCACGCCTTTAATCCCAGCGCGCTTGGGATTAAAGAGGGAGGTAGATTTCTGAGTTCGAGGCCAGCCTGGTCTGCAGAGTGAGTTCCAGGACAGCCAGGGCTACACAGATAAACCCTGTCTTGAAAAAACCAAAACCCAAAACAAACAAAAAAAAAGTTGCCACTACCTCTCTAAATTTTTTTTTATGGATCCACTTATCTGCTACTTTACCCAAGGATACCTGTTCCTTCCTCTCCCACCCCATTTTATCACCACCACCACCACCACCACCACAAAAACCTTGCTTAGTGGCAGCCAATCTGTGAGTATACAAACTCTGGGAATCAAGTTAGCACAGAGTAACTAAAAAAACTCATAGGGTAAAAATAGCAAAGTAGATAGAATTATTTATTAATGTTCAAACATAAAAAGATATGGCTATGGGGAGGAAAAGAATATTAAAGTAGCAGTGAAGTAAAACTATTTCTCAATACAGAAAGTATTACAACAATTAACATGATGTTAAAGAGTTATATAGCCAACTGCTGAACATTTGAAAAACCAAGGTCATATTTCTGGCACAAAACCTCCTTTTACTATTTTTGTAAATTAAATCACAAAAGTCTTAACTGGGTATGGCACATGCCTATAATCTAGCACTGAAAAGTGTGAGGCAGGAGATCTATTGAATTTAAAGTAACCCAAACTACATATCAAGAGTATTAATTTTCAATTTAAAAAAAAAACACTATTCTGGGATGCTGAGTCTGTCAGTGGTCCAGCACTTGCCTAGAGATCTTGGTCCTTCTTTCCAAACATTACAGGCACATGAAAAGTTACTTGGAAGAAGGGGTTTGGGTCAAGATAAGGCTTCTCTGTGTAGCACTGGCTGTCCTAGAATTCTATTGACCAGGCGGGCCTCAAATTCAAAGAGCAGCTTGTCTCTGCTTCCCAAATGCTGGGATTAAAGCCATGCACCACCACACCTGGCTAAGAAAATCTATTCTTGGCAGCACTAGAAAAATTCAATATTGAATACAGGATCAATTACAAAAAAATATGCTAGGTTAAGATGGGTAAAATACATAAATACTCATAACTATCAGTCTTTTTGTTTTGTTTTTCAAGATGTTTCTCTGTGTAACAGCTCTAGCAACTAGCTATCAATCTTAAAGTAACACTTAAATGTACTAGGCTCCGATTACATAGACTGTAAATAGCATGGAGTATCCTTTAGTGACTAAGTGAAGGTTAGTTATACAATCACAAAACAGCATACCATCTTTTACAGGATTTGGACTAATTCTTTCTCTGAGCTAACACCATGGCAATGAACTGAGATTTAAATGTCACTCAAATCCATGCTAACTTATGTTCAATTACTCTATCCTCTTCACACTGTTGAAACAACTACAAGATCACTTCCTTGCACTTAAGTCAGTAAGTGCTTTTTAAGAACTTAAAACATTCTATAAAGCACTTGATTAGAATTAGCAGCCTTGTAAATGTCATTTAAGTCTGACTGCTTTTCCTTGTCTTCTTAATCTTTCTTTTCTAAGCATGCTTTCCTTAATACAGTATTTCTCAACCTTCCTAATGTTGCAATCCTTGTGTTGTGGTGACCTCCAACCATAAAATTATTTTTTGCTGCTACTTCATAACTGTAATTTTGCTATTGTTATGCATCATAATTGTAAATATGATATGCAGGGTGGTATCTGATATGTGACCTCTATGAAAGGGTCATTCAACAACCCCAAGGGATTGAGCCCCACAAGTTGAGAACCACTGCCTTAATACATTGGGCCCTTCCCCCAACTTTTTGTGTTTCCTTACTCTTTTTCTAAGCTCTCCCCTAATCCCTGCCACAGCCATGTAAACTAACCTGTTATGTGGCCAGTTTAAATAACATGGCCTTTTTCCTTTTCTCCTCCATTGTCCTCCACTAAAAAGCTACTAAGATTTAGAGTTTGCCAGATCTGGGGTTTTTCTTTCAAACACTAATAAAACTGTCCTAGTGCCTACCTCCCCCAAAACTAACATTATTTAAAACTTCCATTTACAAAGTCTTTTCTCTGTCCTTTGTCTTGACACCTTTCTAGCTATTTCCTCAGAACCTGTCCCAGGCACATGTTCTCATTTTCCCTGAACAAAGAAAAGATTTCAGAAAAGCACTGAATAAAGTGGCCATGTGTTGTCTCATTAGCAAGTTCAAAGTTGCCACAAACGTGTCTGCTATTCACATCACAAATCAACAGCCAACACTTTTAGAAACATACAGTGAGAAATGTATTTTATAATCCTACAACCAGAGCTGGACAGATGGTTTAGCAGTTAACAACACTGATCCTCTTATAGGGGTCAGGTGGCTCACAAACCACCTACAAGCACAGTTCTAGGGAGATCTTACAAGTTCAGCCTCTGAGAAGTAACTCCACTCACATACACATATCTACACACAGACTTGCGTATGTAGTGGGTTGGCTTGATGCTGCTTTTATTCTAATGCTAATAACTGTTCCTAAAGACCTGGTTGCCCCAAAGAACAGAGAGTCCTAAAGTAGACTTGATGCTATGTGACCTTGCCCCCAAGTTATTTCTGATTGGCAAATATAGATGCCCACAGCCAAGAGACATAGGCAGGGATTAGGATTCCTGGGCTAGAGGTCAGAGAACTGCAAGAGAGGGAGAGAAGAAAGTGAATGACAGAGAAGCTGCCACGGGTTAGATGAATCATGAAATAATGGTCATGTTGATTGGCCAGTTGTAGGTAAGGGCAACACAGATGAAACATGGCAAATTATATAATGGGACTATTGGCTGGGAAATAGAAATAACAGCATAGAGAATAGATATCTGCCCAGCTCTTAATGATGATTAAGGCTTATTACAAATATAAAGTGTGTCTTTTATCTGGGAACTGAATGATCAAAGGTAAGGTAGAAACCCTGGATTGGGATTTAAAATTTCTACAACATGTATACATAATTAAAGATAATAAAAACAAGCTGGGCAGCGGTCACACACGCCTCTTATCCCAGCACTCAGGAGACAGAAGCAGGCAAATTTCTGAGTTTGTGGCCAACCTGGTCCACAGAGCGAGTTCCAGGACAGCCAAAGATACACACACACACACACACACACACACACACACACACACACACACACACACACACACACATCCTGTCTCAAAAAACTAAATAAACAAACAAATATTCTTTAAAAAGAAACAATAGAATAGCTGAGGTTGGGATATGGCCACACACACACACACAAGGAGGAGCAGTAAAATGGGATTTGTTAGTAAAAAGAATGACCTGTTAACTAAAATGGTCTTAAAAACTGGACTTTATTTTGAGACAGGGTCTCACTATGTAGCCCTGCTGTCTGGTGCTGGGATTTAAAATTTGCAGCACATGCTCTAATAGCTATCTTTTAAAAACCTGGAAGTGTGTGTGATGTGTTGTTCGTTCATTGATCAACTAATAATACTTGACACAAATGCATGTAAGGATAAAAAATTCAGTGAGCCCTTAAGAGCTGAAGCTTAAGCCTGGATTCCTAAACAATGCTCCGTAAGAACTTAGTTTAGGAGAATAACTCTCATTATTTTTATAGCTACACTAAGGGTAAATAGAATCCTATCATCAGAATGTTCCTATATGTCCCCTTGAGGCACTGTGCCTGGGGAAAAAAACAAACACTATTTTAAACCTAGAAGAATAAACATGAAGAACAGACCAGAACTGTGTTAGGTTCATACATAGTATGGTTTGCAAAATTTAAGAAATTTACCTCAAACAATAATGTGACTGTGAGGGAGTATTTCTAAACTGGTTTCCAGTGGCTACCAGCAGCTACCAAAGAATCCTAATGCCATGACATGACCAAATTCACCTAAATCTACTTGCAAAATTAATGAATGCTATATACTTCAAAGAAACATAAGAACAACAATTATGATTGGTAAAACTATAACAAAGCATGAACCACCCCCTTTCCCCACTATATAAAACATGAACTCCACATTTCTTTGTTTTAACCTTTTTCCTCTTTTTCCATGAGGCAGCTTCTCTCATTTCTACTCCAAGATAACTAACAAGGTTAATTCTCCTGTCTCTATCTCCCATCTTGCAATAGGAGTGCTGAGATTACAAACACAGGCCACTACAGTAAACTTTTTATACATGGGTTCTGGGAATTGTCATCATATTTCATTTACCAACATTTACCAACTGAGTCATCTCTACCAGCCCTTCATTTTTTAAAATACACTTTTTACCAGTTGTTTGAGGTAGTTGAAAAAAACAGCTAGTTGAGGGCTGGATCGGGGAGGACTTACAACAAGAAAGTGCAGTCCCAAAGAACTGCAGATCTAGAGATCTAGGTCTGTCCTTATCACTCTCTAGCTCATTTGCCTCATTTTCAACAACTGGTAGTCAGTCAGTTAATAAGTTATTTTATGTCCTAACACTAAGTCTTATAAACTATTATAAATGGTATTCTGGAGACCAGGATATGAAATTATTTAAATAAACCTTGAAAGTTCCCTTAAGTCTTAAAACACAGATATACAGAATACAGTCTATGTAAAAATCTCAGGGCTAGAGAGCTATCTCAGCAGTTAAGAGTACTGGCTGGTCTTCCAGAGGCCCTAGATTTAATTCCCAGCCCCTACATGGTGCATGGGGGACAGCCATCTGTAACTCTAGTTCTAGAGGTTTCATGCTATGCACCTCCTCAGGTACCAGACAAACATAGTGCACATACATGCATGCAGAACACCCACACACATAAACATTAATTGATTTAATAAAAAAGACCTCTGTTTAAAAAAAAATGCAGTCTTATTCTTTAATAAATAATAAGGCATTAAGAACAGTAAAACTGGGGCTGGACAGGTGGCTAGGCAGTTAAGTGCACTGGTTGCTCTTCCAGGGGACCTGGGTTCAATTCCCAGCACCCACATGGCAGCTCATACCCATCTGTAACTCCTGTTCCAGGGGATCAAACACCTTCACACAGACCTACATGAAGTCAAAACACTAATGAACATAAAATAAAAATAAATTATTTTTAAAAAGTGGTGTTTTAAAAAATCCAGTAAAACTTTCTTCCTTAATTATGGTGTTTCCTTTGGGGTCAAGGCATGGTAATCATGAGAAGGAAAATCATTTCCATAGGGAATTGAACCCAGGGCCTCAGTAGCACCTTCATTCTCAAGAACATAATCCCACAAAAGCACACAAGGACATAGAATCAAAGATGAAATTTTCTCGTCTCCTCCAAGCTTGCAAAACTTAATCTCCTAATTTCTAGAATGTGTGTGTGTGTGTGTGTGTGTGTGTGTGTGTGTGTGTGTGTAAATCATTTACAGCCAGGCAGTAGTAGCACGCATCTTTAATCCCAGGACAGAAACAGGCAGATCTCTGGGTTTGAGGGCCACACAGTCTATAGAGAGAGTTCCAGGACAGCCATGGCTACACAGAAAAACCCTGTAGTGGGGGAGGTGAGGAGGAGGCAAAAAAGTTGTTTACATATAACCTCACTAGAAAAACCCTTTTCATAACAGATTTATTCCAGCAGCAAGATTGCCTAAATTTCTGAAGCCATCTTTTTAAAAACAGGTTTTGAAGATTAGAGCTTCAAGCATAACAAAAAGTCTCTACACATGATCAAACTGAAATGATATTACATACAACCATTTTGCTTGCTCCTTTAAATTTTTTTTCAATTTTCAAAATTAAGTTTTAATTTTAGTTGAAGGAGTAACTATTTGAAGATGTCAATTCCAGTATACTTACTAAAGTGTATCTGGAGGACCAATAATAAGGACTTCCCAACGATAGAGATCATTGTCGTCTATTAAGCCTGCTGAAAAGCCTTCCACTGGATTTTTGTTGAGTTCTGTGGAAAAAGAACATTTCAATAAAAACTTTAAAACAGTTTTTCTCCAACAGGTAAATTACAGAATGAGCATAAAAGTCATAAACTATGAAAACTATTAAAATGTTGCCTCATGACTACAACATTCCTATACAACAAGGAAGCTATGGGTATGTATATCAACCTATCCAGATGGTTATATCCAGGCCATCTAATCATGAAAGCAAGTGTAATGCAACACAGAGTATTATAAAATGCCGAACAGAGTGTGCTGGTAACTGGAAGCATTAATTCTTTGGGCAATCAAAGGTAGTTTTAGTTCAACAACTACAACTTCATGTACTGCTATCAGGTCCATCTTCATTTGTCAACCTAGTTGAATATGAAATTACTTGGGAGACACACCTCTTATGCATGTCTGAGGGTGTTTCCAAGACAGTTTAACTTGGAATGTGGTTGGAACCATTCTATAAGGACTGTGAAGCAGAGCACCGAGACTCATAGCCCCTGCCATCATTTTACTGCTGTCACACTGCAGCTATCACACATTTCCTGGCATGACTACATAGTTGATGATCCCTAAACTAAAATAAACACTTCTTTCTGAAGTTGTTTTGATCAATTACTTTGTTAAAGTAACAATAAAGTAATTAATATATATCCCAACATGGCAACAACAACAACAACAAAAAGGTAGTAAAAATTAAGAATTAAATTGTATTTTAAAACAAAGAACTTCTTTTCTTGGATTTTGAACAGATTTTATAAATCTAATTGGCAAAGCAAACAGATAAACAGTACTATATTTTAAAATACCAGCCTTGTTTTTCTTTTGAATAGATTTTTAAGATACAATTAAGATATGATTTGTATTTTAATCTTATTATGTTTATACATATATACCTTTCACTGATTCCCAACTATGTTGCTGGCTACTAGAAAAGAATACACATATACACTTTAGTGTTGGTTGGAATTTGGTGTGATAAAGGCATAAGAATTATGGGTAATAGATTTCTACATGAGTTATCTCATTTCCAACCTTTTCAGTTACAAATGTCTGGTTGGTGGGTCACTATAATCAACCTGTCCCCTCCAATCCTGGGGCTATAAATATGTGTTTCTGTACCAAGTTGTATATGAGTGTAGGGCTCTAAACTTAGGTTTCAAGCTTCCACCTTGAGCACTTTACTGAGCCATCCCAATTATCTCGTTGTTGCATTTTCCAGAAGTGTAGCTACGTTTTGATAAGTAGGTAAACTCAGAAATTAGCATACAGGTACAAAATTATCCTTGAAAATGTAGCACTGCTTCTGACTTTTAAAAATTTGCCCTAAATTCTGAAACATCTGCACATGCTTTCATACTTTTCTTCAGTGAACATGATATTGCATTGTATCTATTGCTTATTTCATGTAAGTAATGTAAAAGTAAGTCAGAAAAATGGCCACTATCTCACTTTTAACCGGATTTGCCCTTGGTGTATGGATTGTTAGAGTTAGATCATTATCACATTTTCATAACTGATTCCGTTGAGGTCTAGCTGAAGTACTACTCCCTCCCATCTCTAAGACCTTTCTTAAAAATTTACTAAATAATCTTGACTTCTGCTAAAAATCCTATTCATTATAGTTGCAGCCTGTATTGTATTACTTAGCATTTGACTATCATGGGTCCATTGTTCCAGAAAAATATATAAGTAAGGACAATGTGTAATAGGTAACCTAAAAGTAGTACAAGGAATGGGGGTAGAAGAAGTACAAAAGAAGGGCAAAAAGCTATTAAAAAAAAAAAAAACAGGCAGAAAGAGTCTATATTATGACATTTAGTCTCAAAAGTTTAAATAAGGGGGGGGGGGGGAAACAGCACAGAGGGGCACATGCATTTTATCCCAGAACCTAGGAAGCAGAGGCGGGTAGATATCTTGAGTTGTAAAATGACCATGACTGATAGTGAGACCCTGCCTTGGAGGAAGGAAGGAAGGAAAATGGGGAAGAGAGAAAGACTTATAGAATATCTACAATGAAGAACTGGGCCTATGACTGAACAGAGGCACAAATGAAACAAGACAAAAATGGCAAAAGCTAGAAAGTAAAGGCCATATTAAGTTTCAACTTCATACATGGGGCAATGATAACCCTTGGAAGAACTGGAGAGTATCTGTTCTTCGAAGAAGAAAAAAAAGGGGGGGAGGGTAAGCGTGGGAGATTTAAATGTTCAAAAACCAGTCTTAGAAGTTGGATAAGTCGGGCAGTGGTGGCGCACACCTTTAATCCCAGCACTTTGGGAGACAGAGGTAGGCGGATTTCTGAGTTTGAAGCCAGCCTGGTCTACAGAGTGAGTTCCAGGACAGCCAGGGCTATACAGAGAAACCCTGTCTCGAAAAACCAAAAAGTTGGATAGATGCCTCAGTACTTAAAAGATGATATACTAGGGAGTTGGAGAGGTGGCTCAGAGGTTAAGAGCACTGACTGATCTTCTAGAAGTCCTAAGTTCAATTCCCAGCAACTACATGGTAGCTCACAACAATCTGTAATGGGATCTGATGCCCTCTTCTGGTGTCTGAAGACAGCTACATTGTACTCATATACATAAAATAAAGAAATAAACCTTTAAAAAAAAAAGATGATATAGCAGTTGCAGAGGACTTCAGTTTGATTCTGAACGCCCCTATCATGTGTAACTCCAGCTCTAGGAGAGCCAATGCCATCTTCTGGCCTCAAGTGCACAAACCCATATACAAACACACAAATGTATACAGTTAAAAAAAAGTCATGCTTTAAAAACCACACTAGGCATGTTCGTGCATACCTTTAACACTAGCACTCAAGAGGCTACAGCAAGACAAGTAAGTATGAGACCAGCTCTTGGCTACACTATCAAGACCCTGATATCTAAAGTAGGTGTGAATATTTAGTGGTTATATATTTGATGAAATGGTGAAATGGTTTTGAAACTAGAAAGATTGGTGGTTGTATAATACTGTGAACATAGTTATGTTTATATATGTTGATATGTGTGTGTATATATATGTGTGTGTATATATATATGTGTATATATATATGTGTGTGTGTATATATATGTGTGTATATATATATGTTGTTTATTACATTTGAACATAATGACACAAATGTGGGCTCAAGAGATGACTTAGCATTTAAGAGCACTGAATGCTCTTCTGGAGATCCTAAGTTCAATTTCCAGCAACCACATTGTGGCTCACAACCATCTGTAATGGAATCTGATATCCTCTTCTGGTGTGTTTGAAGACAGCAACAGTGTACTCATATGCATAAAATAAATAAATAAATACTTGTTTAAAAAGACACAAATGTATTAAAATAGAAAACACAAGAAGAGATACCTGTTTGAAAGGTAAGGAGAAAATTTATTTAATTTTAAATTCCTACAGCACTTATATGTTGTGTATGTTGGGAGAGGATCTGTCATTGCAGAGTTATAGACTGTACTCTGGACCTTGCATATGCTAGTCAAGTATTCTACCACTGAGAGACATCCTCAGAATATATAAGTGTTTTTGCCAAAAAGGAAGCAGGAAAACAAAGAGGCTAATATGTGTAAAAGAGTAAATAGCCAACAATGATAAGTTCACACTTCGACAGAACAGAAAAGCTATCTAAATTGAGGCCATTAGGTTCAAAACAGAAAGTCAAAACTGCCCTCAGCATAAGCAGTAAAGATAAATCGATGTGAACAATACTAACTAGGTTAGGAGAAAATAAGGTGGAAAAGTACAAGTGAAAACTGTTTCTCTAAGGCTGTGGTAGATAGAAAATTACAGTAGCTGTAGCCACAGACAAATAAAATTCAACCAAGTAGTTTTATTTGGTTTCAGTTATTTTAGACATGATCTCGTCTTAGTTGGCCTGAAACTTGTATGTAGACTGGCTGGCCTTACCCTCTAGCCTCTTTGTTAAGACTACAGACATAAGACACTATAATGATTGTGGTTACTGCTGCTGTTGTTTTAAATAAGATCTTCTCTTGTAGTCCAGGCTATAGAGTCAGACCTTGTTCTGAGAAATAATCACCTAATTTGGGGTGAGGGAGAGGCATGAACCCACAAAAAGTAAGTGTAAGCAGCATTTGAAGGGTGGGACAAGAAGATCCAAGAGTTTCAGACAAATAAGACCTGCCTCAAAAAAGATGCGAGCATATGAAAAGTGAACAAACATGAATTATTAGGATAAAATATTTTTCAAAAACTAGGCTTGTACACTGAAAAGGTTCAGAGAAACAGCCACTTCAGTATGATGAACATTCCTAGTATCCACAATATGGTCTTCTAATACAAATTTACAGCTAACAGGGAAGCAGAACTTTGTGAAGAAATGACAGGTTCTAAGACAAAGAAAAATGTGTTAGGCTCTACTCAATAAAACAAAAGCTATCAGATGGTACTGTGGTCTTGTTTAAAGAACTCAGCCAACTTAACAGAGGCCTCACGGGCTAAAAATGTTATGAGTTGAATATTAATATGAATAATAACCATAAAGGATAGACAAATGTGTTTAAATACATGAGTAACATAAAAAAAAAAAAAAACCTGGTTGTTATTATTATTAGGTACTAGTAAACCATTTTGCTATTTTGATTTGGGTTTTATTCCACAGCCTTGAACCCCAGCACTCGGGAGGCAGAGGCAGACATATCTGTGAGATCAAGGCTGGCCTGGTCTACAGAATGAGTTCCAGGACAGCCAAAGCTACAGAAAAATGAGGGGTGAGGTGGGGGGCCCGGGAATATACTTCTACCATGTAAGGAATCAATCTCAGGTCAGCAGGCCTGGTAACACACCATCTTTTCTACAGAACCATCTCATCACCCCACATTCTTTGTACACTCTGTGCAAGCAATACATTATTTTGAAAACCAAAGAAAGTAGAAGAATCAGTATTTGGTTTTCCTTGCATTGTATTACCAAATATTGAAATAATAATTATGTTATCAAATAATATCTCTCTCTCTAAAAAACTCCAATTAGGCAGTTGTTTATAGAGCCCCCATGGTATGGCTAGGTTAAGTACACCCAATTTTCTGAATTACTCCAATTTTCTGAATTACTCAAACAAATTTAACTTTTCCTAACTCAAAAGACATGTGGCTTTCTCTCTTCCTCCTACCTTCCTACTTTAAGAAGCTGCAGAAATTTAATGTTTGCCTTTTCTGGGTTTTGGGGTTTTGTTTTTGTTTGTTTGTTTGTTTTTAAAGTAAGATTGTCCTCTGGCTTAAAAAATAAAAATACATCAGCTGACAAGTTTTGCAAATGTCACTTTATCACTTTGTCTACATTCTTAAAGTTTCTATGTGAAATGAATAAGCCAAACAAATCTTTAAAGATAAAAAAGTCTTTATTTTTGAGGTAATCTCACCCAGAAAAACTGAACCTGTTCAAACTCACAGTAAGAGTCAAATATAAAACCCATTGAGAAACATGTTAAGAGAATCCCTGTAATAAATATAACTAGCAGAAGCTACATGTGAAAAATTATAAGGGCAAGGCCTGGAATTGTAAGCAAATTTTCAAGAAGTGAATCTAAACATTAAAGAGGGGAGAGACGTTTATGGTCCAACTGAATATATGAAATCTGACTAGAACAGATATTAAGAAATAAATATTTGCCAGGCAGTGGTGGCACACGCCTGTAATCCCAGCACTTGGAAGGCAGAGGTAAGTGAGTGAATCTCTGAGATCAAGGCCAGCCTGGTCTATAGAACAAGTTCTAGGACAGCCAGGGCCATGGAAAAAAGCCCTGTCTCAATAAACAAATAAATAAATAAAATAATAACAATAATAACAATAGAAATAAACACTTTATTTTTATAGACAAGGTCTCACTGTATGTCCCTGGATAGCCTGCCTCTGCCTTCCTAGTGCCCCATCACTAGAAATAAAGGCATGCATCATGACCCCCAAGTTAAGAGTCCCATCCTTACAGCCAGTCCTCTTTGAAGCGTCCCCCCCGCCCCCTTTCCATTTTGGCATGTGTTTGGTTTTCTGAGGGAGAGTCTCACTATGTAGTCCAGGCTAGCCTTGATTTTATAATCCTGCCTCAACTTAAGTGTTGGAATTACAGAAGTGTAGCATCTGACTGATTGTTTAAACTGTTAAGGTAACAGCTAAAATCTTTTATCAAAACATTATGTAGATTCTCTTAAGTAAAATATGATTTATCAAAATTTTACCATTCTAACACAGGAATTGCTACACATCTACTATAGCAGTGTTGAGAAACAGAAGAAAAGAGGTATATTTTGTAATTACTTTAACTACGAAAACAATCATTTCCTTAACTGTCATTAATAAATCAATATTAGAAAAATACCAGTGTTGGTTTGAATGAGAATGACCCTCATAGGCTCATGTTCGAATACATGGTTCCCAGTTTGTGGAACTACTTGGGAAGGATTATGAGATGTGGCCTTAACGAAGGAGGTGTGTCACCAGCAGTGGACTTTGAGATTAGCACTATGTCTCCTGCTTGCTGTTTAAGATTTAAATTCTCAGGTGCTCCTGCCACCATGCCTTTACTCAACCATTATGAATTCTAATCCTCTGGAACTGTAAACCCAATTAAATATTTTTTTTAATAAATTGCCTTGGTCATGGTGTTTTATCACAGTAATAGAAAGGTAACTAATAAAGTGATATACCAACAAACAACTGCAAAGATCTCATTTTTTTTCAAGTTTTAATTTTCTTATCCATAAAGCAGAATAAAACCCATAGTAGTATTGTGAACAGAAAAAATAAGACATGTGTGAGTAAAAGTGCTTGAGTCTGAAAGCCAGAGGCCAACAACTGGTGGTTTCAGTTTTGAGACAGGGTCTCTCTCTCACTGAACATTGAGCTCAATGATCTGGCTAAGCTGGCTAGCCAATGAGATCCACCTGACCCTTCCAGCATAGACTTAAAGACATGCACTCAGTCTTTAACTTCCTGTAGAGAATCCAATCTGGGATCCTCCCATGCTTTGTAATAGGCAATTTACTGACTCAGCTATTTTCTCATCACCAAAAGAAGACAGACACATCTTAGGATAGGAAATGTTAATTATCCATTGTCTTCCTATAGTTTAAGAAATACAACATTCTTTAGAATCTCAAGAACAAGCCTATTCCTTCTCTACCACCTTTTAAGAAAAAACTAGCCAGCTCCAAACATCATCCAAACTATGTTCCTAATGAGTTGTTGCTGTGAGCCCTCCTCTCTGACTCCATCTTTACAGTAAAAAATATCCTAACTTCCAATATTCCTGAGGGAAGACTTTTTTTCCTTACCATTTGTAAACCTAAAAAGCATCTCTTAATACATGCTTAAACCTGCATTAAAATGTTTACTAAACTCTGCTTCATAATAAGCTGTCTAGTCCTAATTCTTTTCAATGTCAAATCCATAAATGCTGGTTTGGCCTGAGTCAATTTTCCTAAAACTCTTTGGGAACATGTTAGGTTGCTGAGGTTGACGGGATGAAACTGCCTCCTTTACCTGTATCTCAAAATGCTGGCAATAAGACTGTATACGTTTTTTAAAAATATCGTTTAAAAAAAGTAAAAATAACTAACTATAAAAGTTGAAGCTAGAGAGATGTCTCAGTGGTTAAAAGTCATATATAAGCTTTCCATAATAAAAACACCATAAGCTAGTCCATAAGAAAATAAAAAATATAGAATAAATAAAACATTTGAACAAGAAGTACTAAACTTAAAACAATACTATGGACATCCAGGAAAGAGAAGGAAATCAAGTTAAAAATATATATATGGGCAGAAGAATCAAGTTGACCTCAGATTTCTCCATAACAATTCAGATAGTTGGTAAGTGACAAAACTACAGAATTCTAAGGCAAAGTGTGATACAAAGAATGAGAAATCCAAAGAAATCAAACTAGGATGGAGACAAGAACCATGAATAAACATTAGGGTTTGTTTCTTAAAACTTTTCTTTTTTTACATTATTTGTAGTGTGTGAGTGTAC
Source organism: Arvicanthis niloticus (assembly GCF_011762505.2). Classification (NCBI taxonomy): domain Eukaryota; kingdom Metazoa; phylum Chordata; class Mammalia; order Rodentia; family Muridae; genus Arvicanthis; species Arvicanthis niloticus. The sequence continues at coordinate 48,815,206 of NC_047663.1, forward strand.
ACTGCACCACACTGTACATGTGGAAGTTACAGGAGAGCTTGCAGGACTTGTTTTTCCCTTTCTACCATATGGGTTAAATTCAGGTGGTCAGGCTTAGAGACAGGAACCCTTATCCAATGACCCATCTCTCTGGTCTGCTTCTTGTACTGCTGAAAATGAATTTTATAATAGGAAACACAAATGATAATTACTGAATCCACACAAACTCCCCAAACTAAATATATTATCACAAGCCTGAAATATACATGACTGCTCAGCAGTTAAGAATATTTGTTGCTTGTGAAGGTACCTAGGTTTGGTTCCAGCAACCAAATCATGGCTCATAACAATCTGTAACTGCAAATTTCAGAGATCCGATGCCATCTTCTAAACTCTGTGGGCACCAGGCATGCACACAGTGTATAAAAATATATGCAGGCAAACCATTCATACAAATAAAATATTTAAAAATAAATTCATATATGTATATATGTTTTTATACATATATGCAATATGTGTGTATGTATGTGTGTGTGTTCAATCTATATAACTGTATGGACCGATGATTAGTCAAGTACTAAAATATTGCTTTTATCTAAAAATTAAATTAGTACCAAAATAATTTGGCTGCATTTTTTTTAGTTAAGCATGACATGAAAACTCAAATCATACAGATCAGAATAAGAGTCACCTGTACAAAAATATATCACCTTGAATAATAAAATAAAAATATTATGACTAAGTAGTAATCTATTTTCATTTAACTATAGAATATTCATAAAAATACAAAGAGACAGTACACAAAGCAAACAAATATAAATATATGTATTTTACAGCATTGTTGAGGGAGCTGGAGCAATGACTCATTAGGCAAAACACTCATACATATGATGTAAAATCGTTCTTTTTTAAAAAGAGAGAGAGAAACAGCACTGGGAGCTGAAGAAATGATTCAACACATAAGAACACTTGCTCTTCTTGCAAAGGACCCAGGTTCAGTTCTAGCATCCATGTGGCAGCTCACAACCAACTAAATCTCTAAGATATCCAACTACCTTTTCTGGCCAAGGGTGGTATACTTACATGTATTCGGGCAATACAATCATACACATAAAATAAACCTATTTAAAAAAAAAAATCAAGCTGGGTGTGGTAGTATATGCCTTTAAGCAGATCTGAGTTCAAAGTTAACCTATTCTACAGAGCAAGTTTCAGGACAGCCAGGGATACAGAGAAAAACCCTGTTTCAAACCACATCTACCCCAAAAATCTTCCACTACTTCTTAAACCTAGGCTTATGGGAGAAAATAATCTAAGCTAAGCATCAAGCCATACCAGCTCCAATACAAGGCATATCAAGCAAGACAGTATGGAACCAGCTCTGATACACTCTATTATGGCTTAAAAATATAAAATGTCATGTATGCTCATATGTTTGAGCATTTGGCCACCAGCTGGTGTTGCTGTTTTGGGAAGTTGTAGAAACCTGAGGACTGTGGCCTAACTAGCAGAAGTGGGCTGGTGAGACAAGGCTTTAAAGCTGATAGTAACTTCTGGTTCTGGCCCAAATGTTCTGAATCCTGATCCATTAAGCTATCCGGAGCTCCAGGTGTATGATCTATATCTACCTGCCGTAACACTATGCCTTCCTTACCATAAAGAACTATACTCTTTAAAACCATGATCAATTGAGTGGGTGGTAGGGGGGTGGAATCTTGAGGGAAAGGGAAAAAAAAAAAAAGAAAGAAATAGAACCATGATCCAAACAAAATTAACTTTTCCTTAAGCTGTTTCTGTCAGGTTATTGGTCACAGCCATAGAGGCATATTGATTCACTTTCTGGTATATCCCTCTATCATGTTTTAAATTAGTTTTCAAATATTTACCTAAGGTAATGGTAGTAATATACTTCTATGATTCGAATCATAACTTACTTTATCCCTTATGCACTTCCTAGTAATAAAAGAAGAGTTCTGCCCATTCAGAAATGATATACATGCAATCAATATAATCTTTACTGAAAGGTATTATGGGCCCTCTCACCATTAAGAAGCTTTGAAGTAAATAAGACATCATGTAAAAACAATAAGTACATACAGGAGGCCTAGGAAAGCACATGAAACAAAATAAAAGAGCAAAAATAAAGTTTAAGAAAACAGAATGTGGGGATGAAAATTTATGTGGCCATTATGGACAAAGTATGGAGGTTCTTCATAACCTCAAAAATAGGGCTACCCTAGACACAATCCAGCTACATCAATCCTATGCATATACCCAACGGAATCCAAAACAGCATGCTACACAAGTACCTGCACACACAATAAATACTGCAGTTCTATTCACTATGAAAGATGCAAGTCAGCTTAAATGTCCATCAATAGATGAAGATAAATAAAATGTAATTATGTTTACAAAATGGAATTTTATTCAGCTATAAAGGATAATAAAATGGCTTAAAGGGTAAAGTACTTGTCATACAAGCCTGACAGCAAATTTAATAAGCAGAATCAACACGAAAGTAGACGAGGAAAGCCAACTGGACAAAGTTGTTCTCTGACTTCCACAGGCACTCTGTAGTACATATGTACAAACATTCACCCATAATAATTTAACATTTTCAAAAAAGTAATAATATAACATCTTTTAAAAGGAGTGAAATATGTAGCTTGCAAGAAAATAAATGGAAATAGAACTCATTATATGTTGAGTAGAATAAGCTAAACTAAGATAAATATTTAATGTTCTGTCTTATAAATCTCTCAAGATTTTATGTATGTATATGTGCACATAAGTATATTTGCATGTGTTTGTATATCATGAATATAGAAGGGATACTATTTGAGAAGTGGAGAGAAACAAGTAGGTGAGAGGAAAGAGGATAACAGAAGTGATCATAATGCACTATGACATACAAGTGCAAAAACCAAAACAGCTTAACACATTAAGCACACATTAAGATTGTTTCTATGTTAGCTCAGTGGGCCCAGCTAAGACACACATGGTGCACAGACATACATAAAGGCAAAACACCCACACACATAAATTTAAGTTAAAAAAAAAAAAAAGTACTCAGTTGGGAGGTAGTGATCCAAACCTCTATTCACAGCACTTGGGAGGCAAAAACAGGCTTATCTCTTGAGTTCAAGGTCAGCCTGGTCTACAGAGGGAGTTCCAGGACAACAAGGGCTACACAGAAAAACAAACACTAACTTGGGGTTAGGGATAGGAGATTGTTTCTATGCAAGAGAAAAGTGAAGGTGAAGATGATTTACACAAGGCATATTTTCTGAAAACAAGTGGTATTTTGTCCTATAGATTTATAGCCACAATCAACATGGACACTGCATGAAGAACAGTTGTCCAGTATCTTCATAGTTATATAGAAGATAAAATAAGAGATAAGTTGCAAAGCAAGCCATTAATTGAGAAGATTAAAAACTATACCTGGAGGCAAAGAGGATGGTTCCACACTTGACTTATAAGCACTAGAACCTAAGTTTGATCCCCAGAACCCACAAAAAAATACCAGGGTTATAAAATGGCACACAGTTGTAATCCCACCCTTGAAGAGGCCAAAACTAGAGGATCCCTGTGGTGCTCTGATCACCTATCTCAAAAGAAATAAAAAGTGTCCTGAAGACAACATATGAGTTTGTTCTCTGGCTTTCACATGCACACATATGCACCAGTATGTATATGTGTACATACACATACATGCATATTTTAAAAAAGCTTTTTTGAGACAAGGTCTCTCTCCGGCTGGTCTTGAACTCAGGAGATCCACCAGCCTCTCTCTCTCTCTCTCTCTCTCTCTGAAATGCTGGGATTAAGGGGATATACCATCATCCCCAGCCTTACTTAAGATATTTTTAAAATAATGCATAAGGAGGACTGGACAGATGGCACACTGGTTCTTGCTGTCTTTGCATAGTACACAGCACACACACACACACACACACGGAAGCTCACAATCATCTGCAACTCCAATTCCAGAGAACCCAATGCTCTTTTCTGGCTTCCTTAGATACTAGGTCTACACATAGTGTACGTATGTACATACATACATGCAGGCAAACCTTCATTATTAACAAATAATCTTAATATATAATTAACTTTTAGAAACTTAAAGGTAAACATTGTAGCATAAAAGACCTATAATCCCAACAACTAGCAAGGCCTGAAGAATACCTAGGTTCAAATCCTATCTGGACCACAAAGTGAATTCAAAGCCAGTCTTGGCAATTTTATTGAGACCTTCCCCTTAAAAGAAAAGAGGGAAAATGAGAAAAGACAAGGGGAAAAAAGAAAGAAAAAGATAAAATACTCCTCTATTTAGCTTGCCTAGCATGTTTAAGGACATAGGTTTAATGCCTGGTACCACAAAGCAAACACACCTACAAGAATATTTAAATTAAAAGTCAGTAATAAAGCAGTTTATACAGTTAGCAAGACTGCAATGGACTTCCCCAGCTAACTACAGAAAACAATTACTAAACATGAAAATATTAAAAAATAAATTTGGGGGAGCTGGAGAGATGGTTCACAGGTTAAGAGCACTGACTGCTCTTCCAGGGGTCCTGAGTTCAATTCCCAGAAACCACATGGTGACTTACAACCATCTGTAATGGGATCTGATACCCTCTTCTGGTGTGTCTGAAGACAGCTATAGCGTGTTCATTCATATATATTTTTTTTCTTATTTTTTTAAAAAAGGGTGGATTTAGGGTAGTGAGATGGCTCAGTAGGCTGCCATCAAGCCTGATGATCTGAATTCAAGCCCTGAAACGTTACATGGTAGGAGAGTACCAACTCCACAAGTTGTTCTCTAACCTCCACATAAGCACATATAGATACATAATAAACACACTGGGGTGGTTTAAACTAAAATGTCACCCACAGATTCATGTATCTGAACACTTGGTCAGCAGCTGATGTTGCTGTTTTGAAGATGTTATAAAAACTTTATGAGATTTGACCTTGCTGAAAGAAGCACATCACTAAGGGGTGATTTCTATTTTGGCCATGTGCTGCCATGTTCCACAGCCCCACACCCTTGACATTATACTCTTTCTGGAACCACAATCAAAATAAATTCTTCTTTCTCTAAGTTGCTTTGGCCAAGGTATTTTATCACAGCAAAAGAAAACTACTACATGGATGACTATAACAAAAAATTAAAAATGAATTTACAATCTCAACAAAAAGTTTACAAAGTCTTCTAGTGGGAACACATGTGGTGGTGCACGCCTTTAATCCCAGCACTTGGGAGGCAGAGGCAGGTGGATTTCTGAGTTTAAGGTCAGCCTGGTCTACAGAGTGAGTTCCAGGACAGCCAGGGCTACACAGAGAAACCCTGTCTCAAAAACCAAAAAGAAAAGAAAAGAAAAGAAAAGAAAAGAAAAGAAAAGAAAAGACAAGACAAGACAAGACAAGACACGACACACATAGAGACAGGGAGGGAGGAAGGGAATACTGAGATAAAAGGTACATGCAACCTCATTCAGCCATAAAACTATATACATAAAAATTATTTTTAAAGATTGATTTATTTATTGATTGGTTGATTTAATATATGAGTGCTCTGTCTTCATGCACACCAGAAGAGGGTATCAGATACCATTACAGATGGTTGTGAGCCACCATGTGGTTGCTGGGAATTGAACTCAGGACCTCTGGAAGAGCAGCCAGTGCTCTTAACTACTGAGCCATCTCTCTGGTCCCCCATAAAAATGATTTTTAAAGTTAGGGTGGTGGTTCATGCCTGTAATCTCAGCATTCAGGAAGCTAAGTAAGAATTAAGAACTCCAAGCCAAAGCTGAGCCACAAAGTAAGTTTTGGGTCAGCCTGAACAGAGACTTTCTTTTTATTTACGTGGCTATATCTGTATGAGTTCCTCCTGAGGCTTCTGTGGAACTTCTCCCTACATTAAAGGTTCATTTTAATCTCATTGTTAAAAACATTGAGAGCAGAAATAACTTCAAATGGATCCAAATATTAAACTCCCCTAACTTGCAAGCCATTCTTTTACAGAGTGAGGAACTCATGCCCTCCATTAGAATCATGGTGGCTACTCTGGCTGCCCCACCCCCCACCCCCACCCCCACCCCACCCCCACCCCACCCCACCCCCGCTAAGAAACAGAGCTACAGCATAACAATGCTAAGCAAACTTAGAAACACATTTTATAAATTAATTTTTAAGTAAAAGTAAATAAATATATGTTTTTAAGTAAACAAGTAAATTATAGGACACTCTCTCAACACATTGGGGTAACTATGAAAAGCATTTTAATACCTTCTGTTCATTTTTAAAAGCCTTCACTGAATTCAATGATTCAGAAAGCATGATAATAAATGTCCAGTAAATTAGCAAATATTAACAAAAGATACAGCAATGTCTAAGATCTTGTTCTAAATTCATTGTCCTGTTCCCTGACCATAAGAGGTACAGGTGAGAAAACAGAAGCAAAAGAAGTTGTCCTATAAAGTCTTTCTAAAAAGCAATCAAAACTTTTTTTTTTTTGCAATCAAAACTTTTAAAGCCTATCTTCTTGACTTAGCAATGGCTATTCCTAAAAGAGAAACAACCAGATAACATAAAAATATTTTTCACTAGAAAAATTCAGTAATAATTCAAGTAATTTTAATAACTTAAAAAACTCAAAATGAAAGAAATATTATAGTAACAGGATATGAAAAAAAATTACATACCTATTTAGTATACTTTGAAAGAGTAGATGATGGCATGAGAAATTTTAGTTGTTTGAAAGATAAAATACTGCAAATATATCTATCTCTTTAAAAAACAAAAAGTGGGGTTGCAGAGATGGCTCAGTTGCCAAGATTACTTGTTGCTCTTGCAGAGAACCTGAGTTCAGTTTCCAACACTGGCACAGTGGTTAACAATCATCTGTAACTTCAATTCCAGGTCATCTGACAACCTCTTCTAACTTCCTTGAACTCCAGGTATACAGAAGTTGCACAGACATACATTCAGGCAAAACATTCATGTACATAAGATAACTAATCTTCAAAACACTTCAATAGCAAAACAAAAACTAAAATTCTTAAAGAGTATGCATTAAAAAACAACAAAAATTTTGGCCCAATATTCTAGTCTATTATTCAAGAGTTCCAAAGTGCCAATATGAACCTAAGCCAATAAAATTCTTAATTTTTTTTCAAAAACTACACAGCTTGCCCATGGTTCTGAAGAATGGAGACAGATGGAAGAACATGAACTGGTCATCAAAGTGTAGGGAGCAAAATACTCACAGAGGGGCTGAGGCGGAGGAGGAAGGCTAAATCTTCTGGGCAGAACCCCAGAGAGGCGCCAAGTCAGTGACCGATGAACGAGGAAGGTCAGTAGTGAGAAGTGGGACTGAAAACATCTGTCATAGCAAGAAGTCAAGAGAGAATGTCTAAAGTTGATAAACCAAAAAATTAGACACTATAAACATATTATTTAGAAGCATGGAGTTAAACCCCCAGGAAATCTGAACCAAAAATGTTTTATGAAAGCAGCTGTCCCTAGGGAGCAGCAACAACTCTTTAGTAGCAGTTTATTAGGAGAATTTTAGGTGTTTAATTTTTAAGCTTTTATTTTTTGTAATTTTACATTTTGCTCATTTTGTTTGAATATACAACCATAATTTTACTTCTTAAGTCAGGGCCATAACTTATTTGACAATGTTAGTTTAGTCACCTATAAGGTGTGGAATCACTATAATTTGACCAGAATTCCTTTCTCCTAACAGAAACAAAAAACTGGGAGTATTGTTAGTAAAAGTATCATTCCGGTTACAAAACATTAAAAATTAAAATGTGTATACTGAGATGCTAGCCAAAAATACCTTCCTATTATTTTGTTTTGTTTTTATGAGACAGGGTTTCTGTGTGTAACTATGGCTGTTCTAGAACTTGTTCTGTAGACCATGCTGGCCTCAAACTCACAGAGATCTGCTTACTTTTGCTTTCCCGGGTGCTGGGATTAAAGACTTCCTCTACTACCTAGTCTCTAGCCTGCTTTACTGTTTCTGTGATCAATCTAGCAGCCAGAGAAACCCCTATAAATCTAAATCATGTTGCTACTCATATGGTGGCCTACACTCACTTGGTGATGGCCTTAAAAAGTCCTTCAGAGCCAGGCAGTGGTGGCACACGCCTTTAATCCCAGCACTTGGGAGGCAGAGGCAGGTGGATTTCTGAGTTCGAGGCCAGCCTGGTCTATAGAGTAAGTTCCAGGACAGCCAGGACTACACAAGAGAAGCCCTGTCTTGAAAAACAAAAAAACAAACAAAAAAAAAAAAAAAACTTCAGAATTTACCAGTATTTCTGGGTTCAGCTACCCACTCTCTCATTTTTCTGCAACACTCACATCTATATCCCCTTTGCAGATACTGTACTTGTGGTACCCTTCACATACATATTCACCTCCTCACTGAGCATTCTTAAATCAGTTGTCACCCTAACTCCCATGTTCTTATGAAATGTAAACTTTTACTTTCCACTTAGTATTCTACTACATTTTATTAATCATGTATAACTCCTTTACTTTACCTACAGTGCTAGTTCTAAAGGAACATGAATTTTTGTTTACTAAAGCCCCAAGATCTATATTAACTATGACAATAAGTATTTGACAAACTAATGATTGGTTAAAAAAAATAGAAACAGGTAGCAGCCACAATATTGATAATTAAGTAAAACAGTTTAGAATCCTTAAGAAATTCTGAGAAGTATACTTGCACCTCAGAGAGAAGAAGACAGAGACAGAGAAAATTAACACAAACTTGCTCATGGGAGAACCTGCTCCACTGACAAGTGAAATGACCTTTTTATTCAAAGTCAGAATAATAATCTCACACATTAACAACAACTAGTCACAGTCCCAATGTCCACTATTGTCTTCAAGTCTGAATAAAAATCTGGAGCACATACATTGTTCACCATCTTCAGTTTCCTCCCCCAGAATAAACACAAAAAACAAATTGGTACTCTGGAGAAATCCTTAATTCTCATAAAAGAATTTTTCATTGTGGTACACATGAATGACAGAGAATACATCTATCATAACTTCAAAGAATTCCATCTATCTACATGGTAACTTACTAAATAAAAAATAACCTTTATTAACTTTCAATGAGTATAAGTAAAAAATAATCATCTTAAGTAAAAAATAATTAATCATCCTTTACTGATACACAGAAACATACACAGCAAACAGAATTCTACTATATGCAACAGTTTATACATCTTCAAAAAGAATTATGATTAAGCTTTTACCAAATCTGACATCATTAATAAAACACAATGTCTGACACAAAGACTTGATCAAAATCACTTGGTTTTGTGTTCGTGAACAGATTTTGACATGGCTACTCTGCAACTGTTTTGAACCCATCTTCTCAGAAACAACATAGCTTCACCTTTTATTACAAGTAGTAAAAGCATTTGTAAATAGAAGTAAGGTAAATTGAAAAGCCTACTCACAGACATACATAACAAAACTGAATGAAGTAGTGAAGCCACTGGCAAAACGAAACAAACAAACCCACATTATAAGTAGTCCTGATACTGAAGAGAACAAACAAACTTAGGAAAGATTATCAAGAAAAGAACATATATCAGAACAGAACAAAGGAAGCATTTAGTAAATAATGAAATGGAACCAGAAATGAAGATGAGCAATTAATTATATAACTAATGCTTAAGAAAGAAATCCAAAAATTAAAGCATATTAAAAGATATCTAAGAAACTTTCCTGAACCCACAGATTGAAATGGCTTACCATTAACAGGAAAATGTAATAGAGAATCACACCAAGAGCGAGATATATTCTGATGAAGTTACTGAACTTCAAGGACAAAGAAAGAAATCTGCCAATACCCAGGCAGAAGTAGGTCACCTACAAAGGGAAAAAAAAAGTCAGGCTGGCCCCAGACTTCTCTACAGTAACCCTATATGCCAAAAGATAGGGGAACAGTCTGTTGTGTTTTAAGGGAAAGAAAATAGTGCTCCAAATCCTGTAACCAAACAAAACATCCTTTCACTCTGAAAGCCATGGATAATATTTTCAAACACAAAAGTGCTGAGAATACTGCCTCCAAAAAGATACTTGATAAATATAACAGACTGAAGTGTATTAAGGCTTCAGCTTTATAGCAACAACCACAGGTCAACTACAAACTACCAAGGTTCATCAGTTCTAAAATGCACTCATTTCACATTTTAGCTTATTTAAAATCAGTATCCATGTTACAACTGATGATGTCATGTTTTGACAACATTTATCCATGTTAGCAGTTTATTACATGTTGGCTTTATTACAAGATAATAAAACAGTAAAAAAAAATTATGGTATCCTAAACAAAATGAAATAGGGTATTTATTTTTTGTAAGATGAGAATGATGAGACCAAATTAAAAAGTAATTTTAAAAAATGATGAAAACCAAGCAGAAACACAGGCAACAACAACAAAAAAAAATGACTAATATTACAGACGCAAACCCACATTCACATTATGTGAACAAGTAAAAGCATCTTAAATTGGGTCCAAAAAATCTAACCTTGATCCAACTATATATGGGGTCTACATGAGACAAACCTAAAAAGGTGACTTTGGGAAGTTAAAAGTAAAAGGTTAGACTAAAGTGCATCAGGCAGATATAAACACTTTTAAAACTCATTAAATTAAAAATAAAACAACACTGAGAGCCAAAAGACAGAGTCACTTTTTCTAGTGATCATAATGTAGCCGGACATAATGGCCAACACCTCTTATCCTAGACCTCTAGAAGGTAGAAGTAATAGATCCAGAGTTCAAGGCCAGCCGGGGAAACATGGCAAAACTTCCAACAACATTTTTTAAGGCCCACATTCTAAGTACTTTCAATTGATCATGAATTAAAATTTAAGTACTTAACAGTCAATTAAATGGTAGAAAATAAAAAGGCTAAAAAACAGAATAAAGGAATTTCAAAATGTCTTAAATTACTTAGAGAACAGATGCCTACATAATTCTAACAACTGGAAGCTGAGGCCAGAGAAAAGTCTAAGCAGGTAAGGGTGTTTTGTTGCTAAACCTTGGGACCTGAGAATCCACATAGTAGAAGAACTGATTTCCACTACACATGTGCTCATGGTATAGATAAGCTCACAAACACACAGACCTACACAAAATAAATATGTAATTAAAAGCAACCTGTGATGGTACACTTTTAATCCCAGTGCTCAGGAGCTATAAGTAGACTGATCTCTTTGGGGCCATCTTGATTTTAAAAAGTGGGTCCCAGGCCAGCCAAGCCTAGTAAGTAAGACTCAGTGTTTAAAAACAATAAAGGGGCTGGAGAGATGTCTCAATATTTGAGAGCACTGCTTTCTCTTCCAGAGGACCCAGGTTCAGTTCCCAGCATCCACATGGCTATCTGTAGCTCCAGTTTCCTGAGAAGCTGACACTCTCACACAGACATACATGCAGACAAAACACCAAAACATGAAGGGGGGGCGGGGGGGGAAATCTAGGTAGGGTGGTACAGACCTTTGATCCCAGCACTCGGGAGGAAGAGACAGATCTCTGAGTTAGAGGCCAGCCTGGTCTACAGAGTGAATTCCTGGACAACCAGGGCAATGCAGAGAAATCCAGTCTCAAAAAAATAAGAATGTGTGTGGGTTTTTTTGTTTAAGTTCATCATTAGCTACCTAATGAGTTGAAACCAAGTCTATATGAGAGCCTGATTCATAAATTAATAAATAGAAAATACAAATATCAACTTATCACTCTAACAATTTGATATTGATAAGGGTAGAGTGTTTTAAGGCTGTTTACTGAATCATGAAAACCAGAAGTTCAGATCACAGCACCCACATAATAAGCCAGGCATCCTGAATACACAAGTAACTTAGCCCAGCTTCAAAAGAATCACTGGAGCTTGCTAACTTCCACCCTGGCCAAGAAAACATGAGCCCTAAATTCAAGGCATTTTTGGAATAAGTGTGGTCTTGTTAGAGGAAGTGTGTCACTAGGGGCTGGGCTTTGAAATTTCAAAAGCTCAAACCAGACCCAGTGTCTTCCTCTTCCTGATGCCTGCCAATCCACATGCACAACTCAACAACTTCTCCAGCACTATGTCTACCTGCCTGCCTGCCTGCGGACATGCTTCCCACAATAATGACAACAATAGACTAAACAAGCGCCAATTAAGTGCTTTTCTTTATAAAGAGTTGCCATGGCCATGGTATTTCTTCACAGCAACAGAAAACTGACACAGACAAGACAGACAGACATCTTCACAGCAACAGAAAACTGACAGACACACACACAACACTCTTTAAAAATTCTGTGAATAGAATGGTGTGTAAGAACATCTGATGTGCAAACATGAGAACCTGTGTTTAAGTCCCCAACATCAACAAAAAAGCCAGGCAAGGGCCAAGTGTGCCTGAAACCTGAGTGTGAAGTGAAGATAGCCTACACAAAACTACAGGTTTGTTGAGCAGGGTAGCACACATCAATTGCAGCACAGCAAAGGCGGGCAGCTAGCGATTTGTAAATTCTAGACCAACTTGGTTTGCACAGAAAGTTTCAGCTAAGCGAGAGCTACATGGTAAGAACCTGTCCCCTCCCACCACCTCTTAAAAAGAGAAAGGGAAAAAAAAAAAAAAAAAAAAAAAAAAAACCTGCTTCATGCCTGTGGTCCATTTTCACTTTGCTATTTGGTCCTTGTGCTCATTTAGTTTTTAAAAATGTTTTATTTAAAACTTTTTTAAGGACTGTCTTAAAGTTTGACTAACCTTGTGATAGTGCAATCTTTTTTGGGGGGGGAGAAAATATTTGCTTTGATTCACACAGTTTGAGGGAACACCATCCATTAAGATTTAAAAAAGTCAGTGGCAAGAATCTAAGGTGAGGAAGACATGTTGTCAAGAATCTGAGGTAGCTGGTCATACAGTGTCTACCACAGTCAGAAACTAGAACAGAGAGACATTGATGCTACAGTTCCTACAATTCTTTAATAAAATTTTATTCACAGTATTTCCTTCTATACTTAAAACTTTTTACATTTCTATGTTCCTGGGCTTTTCAAGCATGTTCTCTTCCATAATTTTATTAAAGTACATTTTATACGTTTGTGCTTCACTCTCACGTTTTCCCTTTACACAAACCATAAAATTTGAGACAACGTTATTTTTTGGCTAGCTTGAAACTTGAAGACCAGGCCGGGCAGTGGTGGCGCACGCCTTTAATCCCAGCACTTGGGAGGCAGAGACAGGCGGATTTCTGAGTTCGAGGCCAGCCTGGTCTACAGAGTGAGTTCCAGGACAGCCCGGGCTACACAGAGAAACCCTGTCTCAAAAAACCAAAACAAAACAAAAAAAAAAAAAAAAAAAAAAAAAGAAGAAGAAGACCAGGCTAGCCCTGAACTAAGAGATCCATTTCCTTCTGCCTCTCAAGTGCTAGCTAACCTACAAACTTCTAAGAAAGAGCTTACTGGGGATTGAGGTATATAATCTGCTTTGAAATTTTTCTTTTACTTGTATTTAATTTTAACTTGAACTATTTATATCCTGTAAAGACAAATACTACTCTTTCCTACATAAAGAGCAGTTACCTGAAATATCTTCAAATGTAGTCTCCTCGTTAATATTGGCATTATAATTTTATCTTCCTTATAGACCTTCCCTTATATTAATGTTTTTGCAAACTACAGGATCCATTTAACTCATTTATAATAAACACTGTTTTTCAAATGCTGACTATTTTATTAACAAATGAAGTATTTGAGAAACCAAAATTCATTAAAATAATTTAGTTCCATGGGTATACTAAAATGCTTTATTAAGAATTATTTGTTTAAATTATATATATTTACTTGTGTCCACCTGTGAACATGATACTTTGAGCATGTGGAGGTCAGAGGACAACTTGTGGAAGTTAGTTCCCTCCTTCTACCATGAGGGTTCCTAGCTATGATTCAAACTCTACAAGGCTTGGTGGCAAGTACCTTCTTTATCTACTGATCCATTCACTTTCCCTCAAATAGCATTTCAAACGTATTTAAGTACTTTTAAGTTATTAGCCTTGACTCAAATCCAATTCTTCTCTAATCGTCCTCTTTTAATTTCCAATTTCCCCATGTCCCTAGAAGTGTTTTGACCCTACATCTTCTTTACAAATCTACCTTAGACCTGTCACTTCTTTCCCAATAACCCACCAGAAACCTAAGATCTGATTCTCCATTAACCACTCTCTCTAAAATATGTTCTGACTTCATACACTTAAACTGATACTGAGTTTAATTTTCTGCATTTAAAAAAAGACATTTAAAGTTTTTATTTTATCTGTAAGAGTGTTTTGTCTGCATGTATGTTGGAATAACATATGCATGTCTGGTGCCAGAGACCAGAAAAGGGTGTCAGATCCCCTGGCACTAGACTTAGAGACCATTGTGAGCTGTCCTGTAGGTGGTACTGGGAATGAGGCTAGGTCATCTGGAAAAACAACCAGTGCTCTGAACAACTGAGCCATCTGTCCAGTCTCCTAAAAACTTATTTTTATGATGTTTAATTATGAGAATGGGTGTAAGGGGTGTTAAGTGCAAGTCCCCAGAGAGTCTAGAAGAATGTATCAAATTCCCTTGATTCTAGACTTACAGGCAGTTTTAAGCCATCTCATGTGGGTGTTGGCAAACTGAATTCCAGTCCTCTGAAAGAAGAGTATGCACTCATAATTGCTGAGACGAGTCTACAGTCCCTAATTTTCTGTAGTTTGTTTTAAAATAGGAATGAATGCATATATTTAAAGTCAGGGAGAATCTAGATAGACTTCCCAAGTATTTCCTGTTTCCAACTCTACATAACTTATGTGATCTGCCCCAGCTTTACAATCAGTCCTACAACTATAATTATTTCAACTTAGATGTAATTTCTCTGCTACTTCTATCCAGTACTGATATGGAATTCAACTTTCTATTACACAGTTACAAGTTCACTTAAGAACCTTTATCTAGATATTGAGGACACTAAACATCCTTCAAGGCCTTAAAAATCATCTTGTTTCAGATTAAAACTATGAAACTCTTTCTGGGACATGCTTTAATAGTCTAGATAGGTGGAACCTGTGTAGGCTAACACCTTGGCAAAGAAGAGATGACTTACCTAGAAGTTCTGAACTTATACACCTAACTTGAATGAATACCCAGTATTTCCAGAGTATTACTCATAAGGGTGAGTAAAATAAACTAGCTATAGGAATCACATTATAATTTCACAATCAATACATAGAAACTTTCACAATTCCAACACCAATTCTTAGAGTTATTTCTCCAAATGATAGCTATAGTAACTGAAGAAATCACTAAGTAATTAATTCTTGTGTTTAATAATGATGACTTTACAAATAGTAACAAAGAGGAAAAATGGCTCAACAGTAAAGAGCAGCAAGTGTCTTATTCTGACCACTGTGGGCAGGCACACACACACAAAATAATATATTTAAAATGTATTTGCATTATTTTTATTTATGTGCATGACCACGCTGTGTGTATGCAGGTATCCAAAGAGGAGAGAAGGTGCTGGACCTCTTGGGACTGAGTTACAAGCAGTTCTGAACTGCCTGATCCTGGTGCTGGAGTGCAAAAGAAGCAAGCCCTCTTAATTATTAAGCCATCTCTCTGGCCCCATAAAAATAAATCTTGGGAAGAAAACAAATATTGACTAGTGCTCATGAAAAGTCTCTATTCATGTCCTAAACTGTTTCTATAGTCTAAATATTTAATCTTCCTGACTGTCGTATACTAACTACACCACCATCTTTCTTGTTGCTTCAGATGAACTGATCATACTTTTAGTTATATAAAGCTTCCAACTCAAGCAGTGATTTAGATTCCCATCTTAATTTTCTCAAGATACTGCTTCAAAACTTCTAGTTCCCTCCTGTGTCAATCATTCTTTCTCCACTAAATTCAATCTCAATATTAAATATGCTAACAATTCTGCAATTTTACCAAAACAAAAATGAAGCAACCTAATTTCAGGTGCTTCCTTTTTCCTTTTGAGGTACAATTTAAAGAGTTGTTTTCATGTCCTATACTCACTTTCCTCTCATTTTCTCAAGCTCAGACCAAGCTTTGGCCCACTTCACTGAAACTGCCTCCCTCAAAGTAACATTCCTCTCCAGTGGCAACTTCATCCCTACCTTACCTGACCCCTACATGAAACTTTTCTTGGTTGACTTACAGACTAATCAAATTTGATTTTGTTTTGTCTTGTTTTCCTCACTGACTATTTCCTATCCTCCATCAGTTTCTGTGACTCTTAAAAAGCTAGTGTACAAAGATTTAAGTTCTTTCTATCTACTACTTATTTCCTTATTGACCCATTTAGCCTCAAGGAGAGGGATTGTATGTGTGTGTGCATTCAAGTTTAAGTGTTGTTAACAATGGTCCCATTTATCTCTCTTAAGGCAGATCTGGATTTCACTGAAACCCTGACCAAACCAACTTGCTCCTTTTTAACTCTGATTGTCAATTCAAACTTAGCAATTTCAAAACTAAACTACTGATAAGTTATCCTTGTTCTTTTCCATGTTAAATAATGTCAGTTTAATCCTTTCATTTGCTCAAATCATAAACCTTAAAATCAGAGGCAGAGAGATGGCTCAATGCTTAAAAGTACATACTGTTCTTGCAGAAGATCTGACCTGAGTGTGATTTCCAGCACTCACATAAGGTGGTTTACAATTGCCTATAACTCCAGCTCCAGGGAATCTTAAATCCTTCCAGCTTCTTTAGGCACCTGCACACATGTGCAGATACCCAAGCATACCTATGCATACACATAATTTAATAATAAAAAACCTTAAAACCATTCTTAATACATTTTCCACCCCACCAACCTCCACAACAAATCTCTACCAATAAATCCTGATGGCTGAATTTAGAAAATATACCCAGAATTCATTCACTTCTCAACCGATGTATCTTTTTTCTATTTCTGCCATTGTCCTGTCCTGCAGCAGTTTATATACTCAGTGCAGTAAGTCAAAGCATAAACCTGTGAAAATGTCACTCCTTTGTGTAATTGTGTCACTTCTATATGGAAACACCTCTAATGCTATCTCACTCAAAGTAAAAGCCAACACTCTCACCCACTAATACCAAGACTCTCTTCCTTCACTCCCATGTGCCCCAGTCAGTGTAAGCCCCTCTGCCCACTTCAGGGCTTCTGTGCTTGTTATTCTCTCCATCTAGAAAGCTAGTCCTTAGACAATCAACATGTCACCCCCAGCCCATCCACATCACCAATCTTACTTTCCCTCAAGGGCACTAATCACCAACAGGCTAGGTCTTTTCACTTAATTGTCTAGCTTATTATCTCTCTTATGCTAGCAAGAATTTTATGTTGTTCATTAAGATGTTGCTATTTTTAGAAGTATGCACTCAAATTATTTATTAAATTTGGAATTAAATGTAAAGGTTTCATTTTATATAACAGAAGTTTACTGCTAGAAAGTCTAAGTTTTACATGATCCTATGACTTAAGATATCAAGACTATAACAAGGGCAAGCCTTCTTGGCCTACAAAGTAAAAGTAGATAATTTTACTACTGTTTTTCAAACTTATTTTTGCAGGAGGGGGGAAGGGGATTCCACTGGTGAATTTCTCTTCAACTGCAACTGATAGCCCCAGAGCTTTGGTCTCTAGAGTAGCTACCTCTGCAAAAATAACAATTATTATTAGGATTAAAACAAAACTAAGGAAAACAAATATTAGAAGTCCACTGGGTTTCTAACACAACACCAATGCTTTAAGACAGGGCCAATTTACTATTCAAAAGTAAAGTAGATTTGTAAATGTGAGGAATTAATAAGAAATAACAAGTATAACAAGAAACCCAATCAAAGAATAATATAAAAAAGTTTAATTCTTAATTTCTTAAATCAAAATTAGTGTGTGTTTGTGATGTGTGTGAATGTCACCTGGAAAGAAATTTTTTGCAGTGTAAAGTGCAAACCAACATGAGTCCTTTTCCTTTTTCACAATTTCACAAATTGAGTAATTGTTAGTTTCTAACCATACATCTAAACAACCTAACCATATGATTTTCCTTTCTTAATTAAGGCAAAAGCTTTTTGTTAGTTTGGTTTTTGTTTTTGGGTTTCTCTGTGTATCCCAGGCTGTCCTGGAACTTGCTCTGTAAACCTGGCTGTCCTTGAACTCAGAAATCTACCTATTTTGCCTTAAGTGCTAAGATTAAGGGCTTAAGTGCTGCCAACACCACCACCCAGCAACAATTTTTTTTTTTTAATTTAAAATTTTAAAAAAGGCAAAAACCAAAAAAAAAACAGGGCTGGAGAGATGGCTCAGAGGTTAAGAACACTGACAGCTCTTCCACAGATCCTGAGTTCAATTCCCAGCAACCACTGTGGCTCACAACCATCTGTAATGAGATCTGGTGCCCTCTTCTGGTGTGTCTGAAGACAGCTATAGTGTACTCACATACATAAAATCAAACATACAAACTTTTTGCTCAAATGAAGTACTTGGCAGGTCTTCTTTATGAGTTGCCAGCATTACAACTCTTATGCTTTCTCTGTCATTATTAAGTTAGGGATTATTTAAACACAGGGAAGCAGTGCAACTTAAGTGACTCCAGGCTACAGTATGAATATGCCAAATAAAAGGATGGTTTGTGTTATGGGTAGAAATAGAACAGGACAAGTTGAAAGTTCATCCTAATACTCAGAATGGTGTACAATTTTAAAAAGTCTACCCTGAAATTTTTCATTAACTTTCATATATTGAGGTTTATTTCAGGTAAATGCAGTATCTGAAACCAAAGCTTTGGATAAGAGGCTACTGTACCTGGTTATCTAGGAATCTTGGGGGAAAGAAATGCTTTTGAGCTCAGTTAATGTGATGCTTCAGACTATTAAATGATTCCGATCTTAGTTCAGAATCCCAGGACTCAATGTAAAACCCCGGGGGTGGCAGTGTACTCCTTCAATCCCTGAACAAATGGAAACAGTAAAATCCCTGGCCAGCTTTTCTAGCTAAACATAATCAGCAAGCTCCGGATTCAGTGGAAAACATCATCTTAAAAAAAAAAAATAGTAAAAGAAAATATTTTAAAAGCTGGGTATGGTGGCACATGCCTTTAATCCCAGCACTTGGTTCACAGAGAGGCAGCTGGGTCTCTGAGTTCAAGACCAGCCTGGTCTACAACAAAGAAGGTCCAGGTCAGTCAGGGCTACGGAGAATTCCCGCCTCAACAACCCCCACCCCCACCCCCCAAAAAAAGGAGGAGGAGGAAAAGAAACAACAAAAAAGTGGGAGAGAGAATTGCTCTTTCAGGGAACCTAGGTTCAATCCCCAACATGGCTGCTTTTAACTATAATTTAACCCAGAGGCTACAACACCTTTTTTCTAGACTCCTAGGCAGGAAGCACAGGAGTGGTTCATAGAGGCATACAAGCAGGCAAAACACTCACACATACAGAATAAAAGTAAATAATTAAAAAGTAAAATGAACTAGGCATAGTGGATCACACCTTTAATGCCAACCCTCAGGAGGCCTAGAAAGGTGGATCTATCTCTGAGTTCAAAGCCAAATGGTGCTTGAACACACTGAGTTCAGGACAGCTAGTCCTACTAAGTGAGACATTGTCTTTTTCTTTTTTAAAGTGGGGTAGGGGGTGTGCTAAATAAAGTGTTAAGTGACAGACGAAGATACCTAACCTGATACTGAATTCTGCCTACACACACACACACACACACACACAGACACACACACACACACTGAAACACTTGGTTCTTTCCTATGCCCTCAAATAACTTGATTCTATAACATCTTAAGATGTTTAAGGGTGTTGTGCTGTCATTAACTTTGTTATTGCGTTAGTAATAATTCTAAAGGTCATTGTGCTTCAAATCTCAGGAATTATTCTTTTATCTGCCCATATGGTCTCAGTATAATCTGCCCAATATGAACTCTTCCAAGCTGCCAGTACAGTGATTGTTAATTATTTGCTTGCTTTTACTATGACAAGGTGTTCTAAATATTTCCAGTCCTGGACTTACAGCCATTGCTCCAGGCAGTACTGTTTCTTTGGGGGCGGGGGGAAGAAATCAATATATCTTTGTACCTTGTAACTCATTCTCTTGAAATTGTTTTTCTTTTTTGAGAGGGGTTAAGAGAAAGGAGAAGAGGGGTATGTGTGTTGGGTGTTTTGCCTGCTTTTATGTCTGTTCACAAATGCCTGCACTGCCCACAGGGAGGGCAGCAGATCCTCTGAAATTGAAGTTACACAATTGTTTTCCCCTATGTGAATGCTGGAAACCAAAACCAGGTCCTCTGTAAGAGTAACAAGTGCTCTTAACCACTATGCCATTTCTCCAACAAGTTTATTTCTCCTCTTTATTCCAGTCAATATAAAACATCCAGGTAACTAATAAGACAGGTCTGCATAAAGTTAATCTACCCCATTCTAATAAGACTATCCTAGATTAAGGGGATAGGAAAATGATAGGCAAAACTCTGAGGAAAATACTTTAACTTAAAACAACAAGGTAAAACTTTTTTTCTTTCTGGAGCCATCATGCCATCCAGACTAAGGAAGACCCAAAAATTAACATTCAAAACTGAGATATGCTTCGGTGTATGTATTTAATATGGATACTAAAGATAAAGCTTCAACTTGCAAACATACGCATTAAAAATTAAATCAGTTTACAAACAATTTCATTATTAAAGTGATATGAGGCACTTGCTGTTCTTCCAAAGAACCTGGGTTCTGTTCCCAGTACCCATGTCAAGGTTGTTCACAACAGTCTGTAATTCCAGCTCCAGAGAATCTGATACTGTCTTTCTGGCCTATAAGACATTTGCATACATGTGGTGAACAGGTAGACATAATCAAAAATAAATCTCCCCCCCCCCAAAAAAATGTTAAAGTCTGACACAATCCAGGCATCCAGAGGAGACAGGTAAAGTGACAATACTAAACAGCCAGACACAAATACAATGAAGTGCCATGTTTAATGGTACATGCCTTTAATTCCAGCCCTTAGGACACAAAGACAGAGGTAGACAAAAGCTGATGATCTGTGTATGTTCCAGACCAGTCAGCTAAGGATATATAGTTAGACCCTGTTTTAAATTTTTTTTTAAAAAGGAAAAAAATTAAGTCCTGGCCCCCCAAGAGTATTTAATTGTAGGGAGCCGCAGAAGGCGGCTATAATCCTTGCAGCCATCTTGAGCCATATACCCTGACAAGAGACTTGATTACAATAGCCTACAACAGCTGTGCACACCCTGGTAACATCTTGTTTTAGATACCCAGGATTTTCCCTTGGGTGTGTGAGACTTAAAGGTGTGGGACTTAAGGGTGTGACTTAGAGATCAGATTTAGAGACAAGACCTAAAGTGACTTAGAGGCGTGGTTTAGAAGTGAGACATATAAAAGGCTAGAGGCAGACAGAAGAGTTCAGAACAACTTGGAGTTCGTTATTAGGCATTAGGTATTAGGCACTTGGCACTTGGAGGAAAAAGTTGGAATTAGACATTAGGCACTTCGCACTTGGAAGAAGTAACTTGGAACTTGGAGGCACTAGGGACTAGAAACTCAAGACTTGGGAGGGACTTGGAAGAGAGACTGAAGAATAAACAGAATTGAATAACGCTCAGTCTGGTCTCCATTCTTCAAGTCCGTCCTCACTCTCTCTCTTGCTGAACCTCGACCCACAGACCAGAGCAACTTGGGGCAGTGCAGGCTCTAACAGTTTAGCCCCCAAGGCTTTTGTCATGAAGTATAGCTAGTGATATGCCCAATTATTTTAATTTTATGACTTTATTATATGATTTTATAAAAATATTGCAAATTAAAATTAAAAATTATACAAGACTAACGAGGCACAACATTTGCATAATTCAATGAACTATACAGCTTATAGTGCGGCACTGACAGAACGGTCTGAGACATTTTGGACCCCAAACGTGGGGTAGAGCAGTTCTCAACATTTCTGGCTCCCAAGCGTGGGGAAGCTCAGGCTGCAACATTTAATGTCCATTCCTTTTTTAATTTTCCTTACTTTTCTTTTATATTAAGCTGTATAGTTCATTGAATTATGCAAATGTTGTGCCATTAGTCTTGTATAATTTTTAATTTTATTTGCAATATTTTTATAAAATCATATAATAAAATCATAAAATTAAAATAATTGGGCATATCACTAGATATACTTCATAATATTTAGTAAGGATGGTATTTAAAATAAATATAAGGAATGAATATTTTCCAGCTATAAAGATGGCTCAGTGGTTAAGAGAACTGACTGTTCTTCCAGTGGTCCAGAGTTCAATTCCCAACAACCACATGGTGGCTCACAATCATCTATCTATAATAGATTCCCTCTTCTGGTGTGTCTGAAGACAACAACACTGTGCTCATATGCATAAAATAAATTAATAAATTTTAAAAAAAAAGAATGAACATTTTCAATCTATGAACGTTTTCAATCTAAGTCTTGACCAGAGTCTAACGACCTAATAAGTTTAAGGGTTGCTTAATTTGGATTTTAATTGTATTCAACTGTCATTTTGTAATAAAAATGGAGATATAGTAGAGTTTTTTAAATTTTTTTGATTTTTGAGACAGGGTCTCTTTTATGTAGCCCTGACTATCATGGAACTCCCTATGTGAATTAGGCTGGCCTCAAACTCACAGAGATCCCCCTGCCTCTGCCTGTCAAGTGCTGGGATTAAAGAAAGGCATGTGCCATCATGCCTGGCCCTCTCTTGAACTCTTAAAAATTTAAAGAATTAATTAAGTAGGCAGATCTGGGAGTATAGTTCAGTGACAAAGCACTTGCCTAGGAAGCACAAAGTCCTAATCTGCAACAATGAACAATAAATACATAGTAAATAAAAGTTTCTTCAGTCATAGCACCAGCAAGCATTTGGTATTACATTACTATTGCCAGGGACAAAAAAAAAAAAAAAAAACCTTCTGATTTACTAAGACTTGTTTATGCCTCTAACAGTCACCTATTATATAACTATCATCTTACAGGGGAGTATCTCTCGCTGATCTGCAAAGCATGAAATCAGAGATGGCTTCTGTATGTAGACACACAAGTAAAAATAGAACAGATTTCAGGGATTCAAAATAAAAAAGGCAGAGGAAGAATATAACAAAACCACAAAATGGAGATGACTCTTCACATAGTTTGCATTAAAAGTGCTGAACAACTCAACTGTACTTCTTGAACAAGTTTTACTAAAAGAGTTCTAACACCTGTTACTGATATTTCAACAATACAATATTCAGAATTGCTTGTCAAAACAACTTTTAATTTTATTTTTTATTACATTATTTTTATGTGTGCTTGTGCATGTGCAGCATACCATAGCCAGAAGACAACTTGCAGAAATAGAGTCTTTTCCCCTGTCACCAAGTGGGTTCAGGGGATCAAACTCAAATCAGACTTAGTTACAAATGCCTTTACCTGCTAAGTCATCTCATTAGTTCAACACAACTTACTTTTTATAAACTGATTTTATCTTTTTTCTTTTTTTCTTTTTTCTTTTTTCTTTTCCCCATGAATCGCACAGGAAGAGGGAGAGACAGCGGGATTCGAACTCAGGAAGAAGGGCACAGCTGCCCTCTGGAGGCGGCCGCCCAAGGCGTGTGCCACTGCTGGCTTGCTGATAAACTGATTTTATACCATTAATCTGAAGACTAATTTTAACTCTCATGGATACTTTCTACTTCCTCAAAGGCTTTACACAAATATTTTTATACTACTTCAATAAACACTAAATATTAATAATGCTAGTTCATAATAAGTAATATACTAAGTGGACAGTCAACTATGCTCAGGTCCCACTGTTCATCATAGATGAGTTGCTATATTAAGTTTCCATACGTAAGTAAAGCTTACAGTTTTAACAAGAACCAAAGTGAATACAGTGAGGAGGATAAGGAAGTGGAGGTGAAGGAGAAAGAGGAATAAAAATTTTGAGGAAAAAAAGGACACTGACCTAGAATGCTAATGTGACTGTAAAAATTCTATTATCAAAAAGATTGCTTAGGTGCTGGAGAGATGGCTCAATGTTAATAGCATTGGCTGTCCTTCCAGCCAATTCAATTCCCAGAACCCAGAACCACCTATATAATTCCAGTTCCACAGAATCTGATGACCACTTTTGGCCTCCAAGGAGCTAATACAAAATAACTGATTTCCAATATAATGTGCCAGTAATCCAGATATTCCTTTCCTAACATCCCCAAAAGGGATTAAAATTAACCAGATTCTTAATGTACAATTCATTTAGCATATATTTACTTAGTATCTACTATATGCCAAGTTCTATGAACATGTTGTAATATAATGTAGTAGTCATTAATGCTGCTGTTGTTAACAGCTAAGGTTACATTACTGGGCCTCCACATGGTTGTGACTAGGTGTTTGGCTAGATTAACCTGTGGCTAGATGCAATCAATACCTTAAAAACTCATAATGCATCAAAATCATTTATAGCAAGAGTATTTAAATTACTAGTGCAGGAGCTTCCAGAAGGCTCTACCAACATTTCAGATGGTAGATGCTCTATTACTAAGTAATATTATGGATTAGAGATGCTTGCCAACCTTAACAAATAATCTCCAGTATTTTAAGACCTTGACATCTTAGGGTTATTTGAGGTTTTTCAGCCCACCCCCCCCCCCTTTTTTTTTTAAGGTTTATGAGTCACCCACCCTTTCCTCAGCATTTATAAGCAGTTACCAATTGCTGGAGGAGGGCTTCATGAAGCTCCACCCCTCTCTGAGGATTCATAGGCTGTTAGTGGTTGCTGGAGAATGGAGAGACATTTTCTTCAGTGGTGTAGCCACCAGTAAGATAACTATGCTCCTGTAAGTAACACAAAGCTCAATGGTATTTATACACATACATACATACATACATACATACATACAAACAAACAAACAAACAAACAAACAATATAAGGTGCTAAAGAGATGACTCAGCAGCTAAGAATGCTGGCTGCTCTTCCAGAGGATCCATGTTCAATTCCCAGAACTCCCATGGCAGCTCACAACTGTCTGTAACTTCAGTTCCAGGGTACCCAACACTCCCATACAGACATATGCAGAAAAAAACACAATGCAGGGCAGAGGCAAGTGGATCTCTTTACTTTAAGGACAGCCTGGTTTACAGAGGGAGTTCCAGGACACCCAGGGACAGACCTAGTGTAAATTAGTTTAATTAATTTAACTAAAGATTCAATACAAGGCTATTTGTAAGTTGCTAGGTTACCTATGACTAGGTATCTGACTTCAGGCTGGTAAGACATTACCCTAATACATTATTCTATTAATTTTTAAAAAATGATCATTCAAACCCACAGAAAACTTTCTAAATTCTGCTCAACTCAGTGACTGATTAGTCCCTTCCTGTTCTTGGTACAACCTTATTATATATAGCAATGTCTTTTTTTTTTTTTTAAGTAATTCCAAGTACTTTGAAATTAAATAAACCCAAGTTCAGGAACACAGATACAAAGCTAAAATAACCCCAGTTACCATATACTTACCAAATACCACTCTGATAATAACTTCAAATATATAAACATTTTCCACATGGCCATCACGAATCATTCTGTCAAGTTCACAATGTTCGTTTATAATCCTTTCTAATGATCATATAAACTATGATACATGCATGATCATATACATATAATATATAATAAAGAATATACATGACTAAGAAATGGTACTAAAAGAATGATAATGGAAACTAAAGAAATGATATATACTAAGTTAGGAGTGGTGGCTCATGTCTGAAATCCTAGAACTTGGGAGGGGTAAGGCAGGCAGGAAGATAGGAAAGACTTCAAGAACAGCCTAGGCTACACAGTGTTTCTAAAGGTCACTTTGTTTTTCTTTTTCTTTTTGGTTTTTCGAGACAGGGTTTCTCTGTGTAGCCCTGGCTGTCCTGGAACTCACTCTGTAGACCAGGCTGGCCTCAAACTCAGAAATCCGCCTGCCTCTGCCTCCCAAGTGCTGGGATTAAAGGTGTGTGCCACCACTGCCTGGCCTAAAGATCACTTTTATGGGTGGAAAATTTGGCTCAGTTATTAAAGAGTACTAGCTGCTCTTGCAGAGGACCCTACCACCCACATGGGTTGCACAGTCATTTAATGCACGCAAACAAACACTTGTAAGCGCCAAGTAAATTTTTAAAGGGTTCTGGGGTAGTTCATCAATTAAGAGTACTAGCTGCTCCTCCTGAGGACCCAGGTTTGATTGTCAGCACCCACTTGACAGTTCACAACCATCTTCAATCCCAGAAGATCTGATGCCCTCTTCAGGCCTCAGCAGCACTAGGCATGCCTGTGGTACACCCAGATGCAGATGCACACACACAAGAGCATAGTTTTGTATCTACACCTTTTGTTTTGTTTCAAAATAGGGTGTCTCTGTGTAGCCCTGCCTTTCCTAAAACTTGCTCTGTAGACCAAGCTGGCTTTGAACTCAAATTTTCCTGCCTCTGCCTTCTGAGTGCTGGAATTAAAGGCATGTGACACTATACCACCCAATTTACACAGGTACCTTATGGCAGGTTAGGTATACAGCTGTCTGTCTGTTGGGGAGGAGTTTAAAAGAATCTAAAACATGATACTTAAATTGTTGCCACAAGACAGAAATAAGAGGAAAGCAATAAGCAAGTGGTTTTCAAAGACTATCCTTTGTCTCTCCACCAAAAGCATGTGAACTGTGATTGTTTCGAACAGATATTTATGTTAGAGTGATAGAAATTCATGAAGCTTTCCATATTTTTATGGATTTGTTAAAGAAAATGAAATTATGGATTTCACAGGAAAATAGACAAAATTAAAGTATACTGAGTCAACCCAGACACAGAAAGACAAATAGTACATTTTCTTTCATATGCAGATCTTAGTTTCTAATTGTTAAATATATGTATTTAAATGAGAGCAAGATGAGAGTTAATAGGACATATTAGATATGAAAGCAGACGGACTGATAGAAGCAGGTTGGTAGAGAAATGGAAGAGAATCAGCCAAAACTAAGTATGTATTAAAAATGCTATAAGGGAACCTATTACTTTGAAAGCTAGTTTTTTAACTAATACTTTTTAAATAGTATGTCACAGATCATATTGGTGCCAGTGGAGCCCAGAAGAGGGCATCAGGTCTCCTTGGAGTTATAGAAAGTTGTAAGCCTCCCTCCTCACATGGGTACTGCAAATGTGGGGTCTTCTATGTAATATAAGTATCCTTAACTATTTAGCCATTTCTTCCATCCTTTTTAAGTAATACTTTCTTAAACACGTGGACAATATTGATAAAAGAAATTAAATGATTTTCAGACTGCAGTCTCTATCCAAACATATCCACAGATCTCCAGACTACAAAAAAACTCTTGGTTGACAAGAATATGGATTAAAGCCTTTGGAAAATTCTTGGGGGGGGGGGGAGAGGTAGGGGGGAGAAAGGAGGGAGGGATAAAAAGAAAAAAGCTAAACTTATCTTGGCAAAGCTGAATATGGCAGCAAGAAATCTCAAAATGTATTCACTGCCAAGGATCTATAAAGCAGTTATATATAATCTAAGTGACCTACTTAAAGTAAACGTAGGGTAAACATCTTCTTGAAAGCCCTAATGAAGTCTTAGAGTTAACAATGGATACTTTCAAGAGCTTAGTGTTCTGCACTGGCTGGTGATCCATCTCCACCACCCAAGTGTGCTAGACCACTTTTAAGTATCCCCAAGCAAGGGTTGGGACAGGGTTTTCCTTTTATTTTCCTGGAAAAATAAAAACAAAACCCTGCCCCAACCCTTACTCTGCCTGGGTGTGTGTGTGAGAGTGTGTGTGTGTGTGTGTGTGTGTGTGTGTGTGTGTAGCTCAGAGAGGCAGAGAAAACACCCAGCTGACATTCCTCTTCAACCAGTGTCCCAGAAGAAAAAGCTTTCTCCTTTTCCATGCCGTCTTAAATACCCTTCAACTCAAAAGACCCTCTTTCCTGGTTATGTTCACTCCCTGTGGGCTACTTACTTACTCCCTTCCTCTTGACATAGGATTGACTTTATTTAGCTCTTGGGAGTAAAGGTCTGTGCTAAGACACACCACCACAAGGTCTTTTCAGTAAATAACAAAGTTGTTGGGTGTTCACAGTGTGATCAAATATCCTGCAACACTCAAGTGCAATGGGCCATTTCAACTTTACCATTTTGTCCCACCTCAGATGCCACGGCAATATTTTACCCAACTCTCTATATTTTATATTATATTTTATAGTAATTACAAACGTTGACTGTCTTCTGTACTAAACAAAAACATTTTTACCAGGATCTCATAAACCCAATATTTAAAGACAATTCAAGTAAGAAAACTACTTCGATAAAGAACTAATTCTTAGGATAGATACTTTTCTAATTGTCATTCTGTCATAAAGGACAGATACTTTTCTAATTGTCATATCTGTCATAAAGGACAGATAGGCAAGTAGAAGTTCAATATAACATTGTTAAGATAACTAATTTAGAAAACTCTCAGTGGAGTTAAATTTTAACTAAAAGTAGGCTGGAAAGAAGGCTCAGTGGTTAAGATCACATGCTGCTCTTCCAGAACCTGTGTTTAGTTCCCAGCACCCTTGTAAGGTGATAATTCCACCTGTAATTTCAGCTAAAGAGGATCAAACACCGTCTTCTGGCCTCTGCAGGTATGCATATACCTGGCAAACACATATACCTGAATATTTAAATTAATACACATAAATAAAAATAATAGCTGAGCCAGGAGGTGGTAGCACACTCCTTAATCCCAATGCTAGGGAAGCAGAATCAGATGCATTTCTGTGACTTCAAGGCCAGTCTGGTGTACAGAGCTAGCTCCTGAACAGCCAGGTCTACTCAAAGAAACCCTGTCTTGAAAAAAACAAAACAAAAATAGTAATAGCTGGAAGTGGTGTCACACACCTTTAGTCCTGACAACTGGGAAGGAGAGGAAGTTGGATCTCTGACTTTGGAAGCTAGCATGGTCTACAAAGCAAGTTCCAGGACAGTCAGGCTACATAGAAACCTTGTATTGAAAAACCAAAAGAGATAAATAATAAGGAGCTGGGGATGCTTCAGCTGTTGGCAGCACTTGCTGTTTTTACAGAAGAACCCAGATTTAGTTCTCAGAACCAACATGTTAAGACAATACTCTGAAGATAATGTGGTTATATTATTTTAGAGTAGTTTGAGTAGATAACATTAATGCTGAATTTGGGGTTTTGTTTTTTTTTGTTTTGTTTTGTTTTGTTTTTTGTTTTTTTGTTTTTTCACAGGATTTCTCCTGTGAAATCCTGTGAATTGTGGTGGCTCACAAACATCTGCAACTTCAGTTCTAAGAAATCCAATGCCTTCTAACCTCTGCTGATACCAGGCATGAATGTAGCACATAAAACATACATGCAGGCAAAACCACCCATTAACATATACTCACATATATGAGGCTGGAGAAATGGCTAGGAGTTAAGAGCACTAACTGCTCTTCCAGAGGCCCCGGGTTCAATTCCCAGCACCCACAAGGCAGTTTGAAACTGTCTATAACTCCAATTCAGAGGATCCAACACTCTCACACAAACATACATGCAGGCAAAACACCAACACACATAAAATAAAAAAATAAGCACACATAAAACAAATCAAAAACATTTTAAGAAAAATCTTTTTTAAAAATTTTATCTATAACATTTTGAAGTAATAAAGGATTCAAATACTACTTCACTTTGGGCATTGTTAATTCTTTGATTTAAAGTACTTGTAAAAATATGCATGCAGGGACTGAAGAAAACATTTAATTAAATTTCAGCATGGGCAGTGGTGGCGCACACCTTTAGTTCCAGCACTTGGGAGGCAGAGGCAGGCAGATTTCTGAGTTCGAGGCCAGCCTGGTCTACAGAGTGAGTTCCAGGACAGCCAGGACTACACAGAGAATCCTGTGGGGGAAAAAGAAAAAAAAAAAAAAAAAAAAAAAAAAAAACCCAAAAAATTCAGCATTAATGTTATCTACTCAAACCACTCTAAAATAATATAACCACATTATCTTCAGAGTATTATCTTACCATTACTATAGAAAAAATAACTTCCTCTAGCTCATTTTAAATATGAAATTATGACAGAACCATCTTAAAGGAAACTGGTCAGAATACCTCATTATTTACTCCAATGTTATTTATTACTTGACCCATAAAGAATCTCCAAGGGCCCCCTGGAATGATACACACAGTAAGTAAAAGTATTCTAGTTAGTGGAAAGCTGAGAAAAAAAGGCAATATACCAATCAAGATGGGGATGGGGTGAGGCATATACTTCAAGTATTTTGGCTTTTGGTTGTTGTTGTTTTCCCTGTTTTCATTTTTGATACAGTTTCCTAGCTCTCCTGACATGGCACACATGCCTGGCAGAATTTGATTCCTAGACCCACTGTGGAACCCATAGTGGAAGAAATGAACACATGTAAGCATATGTGTAAGCATACATGTGCCCTTGCATTCACATACACATCCATAACATATACACATGCAATAAACAAAACGTTTAATGCTGCATGGGCCTGTACCTCCATGCACACATTACATATGCATGTAAAGGCATACAAATGAGTGGTAGGGATAGAGAAGGAGGGAGAGACAAAAGGAAAGGGGAAAGAAAAAAAAGAAAAAAAAGAAAGAAAAAGGGAAAAAAGTACATTTAAAATGATTGCCAAAATGAAATTTTAAATGGTCAGTCTAAAAAAACAAAACAGGTATAGATGAAAACCAAGCTACTAATCTGGAAAATAAAGGGGATAATGAAGTGAAATTTCTGATTTCTTTAACAACTCAGTTGTGTCACATCGTGTTTTTTCTGGAAGCTGTCTTGTGAGAGAGCATGAATGTGATGTTTTGCTGAAACAGACACTTCAGAGGGTGTATGAGGTTTAGAAAGAATATAAAATAGAACCCCACAGTGAGGACACTCTTGCATTGGTATGCCCCTACAATGCTTTGCTGGTCTTAAAAACACACAAAAGAACTTCTCATGGTATTCCACCTCATTCTGGCCACTTTTCTGACTTGTGCCAATTCGTCAGAGCCTTGCTGTTTCTGCTGGATCATGCTGCCACTACTGATTGATGTTCGGTGTTTGCTATTGAAATGGACTGCTGATTGATACCCCAACATTGAAGAGTGGAATCGCCCCAAGGAACTACTTCTAAACAGGTACACAACACCCTTTCCTATTATTCTTCTTTTTCCCCTACCTCTGGTTGGTGGGTTAGAAGAGAAGTTGAAGCATTTAAGAACCCTAGATAAAATAGGTTTTGAAAAATCTAAGCCTTCAGAAGGGAGTCTACATAATATACTGACAAAAGATAGTCAGAAGAGGGTAGTATGGGTAAAAAGAGCAACACTTAAACTTTGCCATGCCTTCACTTCACAATCAAGTGACCCAACTGTTAATCACTGAGAAATTGTCAATAGAGTTTATCCCAAAGTATAAAATAAAATATATAGGCTGTAAAGTGGTGGCACCTGCCTTTAATCCCAGCACTCAGGGAGCAGAGACAGGCAGATCTCTGTGAGTTCTTGGCCTACAGAGTAAGTTCTAGGGCAGCAAGGCTGTTACAAAAACTGTCTTGAGATAGGTAAGACAGACAGACAGACAGTAAACAACTAAGTGGGAAAAAATAGAAACCTTCCTTATGGAATAATTCTGGGAGTTAGCAGATATCCCTCTTCCCAGGTTTATTCCTGTTCCCAGTATGTGAGTACAGAGAAAGCTGAGTTGGGTAAGGTGACACATAGCTGTAGTATCAGCAGCTATATGGCTGGGACAAAAAGAGTACAAGTTTGAAGGCAACATGGAATATAAACAAGTCCTAAATCAGAGTCTATATAGACAGACCCATTTCAAAAAAAACCAAAGAAGGGAACACAATTGTAGTGGCAAACACACCTTTAATACCAGCACTTAGGAGGCAGAGGCAGGCTGATCTCTGAGCTTGAGCCCAGCCTGGTCTACAGGGTAAGTTCCAGAACAGCCAGGGCTACACGAAGAAACTGTGTCACAAAAAAAAAAAAAAAAAAAAAGCAAAAACATTCAAAATTTAAACTCAGTCTCTTTAAAATATCCAAGTCCCTCTAAAACTTCAAAATATCTCAACTGTAGGCTCATATAAAAATAAAAAATAAGTTACATACTTTCTTTTAAAAGGTGAGAATCAGGGCAGTTATAAAGCAAATCAAACAAAGCAAGTCCAACAGTGTAAAGAGTCACTGCTTAACGTCTGGGACCACTCAGGATCCATTGAGCTTCAAAGGTCCTTGGCAGCAACATTTATCTAGCTCTGTCATCCACAGCACATGCAGCTTTTCTTATAAGCTCAGACTGGCTCCACTCTATAGCTGCTGCTATCCTAGTCATCCTTTACACAGGGTTTCTCTGTGTAGCCCTGGCTGTCCTGGAACTCACTCTGTAGACCAGGCTGGCCTTGAACTCAGAAATCCGCCTACCTCTGCCTCCCAAGTGCTGGGATTAATGGCGTGCGCCACCACCGCCCGGCTATCCTAGTCATTTCAAAATGTTGGCATGTCCACTGCAACTGTGCTGCACTTTTACCAATACCCTCTTCTCAGTTTTTTCTTCAGGGACTCTAACCTTGTCACATAGTGTAAAACCTCAACTGCTCTCCATGATCTCTAAAATCCTACGTACTCTGAGGCTGCATCTAGTTCCCACTACAGTTGATCTGCCAGAAGCAGAGACAAACACTAAGTTCGACACTTCTCCCCTGGGTGACCAGCCAGCAGCCAAATGGCAGGTTCACTACATTGTACCATTTCCATTGTGGAAAGGGCAATGTTTTGTCCTTGCTGAAATATAACTTATTCTGGTTTTCGATTTGCCTTCCTGCATATAATGCTTCTGCCAAAACTAAACCCATGGGATTAAAGAATATTTTATCTACTACCATGGTATTCCACATGGCATTGCTTCTGACCAAGGTGCTCACTTCACAGCCAGAGAAATGGGGGCTATCTCAAATAATCCACTGCTCCTTACCATGTTTGTCACCATACTGAATAGCTGGCCTGTTAAAACAGTGGGATGGCCTTTTAAAGACACACATATAAAGCCAGGGTTCTCCTGAAGGTGGTCTGGTATATGCTTTGATTCACCATCCAATATATAGTACAGTTTTTCTCAAAGTCAGGATTCATGAGTTTAAGAATCAAAGGGCAAACCTGTGATGACTCATCTTGGTTGTCAACTGGTTACATTCTGAAATCAAATAAAACACAAGCAGCTGGACATGCCTGTGAGGAATTTTCTTGATCATTTTTAAGTGGAAAGATCCACCCCAAATCTTATGTTCCACATAAAAGGACACAAAAGGAGTAAGTTTTTGCTTTTTGCCCACTTGACTTCATTGAACTTTATCTAACCTGTTATAGACCCATTCCTTCATTGGTATTAAAATCAATTCTTCAGGATTCCAACATAGACTAAAGACCAGCAACTTTCTAGGAATCCTAGACTCCCGTGCCAGGTTGGAACTTCTGTGATATCTAGTCTCGTAAACTGAATAACTACCAGGGTTTGTGGCCTTTCCATTAGGAAACAGCCACTCTTGAATTACTTGAACCACCACCTTTAAGCCAGTCTTTCTATTTTGCCCCTCCAGAAACTAAACATGAGTCTTTATTTGCCTCAGCTACTTGAGGGGGGGGGAATGATGCAGGAATAGGTGGCACTAATACCAAGCCAGCCGTGCTTCAAAGGCTTGTAGGTGTTGGAGAACTCGAACAAGCAATAGCATGTCATCTCTGTTTAATTTCCATCTGGTTGAAGGTCATGCCATTGTATAAGCCCACCATGCTGCATACTATCTCTGGCAGGATGATCATGTCCCTCAGGTGGATCTTCCACCTCAGGCTTCTCCACAGGTAGCACCTCCTACTTCGTCTTTCTCAAATGCTTGAGTAGTATGAGTGCTGCTTCCACTGCCTCTGGAAGGCACTGTACAACTGCATCTGCTGCTCATAGGACATTTCCAGCAATTGGTCCAGATCCACATCATGTGGATGAATTTGCAGATCTACTTCTCCACTTCAGCCATCTTGATGGCTGCTCAGAAACACTGGCTCCATCTGTGAAGTTATCTTGAACTTCCTGTAAGCTATTCTTAATAACAAATGTTAACTACATTCTAGTACATGATACAGATCATGGAAGGACCTGTTTATTCCTAAGAAAAGCATATTGGAAATAGTATCTACTGCTCAGCTTTACCATGTATATTTTTCAAAAAATAAATAAAGCTAATAAA
Source organism: Arvicanthis niloticus (assembly GCF_011762505.2). Lineage (NCBI taxonomy): Eukaryota > Metazoa > Chordata > Mammalia > Rodentia > Muridae > Arvicanthis > Arvicanthis niloticus. The sequence continues at coordinate 48,849,570 of NC_047663.1, forward strand.
AATTAAGACAGGACTTGCTGATGTGGTGCACATCCTTAATTCCAGCACTCAAGAAGCAGAGAGACTGGTAAATGTCTTTGAGTTCAATGTCAGCCTGGTATACATGGTGAGTTCAGGGCCAGCTAAGGCTATATAGTGAGGACCTGGTCCAAAAAATAATAAAACAACCATATTTGTGGGTACAGACCCAAAGAGTCTTAAAATATTTGCATATACATATTTACAGCTGCACTAATCACAAGAACAAGAAGTGGAAACAAGCCAAGGTGTTATAGCACATGTCTTTAATCCCAACACTCAAGGAGGCAGAGGCAGGTGACTCTGTAAGTTCCAGGCCAGCCTGATTACAGAGTGAGTTCCAAAACAGCCAAGGCTTCACAGAGAAACCCTGTCTGAAAAAGGCCAAAAACAAAAACGAGAAACAAAAAGTAGACCAGGAGCCAGCAAGATGGCTAAATGAACTTCAGTTTGATTCTAGAGACCTGCATAGCAGGAGAAAAGAGACTCCATCCAGCAAGTTGCCCCTCTGACCCCGTACCATGGCACATGTGCCCAAACACATACAAACAAAACAAATGTAATTTAAAATTAAAGGTTTAAAATGGCTACAAGAGGGGGCTGGAGAGATTGCTCAGAGGTTAAGAGCACTGGCTGCGCCGGGCAGTGGTGGTGCACGCCTTTAATCCCAGCACTTGGGAGGCAGAGGCAGGAGGATTTCTGAGTTTGAAAGCACAATAAGATATTACTACATAACTATTAGAATAGCTAAAATTAAGATGTGTGTAGACATAGTCACCAAATGTTGGCAAAAAGTTTGACTCACTCTGGTCTACAGAGTGAGTTCTAGGACAGCCAGGGCTACACAGAAAAACCCTGTTTTGAAAAAAAAAGAAAAGAAAAGAAAAGAAAAGAAAAGAAAAGAAAAGAAAAGAAAAGAAAAGAAAGAGAGAGCACTGGCTGCTCTTTCAGAGATTCTGAGATCAATTCCCAGCAACCACATTGTGGCTCACAACCATCTGTAATGAGATCCCATGCCCTCTTTTAGTGTGTCTGAAAACAGGGACAGTATACTCATAAACATTAAATAAATCAATAAATATAAAATGGCTACAAGAATAAACATATTTTGTCAATCAAAGAAATAAAAATATCTTCTGTGTAGTGACACAAGCCTATAACCCCAGCACAAGGGAAATAGAGATAAGAGAATCAGAGATTCAAGGTCATCCTTGTCTACCATAGACTGGGAAGGGGACAAAGAAAAGGAAAGAACTACCAAAGATTTTCTATGATTGCACCACTTCATATTCCCACCAGTAATATATAAAAGGTTTTCTTAGTATCTTTGCCAACATTTGGTGACTATGTCTACACACATCTTAATTTTAGCTATTCTAATAGTCATGTAGTAATATCTTATTGTGCTTTCAATTTGCATTTCCCTAATGTCTACTGATACCAAACATCTTTCCATTTGCTTATTTGCCATCTGTGTAAACATCCTTCTTTAGTGAAATGTCTGTCTTTTTTGCTTGTTTCCTAAGTGACTGGTTTTTACTGTATAGTTCGGTTTCTTACACATTGGCTTTTGCCAAATATATCTTGCAAAGACAGTGGTTCTCAACCATCTTCCTCCTATTGTAAAACCTCCAACCATAAAATTATTTTCATTGCCACTTCATAGCTGTAATTTTGCTACTGTTATAAATCATAAATGTCTATGTTTTCTGATGGTCTTCAGTGACCCTGTCAAAGGGTAGCTTGAGCCACCCAACCCCCAAAAGTTGAGAACTGATACTTTAGAACTAGAGAGGATCACTGGATAAAAGCATTTGCCATATAAGCCTGATGACCTAAATGTGGTATCTGAATCCAGCACAAAGGAGGAAGGAAAAACCAAAACTCTAAAAAGTTATCCTTAAACTCTCAAACGCATGATGTGACATGCACAAACCCACAAACACACATAATACATAATAGTCATTCCAATTCATAACTAGTGTTTGTGTGTATGTAGTATGTATGTGTAATGTACACCACTATAGGTGGTGGTTATGTGAATGAAATGTATGAAGGTTTGTGGACTCATACCTACCTTCAGATGCTTAGGGTACAAAAGGATGCCAAGAGCCTTTCTCTTTCTCAAGACAGGGTCTCTCTCACTGACACTGAACTAAAGCTCCTTGTTTTCACTTAGCTAGAGGGAGCTAGCCAAGGAACTCCAAGGATCCAGATATAAGCCTGTCCATCCTCCTCATCTATGCTGGTGTTACAAGACACTTGAAGCTATAGGCTCCTGCATGGGTGCTAGGAGCTTGAACTCATACCTACATATCAAGGATTCTTACTGAGAGCCATCTTTCTCAACCCTGTAGTCTATCTTCTCATCTCCCTAAAAGTTTTCATACACTCAAAGGTTTTAGTTTTAATAATGTCTAACGTATCAATATTTTCTTCTATGGATTATGCTTTCATTCTAGTAATAATCAAGAGATCCTTAATTCATAAACAAGTGGAAATATCACAAAATATAATGTCTTATTTTAAGTAAAGCTTCATATAGAACTATTGGTACTGCTTTATAATAAATATATTAATGAGCTGATAAATATCTAAAAGCTTTTCTTTAATTTCTAAACATGTAGGCTCTTTCTTTTTGGTTTGGGAATCAAACTTAGACTCACACATCTTAGGCAAAGTGTACCACTGGGCCATACTTTCCATTTCAACAATTTTTTCCTTTAAAATTTGTTTGTTGTTGTTGTTTGTTTTGTAAGGTATACAGATGTTTATATCTTCACCACCTGCATGTCTAGTGCCTGCAAAAGCCAGAAGAGTGTCAGATCCCTGGAAAATGAAATTAGATGATTCTAAATCACCACATGGGTACTGAGAATCAAACCCTGGTCATCTGCAAGGGCAGCCAGCACTCTTAACCACTGAGCCATCTCTCCAGTCCCTCAACAATTCTTATGTTCATTACTCTGAATCTTTCACATACTAGAGGAATTATCATTTATTCTATTTTCTCTCCTTTGTGATTTCTACTGGGATTATCAGAAGGCCAATACATTCTTTAAAAAAACTACTAAGAAGTATTAAATTCCTGGGCTGAGGGTGTGGCTCAGTAGTAGAATGCTTGCACCCAGCATTCACCTAGGTTCAATCTCTAGCACCACAAAATAAAGGGAAAAAAGTAAAGGAATCCACGGATTCCTAGGCCATATCAACAAATACAAACTAATTCTCTTTGAAGGAGACCAGAAATCTCTATTTTTACAGTCTGACATGTACAACTTAACAACCTACTTAAGACAGGTAGGCAAGAAATACAGGTTATAGATTTTTAAAGTTACTTTTAATATACACAAAGTTTCTATTATAAAAGCCCAAATTTTGTCATTTTTGTTATTGTATAAAGGGATTCTCCTATTTTAGAATGTCTATGAAATAAGAAAATAGAAAAAAGGAAAAGCAGAATGTAAAGATATAGCTCTGTTGGTAGGGTACTTGCCTAGCATGCAGTTCTGTATTCAATACCTAGAATAACATAAAACCAGGCATAATAACACATACCTATAATTCAAGTATCCACCTGATGGAAGGCTATGGGATCAGAAGTTTAGGTCATCATTGGATATACCCTGAGCTACATCAGATCCCACCTTTCAAAATAAATATGGTTTTTGGTTTTGTTTTTCTTTTTACTTATTTATTTTGTTGTTTGTTTTGAGACAGGTAGCCAACAAACTCTGATTGTCCTCTTCAGCCTCTCTCCCATATCTGGGATTTACAGGCTTGAGTCACAACCTGGCTCACTTAACCTATTTAAGATCTTCTTTTAAAATTTTATGCATATCCAAGTTTTGCCTTCATGAATGTCTGTCTGTGTACATGTGTGTAGTGCCCACAGAAGCCAAGAGAGCATTATATCCCTTAGATCAATATTCTTAAACCCTGAGCCATCTCTCCAGACATTACCTATGACTGTGTGTTATTTTATACAGTTTTACTACAATGAAAAAATAATACTAAGATGATATTTAGTAAGTAAACTAATTTTGAGTATTTGAGATTCCCCACCCCAACTCCTAGTGCCCCAGACAGAGTCTTACTATGTAGATAAGGATTTCCTTGAACTCAAAGATTTATCTGCATCTGCCTTACAAGTACTGGGACCAAAGGAGTATACCATCACATATGGTATTTGATTTTTAAATTCTACTTCATGGGACTAATAGATGGCTCAACAGTTAAGAACATTTGACTGCTCTTCCAGAGGACCCAGATGGATACCCAATACCCACATGGCATCTCACAACCATCTGTAACTCCAGTTCTAGCAAGTCTGATGCCCTTCTCTACCACCAAGAATGCACCAGGCACCCAAGTGATACACAGACATACATACAAGCAAAATACCCATACACATTAAAAAAAAAAAAAATTTAGTAAAGTAAAATTCTACTTCACTAGCCGGGCAGTGGTGGCACACACCATTAATCCCAAAACTTGGGAGGCAGAGGCAGGTGGATTTCTGGTTGAGGCCAGTCTGGTCTATGTTGGAGTGAGTTCCAGGACAGCCAAGGCTACACAGAGAAACCCTGTCTCCGAAAAAAAACACAAAAAAAAAAAAAAAAGAAAGAAAAAAAAATCTACTTATTCTACTTCACTGATTGTGTTAACTACAGCTCCCTGGAGAGCAATTTACCCACTTGAATACAACAAGAAGTTTATAAAATAAGGTCCTAGCTCTAGTAACTCCATTAACAGGATTCATTTGACCTTCAGCATTTATTTGACCTCAATAAGCCTCTGTTTTCTTTCAGGAGGATTAAATGAGATGTGTAAAAATTACAGTGGCTGGTAGGTGTCAGTCTTCAGCCAAGAAGCCATTAAGTGCATCACCTCTTCAGCTGAGGTAGGGCCTGTAACCCAGACTAGGAAGGTTGAGGTAGGCAGCCCATGTGTTCTAAATCCACCTTGAACTACAAAGAAAGATAATGTCTCAATTAAAATAAAACATAAAAAAAAATCTCTGTAAAAACAAGGTCCCTCAGAGGACTCTTGGTCAGGAGAAAAAAATGATTAATTTTTGTACTGTTTGTTTTTTTGTTTGTTTGTTTTTGAGGCAAGTATCTATGTAGCCCTGGCTGTCCTAGATCTATGTAGACCAGGCTGGTCTCAAATGCACTCCCAAATTCTGGGATTAAAGGCATGTGCCACCATGCCCAGCTCTGTATTCTAGTTTAACCTGTGTTTATAATACCTTTTAATTTTTTTTTAATTGATCTATTGTACTGAGGGACTTCTTGGTGTTTAATGAAATGCATCACAAAACAAAACAAAAAAATTGCCACTAAATCTGTAAAGAAGTAAGTCATAACCTAATAATATCACACAGAAATACACAAGCTATCTGATTTCATGTGTGTGTAAGGTGTTCTTACTGGCTTCCCAATAGCCACAGTGGTGACACACCATAATCCAATGACTCCGTCTCAGGGGACTTTGTCAATAGATATATTTTTCACTGTCACAAATGAGGGGATGTACTACTGGTATCTTAGTGGGTACAGACTAAGGAATGCTGTAACCTTTACTCCACGGGTACAATCCTCACAGCAACAACAGCCCTAAATATGGTACCAGAAATGAGAAATTACGTAACTCAGGGCACTATTCTGCTCAACTACTGAAGTAACAAAGCTCTTCATTACCAGATAAATTCTCCGACATAATGAGTCAAAAACTTTTGTCACTGGCACACTACTAGCTCAACAAATGCAGCCACTGCCATAAGTTTCTGAAACTCTTAACACTGAGAACACTTTACCAGATTATATTACCTAACCAGCTCGTTTTAGTATTTTTAAGGCATTTATAAGTTCACTAATTTCAAGATTACATTTTACCATTTACTATTTCCTTTTTTTTAAGATTTATTTATTTTATGTATGTGAGTACACTGTACCTGTCTTTAAACACACCAGAAAAAGGCACTGGATCCCATTACAGATGGTTGTGAGGCACCATGTAGTTGCTGGGAATTGAACTCAGGACTGAGTCATCTCTCCAGATCCCACCATTTACTATTTTCAAGTGATAAAAAAGCTCATTTAAAAAAAAATGCTAAAGTGAAAAAGAAAAAAACCTTTATTTTTAGGTGCTTATCCAGTCTTCCCAAATAAATTTCCACATTTCAATTAACAATCTTTGGTCCATACATTTTGAGCAAGATAATTAAGTATCCCTAAAAATGATTTTAAACTATTATTATTTCTGTGTATAAAAAAAAAAAAAAAAAAAAAAAAAACCAAAGAAAACAAAATAAACAAGCCTAGTGTAGTGGCACAGGATTCAAACCCCAGCACTCAGAGGACAAGAAGGTGGGGAGCAGACACTTAGAAGGCAGAAGACAGATCTGTGTAAGTTCAAGGCCAACCTGGTCTACATCTCAACAGTCAGGGTTATACAAGAGGTATAAAGGTAGAGGGGGGAGGTAGAGAGAGAGGGAGAGAGCAGGCAGACAGACAGGAGATACAGAGACAGACAGGCAAACAAGCATATTTCTGTGAGTTCCAGACAGCCAAGGACTCCATAGAAAAACCGTCTCCCAACAACAAAAAAGTATGCTCACAAACGGGTCTTATTCTAACATAGTGGTACTGTTAAACTGTAAAATCTTTTGCACCTTTTAAAATGTATGTCATTTCCATTATGTAAAGTTATTTTAATATTCAGTGCTTATTGTCTATTTAATAATTTGCCACATAATAAAAAAACTAATGCAGATAAAGTTGGTTTTATTGTTGGTTTTAGTTTTGTTTTCTGAGACAGGGTTTCCCTACATAGTCCTGGCTGTCCCCGAATCCACTACTATAGACCAGGAAGGCTTCGATAAAGAATTCCTACGAAGACAAAAATCTTAATTCCTTCCTGAAAACAAAAAAGGAGAAAATGACTACAGAAAAAGGATGTTTTAAAATAAGACGCAATAAATTATTTCACTTCTTTCGAAAATATTTCTGATGGGTATCCTAACTTTTCCATCCACTTCAAATCGCTGTCCCACCTAGAATTTTAATACTTGTCCAAATCTGCTAGCTCATGGTCTAATAATAAACCTAATTATACAATCTGTAACAGCCCCTGTCGACCTTTTCCTTAAGAAGCCATAAAGGTGATTTAAGTGACACCTCAAACTCATAGAAATCTATTTCATTTATCAACATTACGGCTTTCGACGCTAAGTTTAAAGGAGAGCGGCGGGGAAGGGGGAAGGACTGGCCACAGGTTGAGGAGGGGTGAAATCGCCTGAACCAAACAAGGCACACGCTTGGCGTAGGGCAGCAGGGGTAACTACCGGTTCATTTCTCTTTAAATCTGGCAGCACGTGGGGCGGCATTGTGAAGGTACCAACCCGCCTCCTCCCTCCCCCCTTCCACTCCGCACACGTACGCCTCCAGCGCGCATGCTCCGCTCACACAGTCCTAGCAGAGTAGGAGCCAACCCCCTAAAAAGTCAACCTGGAAGCCGCAAACGGCCGGAGGCCGGGACAATGGGGGAGGGGGACAGAGACTCCACGGGGGAGGCACTTAGCCACCGCCCGTGGCCAGAACCTAAGGCGAGCCACAGCCCGGCGGCTGCGGGCCTGCACGAAGGAGCCCGAGCCGTGCCGAGCACAAAGCCCCCGCCGGCCAGCGAGCGGCTCTCCTCAGTGCCCGCGCCCACCCTCCCCCAGACGGGCGGCGCAGCCCGAGCTCGTGCCAGGCGGAGGCAGGCGAAGCGGAGTCGCGCTCCCCGCCGAGCCCTCGGTGCCCCGCGCCAGCACCCAGGCCAGCCCCGCCGTCGCTTTTGTTGTCTGCCCTAACTCCGCGGACCCCGCGCTGCCGGGCCAGAAGTTTGGCGCGCCTCCCCTGTCCGGCCCCCGACACGGCTCGGACTCGCAGCCGCGCGGGGCCCGCAAGCTCCCGGGGTCCCCGAGGTCCCGCGGCCTCCGCCGCACCTGAGCCCGGGATCCGCCCCTCAGGGAGGGTCGGCCCGGCCGGGACCCACGCCCCTCCCCCGCAACGCCCCAGTGCCGTGGGGGAGGGGGCAGTCGCCCTGGGCGTCCGGCCCGTCCGAGGGCGAGGCTGGGGCGCGTCCCCGCCCCCAACACCCTCCACAGCCGGGCCAGGAGTGTCGCCGGCCGGCCGCGACCCGCGGGCTCCCACCCTCGCGGCCCGCCACCACCCAGCCTCCGAACGGGCGAGAGGAGGCGAGTGGCTCGTCAGTCCGCGATCGCGGCCCGGCGCCCCGCCGCTCACCTGCCAGCTGTCTTCGCAGTAGCAGCGCCGACTGCAGCTCCGTCATCCTCCCCACCAAGAGCCCGGGCTACCGCCGGGACTTCGACGGACTGGGGACAAGCTCTGACGGTGGCTGGAGCTAGGTGTGTTGAGGAACCGGGCCCCGCGACTGGAGCGCCGAAGCCGCGGGAGGCCGGTCTTGGGAGACCCGAGAAGCACCCCGCCGCCTAGGCGAGTCCGCTCCGCTCGGCTTTCCTCTCAGCGCCTCACGCCCGGAAGGGGAGGGTACCCGGGCGGCCGCGGCGCGCACTGGGACTTCGCTCGCCCGCTTCCCTTCTCAGCCCGCCCGTCGGCCCCACCGGTGCCTTCCCCCGCCACTGCCTCACTGCGCGCAGGGCCGCTCCGCGCAAGCGCGCTGAGCCTGCCTACTTCAGAAGCGGCACGCCTGCTAGCCCGACCCCCTCGGCCCTACTGCCCCGCCTCCGGCGGCGGAACCCCGCCCACCGCGCGTTGTGGGCTCAGCCCGGCCATCTTGGGAAGGTCCACGCCCGCCCAGCTGCGGAAGCGTCGCCTGGTAGACGCCCCGCGGACGCCATGACAAAGAGGTCGCGGAGGGTCAGGACGCCGCCTCCCGATATAAGCAGGAGGTCTGAGAGCGATGGGGCTCTGGTGGTAGATGTTGGCGAGAACCCAGCAGCCATCCAACACTACATCCGAGGTGTGCGAATTAGTCATTGTTACAAAGGCGAATTTAGTACTGGTGTGCCCCATTTTAAGCAGCCGCAAAATCGAGTGCATGGTGATAATTCATAAAGAATGCACAGAATGGTCCTTGAAATAAAATGCTATGAGTCTCATAGCAGAAAACGTTTAAATAAATAGTAAGACTGTGAGTAAAGTGCAGAGTGGTGATTAGCACAACCTGATACATGGTTCAGATTCACAACTAAGGCTGAGGCAGGAGGATTGGGAGAAGACCCCAAAACCCCATCGCTGCATAGCGATACCCAATCTCCGTCTCGGGGTGGGGATCCATAATAGATCAGACTCCTCTAGAAAGGCACCTACTATGTAAATAAAGTCCAAGTATGAAATCCAAGATTAGGAAAGGTCAACCTTATCCAACCTTGCCCATTTCCCAGTTTTTGTGCTTTGTCAACGTTGTAGCAATAAAGGAACAGAAAAGGGAAGGGGGAAAGTAACAATGACAGTCAACTCTGTTTATTTCAGTATTTATTCAATCCTTAGTTCCCTGTATCTGGACTGTAGGAAAACTCTTCATAGGAAATCAGGTACATTACTACCCACAAAAGCCTGAAGTTTCTGTGAGCTCCAAGAAAGGTGAACAAGTGAAGCAGATCCCGGCAGGCATGTAATAAAAATTACTGTACACGCAGGCACAAGGCCCTGGGTTGCCTCCCTAGCACAGTCCCAGCAGGCCAAAGGAACAAATAAACATTTAGTGAATCTGCCATTTTGAAATACTGCCCACCTAGGGACTAAGCCGGTTTTGTGGTTGGGATGAGGGTGGTAGTTTTTGTGGTTGTTTTGTTTGTTTTGGTTGGTTGGTTTTTGTGTTTTGTTTTGTTTTTGAGACAGGGTTTCTCTATAGCCCTAGCTGTCCTGGAACCCCTCTGCAGACCAGGTTGCCTCAAACTCAAGAGGTCTGCCTGCCTCTGCCTGGGGTGGGACTAAAGGCATGCACCACCATATCCCTCTGTGGGTTTGTTTTTAGGGATTTTGTTAGTTTTAATGAATATGTATATGAGCCTGGGTGAATTTATGTGTACCATGTGTATGCCTGGTGCCCAAAATCCAGAAGAAGGCATCACATGCCCTGGAATTGGATTTGCAGAGGGTCTTATGCGACTATACAATTGCTGGAAACCATCCTGTCCTCTGTGTCCTCTGAAAGAACAGTAAATTTCCTTAATCCTCGGCCATTTCTTAAGCCAGCCCATATATTTTTGTTTTTAAATATATTTGTTATGTAGAGCAATGACTTCATTAAGACATTTTTGTACATGTACTTTGCTCATATTCACACACATTCTTAATTACCTTCTTGTCCCATATCCCTTTCCCACTGGTACCCTTCCTCTTCCAAAATAATTCCATTCTACTTTCAGTTCTTAATTTTATTGAAATTTAGATTCCACACATGAGAAAGAAAACACTCATTTGTCCTTTTGAATCTGGCTTATTTCACTTAGCATGATGCCATCTAGGTTCATCCATTTTCTTTCAAATAACTTTTTCTAATGATTTATTTTTTAATTATGGATATGTGAGTGTCTTCATGGATATATGGGCACCATGTGTGTGCCGTCTCTGGAGGTCAGAAAAAAGATCTCTTAGAAATGGAGGTACAGACAGTTGTGAGCTGTCTTGTAGATTCTGTTAACCAAACCCAGGTCCTTTGCAAGAGCTACAAGTGCTCTTAACCACTGAGCCCCTTTATTTTAAGGTTTATTTTTGGTTTGTGTATTTGTTTGTTTTGAGACAAGGTCTTTCTGCATATCCTTGGCTGTTTTTGCACTCACTGTGTAGACCAGACTGGCCTTAAATACACCAAGATTCACCAGCCTCTTCCTCCTGAGTGCTAGGATTAGAGGAATATATTACCACCCTCTGGCAATAAATAATTTTTTAAAGTCAATATTTATTGAGAATAAGAAAATCAATACAAATACCAGTAGGCTTGAAGAATAGATCTCTTTTTCTGAGAATTCTCTAAACTCATCAGAAATGCCTACTGCAATTGTCTTCTCTCACTGAAAACAAATTTTACCTACAGAAAGAGGCAAGAGGTCCTAGAAGATGTACTAGTTTTTCATAAGTTTATTTCAGAAAACACCCCTCCTCAACTGAGTATGATGGTACATACCTGTGATCCCAGCACTAAGGAGGTGAAGGCAAGAGGATCAGTAGTGGTCCAAAGTCATCCTCAATAACATACAAACTGAGTTTGAGGACAGACTAGACTCTCTGAAAACCTATCTCAAAAAAAAAAAATTTTAAAAATAAAAATTCTTCCTGAGCTAAAATATTCCCTTTAAAACATCTTTTGTTTGCCAAGGCAGAGCTGGAAAGATGACTCAGTGGTTAAGAACTCTTGCTGCTCTTGCAGAGAACCCAAGTTTCATTTCCATTACCCGAATTGCAGCTCAGAATCCTAGCTACAATTCCTTGAGATCTGACTTCTGCTGACTCCTATGCCAGGCAAGCACATGGTACACATACATACAGGCAGGCAAAACACTCATGTACATAAATAAATCTTTTTTTTTTTTTTTTTTTTTTTTGAGACAGAGCTTCTCTGTGTATCCCAGGCTGTCCTTGAACTCAAGAGATCCACCTGCCTCTACCTCCCAAGTATTAGAATTAAAAGCATGTGGCACCACCACCTGGCTAAGAAATCTTTTTTTTTTTGGGGGGGGGGGGGGGCCTACACAGAGAAATCCTGCCTTTAAAAAAAAAAAAAAAAAAAAAAAAACTTTTAAAATATAAGTATCTTGCCAGGCAGTGGTGGCACATGCCTTTAATCCCAGCACTTGGGAGACAGAGGCAGGCGGATTTCTAACTTTGAGGTCAGCCTGGTCTACAAAGTGAGTGTTAGGATAGCCAGGGCTACACAGAGAAACCCTGTCTCAAAAAAAAATAAAAAATAAAAATAAAAAAACCACCTTAAGTATCTTACCAGCCAGATGATGATGACACACATCTTTAAATGCCAGCACTTGGAAGGTAGAAGCAGGTGGACCTCTGTGAGTTCACAGCCAGCCTGGTCTACAGAACAAGTCCCAGGACAGCCAGGACTACACAGAAACCCTGTCTCCAAAAACAAAACAAAACGTATCTTTTATTCTTTCCTTTTTTTTTCTTTTAATGCAACATTAAGGATTTAACCCAGGATTTCCTGTCTACTAGACAAGTTTTCTAACAAGTGAGCTATATCTCCAACCCTATTTTGCATTTTGCTGAAACACTGCATAGCCATAATTCATAATTAAACAAGGTATGATGGCTTATAGTGAAAAAGAAAAATGCTGTGTACTAGCCCATTCCCATTCCTAAGTCCTTGCCATAAGCAGCCCTTTCCAATTCCATGGATATATTTCTTGTGGTAATTACCTCATTTCTCCAGAGCATATGCCTGACTGCCATTGAAATGCTCAGTGGGTCAGGGGGTTCTGCCACCAATTCTGATGACCTGAGTTTGATCACTGGGACCTAAATGGTACAAGGAGAGAACCAATATTTGCAAGTTGTCCTCTGACCAACACCTGTATTTACATCTCCCTCCCACATACAGATAGGTAGGCAGAGAGAGGGATAGGGAGAGGGAGAGAAAGAGGGAGAGAGAGAGAGAACATAATCCTATGATGATTTTCTTATGTATCCATTTTAGACCTTATATGTTTATTTTTGTTGCACCAATAGTAATTTAAATGTCTTATATTACCTTCCATCCTTTATTTCCCTAAATTCAATTATGACATTTACTTCATTAAGTTGTTTCTATACTATTTTGACTTTATAAATGTGAAATAGGATAGCCAAATTCTGTAATGTATTGTAATTACATTTATTCCTTATATGAATTTGTCTTTGGCTTAGAGTTTCTAATTATATCTTTTCTGGCAGTACCTTAAGTATAATTGATCTCTTTTGCTTCCCCACTCTGCCCAGAGTACTGCTTGATCCTATTAAGCCACCTTTTTCTTGGAAACCTTCCTCCTGGAACCCACTATCTCTCTAGTCTGGACTGATTGATAGGACCATGCTTACTACATGGTCAGGTCCTAGGATTTCCTTTGGCTGCTTCTCCCTTCCTGAGACCATTACATTCTAGATATGAAGTTTAAATCTTTTTGTTATACCTTTATTTTGCTGGAGCACATTGGCATATAAATTCTGATGAGAATGTACAGGCAAATTTTAAGTATTTAAATGTGGAAACATTTTTATTATTTGTTTATTTGTTTGTGGTATAATTTGAACCCAGAGCCACATATGATAGGCAAGTGTTCTAACTCAGGACTATACCTGTGTTCCTGTCTTTAAACACCCAGAATTAATACCAATGCAGCTGTGTTTAAGAGTTTAAGTTTAGAGCTGGAGAGATGGCTCAGCAGTTAAAAGCACTACCTATTCTTCCAAAGGATCCAAGTTCAAGTCCCAACCCACATGAAGGGTCACATCTGTCTGTAAGTCCAGTTCTAAGGAATCTGATACTTTCTTCTGGCCTCCAAGAGCACCAAGCAAAAACAGGGTACACAGGCACATAAAGAGCAAATGTCCAGATGCACAAAATGTAGATAAATATTAGAAATTTGAAAATAAGGCAGGTGTAGTAGCACACACCTTTTAGCCCAGCATTTGGAAGGCAGGGACAGACTGTTGAGTTTTGAGGCCAACCTAATCTACATAGTACCAGGACAGCCGGAACTACATAGTGACACCCTGTCTTGAAAGAACCAAAAAACAAACAAATATACATAAATACATACATACATACATACATACATTTAAAATAAAACAGTTGTGGTGGAGATATGGCTGAGCAGTTGAGAGCACTTGAGGATCTTTCAGGTCTTTCAAAGCCACCTTCTGGCTTCCACAGGCACCAGGCATGCACTTGCTATACATACATATTGCAGGCACTCACACAAAAATCTTATTTTTTAAATAGTGACTTTTTGTGTATGTGTGAGTGCCTGCACTTATGTGTGTGTACAATGTGAGTACAAGAGCCCATGGGGGTCAGATGGGAATGTCAGATCCCCTGGAACTGAAGTTACAAACAGTCAAACACTTCTAAGCTGCTCTGTGGGTATTGGGAACGGAATCTCAGTCATCTGCAACAGCAACAAGTACACTTAGCCATCTTTAGTCTTTATTTTGAGACATGGTCTCACTAGACAGCCCTGGCTGACCTAGAACTCTCTATGTTAGACTTGGCTGACCTCAAGCTTATTGATCCTAAACTCACTAAACCATTTATTTTAAATAGAGATATGGCTGCTTCTGTCTCTTGGATGCTGGAAATTCAAAGTGTGTGCCTCCACAATGAGCTAAAAACATTATTTTTGACATTTTAAAATGGTAATATACCTTAGTGTATACTTTTTTGTTTTTAAATTCATGTGCTTGTGCCCAGAATGAATTGTGTGGCCCTGAGAACAGAGTTCAGTGCTATAGCAAATGTTTAGCATAGCAAAGCCCTGAATTCACTCTCCTACACCCAGCAAAAAACTAACATTTGAGTCAAGTATGAGTTCAGGCCTGTAGTCTAAACTCTTCGGAGGCAGGGAGGCAGAGGCACCTGTATCTCTGAGTTCAAGGCTAGCTTGATGAACACAGCTTCAGGATAGCCAGAACCTTAGAGTGAGACCTTGTGTCAAGTAAATAAATGTTAAGAAAAGGAAAGAAGTTAAGAGGGACTGACAAGGCCGGGCGGTGGTGGCGCACGCCTTTAATCCCAACACTTGGAAGGCAGAGGCAGGTGGATTTCTGAGTTCGAGGCCAGCCTGGTCTACAGAGTGAGTTCCAGGACAGCCAGGGCTACACAGAGAAACCCTGTCTCGAAAAAACAAAACAACAAAAAACAAAAAAAAAAAAGAGGGACTGACAAGATAGTTTAGTGGGAAAAGAGGCTTGCCACAGACACCTGGCAAACTGACTTCAATCCCTGAATTTCATGTAGAGGTGGAGGAACAATCCCACAGTTATCCTGTGACCCATGCCATGGCATATATAGTCTCTCTCTCTCTCTCTCTGTCTCTCTCTCTCTGTCTCTCTCTCTCTGTCTCTCTCTCTCTTTCTCTTTCTCTTTCTCTCTCTTTTTCTCTCTCTCTCTCTTTCTCTCTCTCTTTCTCTCTCTCTCTCTCTCTCTCTCTCCCTCTCCCTCTCCCTCTCCCTCTCCCTCTCCCTCTCCCTCTCCCTCTCCCTCTCCCTCTCCCTCTCCCTCTCCCTCTCTCTCTCCTTCTCCCTCCCCCACCTCACACACACATACACACACAGAGTAATAAAGAATTCTAAAAAACATCATGGTCCTTCATGCCTTTAAATACCAGCCCCTGAGACACATGGGAAGGTGGGTAACTGAGTCCCCCACAGTCACCTAGTCTACATAACTAATTCCTGGTAGTTTATGTTGTACAGTAAGACCCTGTTTTAAAATGTAATAAAAATCAATATATTTTTGTATATTGATCATATAAGATCACTAAACTACTTAATAATGTATTTGTTCCATATATAATACGTCATTATTAATATGACATATTAATAGCATAATGGCATATATACTTTTGAAGTTTTCCCACTTGGCCTCACTACAAACTAGGATTTGGGTCAGACTTGCATGGAGATGACCAGGACATCCTTGTCTTTCTCCATTTCCAGAATCAGATACATTGTGTAGAACTTTGTCCTGGTCAGGCGGTGATGGCGCACGGCGCACGCCTTTAATCCCAGCACTTGGGAGGCAGAGACAGGCAGATTTCTGAGTTCGAGGCCAGCCTGGTCTATGGAGTGAGTTCCAGGACAGCCAGGGCTACACACAGAAACCCTGTCTCAAAACACAAAACAAAACAAAAACAAAAACAACAACAACAAAAGAACAAGCACAACATAGCTTGTTGCCATTTTCAAATCAGACCAACTGTGAGTTTCCTGCATGAGGCCCTCACAGGATTGGACCCACACATATTTTCTGATGGAATCTGGTGAGGGCTTCCAAGATACATCAAGATACATGAGGTGGCCCATAAGTCCCCTCTCTTTTTAAAGAGAGTTTTCAGTGGTATAGCCACCCACAAACTGCGCATGTTCTTATGTCGGTTCACATGTATTGGGCAGAATCGTTTGTTTGGTCTGACACTAGTGCCTATCTAGGATGAAAAGATAATATGTTCATGTCGCTCTGAGAAAAACATGCATGCTGCCATGGCACTGGGGTCCTTGCTTCATTCTTAGAGAGGCAGGTTTTGATGTTTCAGTATTATGGCTCCTGCCCTGTTTTCATAGGTGCCTGTTAACAGAGTTTATGTGTATTCCTAGTTAAGACTTTTCTATTTATATATACTAGCTATAGAATCCAGGACACATCAATACTAGGCAAATGCACTCACTAAACTAAAACTCATTGCAAGATTTTTTAATTAATTATTTATTTGGATGTGGAGGTCAGATAGAAAACTAATGGAAATCTGTTCTCTCTACCATGTGAGTCATATAGTATTAGAATCAACTGAACATCTTACTGTTTTGTTTTGTTTTGAAGGTAAAAGTTTACTAGGTAGCTCATGCTGGCAGGTCCTTTTACCCCTTACTCCCCAAAGCTCGGGTTACAAATGTGTACCAGCATACCTGGACTCCAAACCTGTTTTATAGTATTTCTAAATCCAGACTTCTAGCCCTGGTCTCTTACCAGAGGCTCATCTACATGTGCAGCTATCTAACCCTGTATTCTTTTGATTCATAAATACTGAATACATGTCCACTTTCAGCTGAAAATGACTCCCAGAATCTGAGGCCCACATATGAACTAGACAGACCACAAGCCTATCCTCAGGACACCGGCAGCCAGGGGAGAGATTACTCAGCACAGAAACAAACATGTTAAATGGTGGTGGTGGCACAAGTGGTGATGGCACACACCTTTAGTTCCAGCATTTGGCAAACAGAGGCAGGCAGATCTCTGTGAGTTTGAGGCTAGCCTAGTCTACAGAGCAAGTTCCAGGCCATCTAGGGCTACACAGCAAGACCCTGTCTCAAAAACAAAACAAAAGAAATGATAAATGTGTTGCTTTGAATTACCTGAACTGACACAATGGACACTGATGGGATAAGTGCACATTAAAAAGAGGTTCTCTTTGCCAGGAGGTGGTGGTGCACACCTTTAATCCCAGCACTCAAGAGGCAGAGGCAGGTAGATCTCTGTGAGTTCAAGGCCAGCCAGGGCTACACAGAGAAACCCTGTCTCTGAAAAACAAAGAAGAAAAAAAGGAAAAAAAGGAAGGGGGTCTTTTGTGGATAAGGGACTCAAGGAGGGCACTCTGAGGGCGTGTGAGTCATATATAACCTAGGCTTAGATTATAAACAAGAAGTGGCATTGGAAGAGTTTAGTAAAGAACATTCCAAGAATAGGAAATAGCCACTGTGAAGCTTCTGGGGTATTTCAGAGCTCAGTTCATCCAGACTATAAAGGAGGCTAGCAGAGTCGCTCCACTGGTGCCTAATGAACAAGGGGCTCTGAGCTGGGAGTGCTAGCAGAGACCAGGTCACAACTGTGTGAGTGTGGGATCCATAAAGCAGGAAGCTGTGGGAGAGACATTACTATGAAAACTATATAAAGTTTATATATAGTGTATTTATACATAATGTAGATTATGTAGTATATAATATATAATGAAATATATAATATAATGATTTATATTATATATTCTACTTTACTTCACTTCTTGTCCTTTAGGGGACCTAATCAGCCATGGTAATGACACATCCAGTACCCTGCCTAACACCTGTTTGACTTCCTCATGCCAGCAACCAACTTCCCCACAAGACAGTCTCATTAGCCATAACCACACCCTGTTATATAATATACACCACATATGTATATAATATATTATTATTATTAATCTTGACTTTTTTTTAGACAAGTCCTGTTGATGTAGCTCTGACTGGTCTTGAACTCACTATGTAGACCAAAGTGGTCTCAAACTCAAAGACATTGCTGCCTCTACCTGTTGAGTGCTAGATTTAAAGGTGTATACCACCATACCCTACTCGTGTTTATTAAAAAACAAAAAGGAAGAAGGAAAGAAGGAAGGAAAGCCAAGCTGGAGCTATGAAACAATCAGACATTCAAAGATCAGACAGATGAGAAGAGCCAGCAATGGTGGCTAAGAAAAATCAGTAAAAGAGAAGAAAGCCCAGTGTATAGTAGATTTCACAAAAGTCAACGTAGGAAAGTGATCCCAGCAGGAAAGAATGGTGGTCTGCACATGCCACTGAGATGTGAGCAAAAAAAGAGCTTTCAAAGTCTGCACTGAGTTTAGAAACTGAGAAGTTGTCGGGCAGTGGTGGCACACACCTTTAATCCCAGCACTTGGGAGGCAGAGGCAGGTGGATTTCTGAGGCCAGCCTGGTCTACAGAGTGAGTTCCAGGACAGCCAGGGCTACAGAAAAACCCTGTCTCAGAAAAACCAAAAAAAAGAAAAAAAGAAAAAAAAAAAAGAAAGAAAGAAAAGAAACTGAGAAGTTACTGTCGTTCACCATAATAGAAGAATCTGAATAACCCTGATCTAAAGGTGAGCAGAGTGGACTAGGCTAAAGATAAAACAGGAAGTAGAGATAGATTTCAGTGATGGTGCTTACTTGGGGCTCCTGAACTGAAAATGCAAACAATAGAACTAGTGGAAGTTTCTAGGGTACGTGTTTTTACAAGTAATGCTCCTTACATGACTGCTCAGGGCAGTCATGGCTGACAGGTTCATTCCAGGCTAAGGGTCAACTAGACAAGTAAAATGGGGGATGAGACAGATAAGCAAATTTATTGTGGATTTGCTGGACAGGGTGACTATAGTAGTGAGCTAAGCTAGGAGGAGAAGACGGGGGAAAAGGGAGCCAGTGGGTAGTGAAAGGTGCTGCAGAGAACAGGGACTTGAGTGGGGATCTGTGGATGACACAGTGGGCTGCAAGGAGAAGATGGTGCTAGAGTGGGTGAGCCAAGAGTTAGGGTGTGCTGTGGTTATGGCTCATGAGCTGGTCTTGCGGGGAAGCTGACTGGTAGCATGAGGAATAGAGGAAGTCAAGCAGGTGTTAGACAGAGTACTGGCCGGGTCATCACCATAGGTGAAGTCCCCTAAAGGATCAGGGTTGAAGTAGGCTAAAGAAAAGTGCTAAGAACCAAAAGCCAACATCATTGAAAAGTGGGTTTTCAGATTACAGCACCAAAGAAACAGTAACTAGGGCTGGGAATGTGGTTCAGTTGGTATAGTGCTTGCCTACCGTGCACAAAGTCCTGGCACCTCAGAAAATTGGGCATGGAGGCCACTACTCAGGAAATCAGAGGCTCAAGGTCATCCTTGGCTCCACAGGGACTTCAAAGCCAGCCTGGGCTATATAGGGAATTCAAAGCTAGCCTGAACTACTTTGGGTACAGCTAAAAGAGCTAGAGTTAGAGGAAGGAGAAGGAAAAAGGGAGAGTTGAGCATGGTGATGGAGAATATTGAAATATGCTGGTCTGAGTCCACAGTCCATGAAGGAGAGACAGTTTTCCCTGGGAGGTTTGAGGAAACTGTCTTCAGGAGGCACCAGATTGAGGTGAGGCCTGTGAGCCTCTCAAACTGCACCCCTCACCAGTCCACAAGCAGGAATGCTATTCTGTCTTTTCCCCTCCCAACTACATCCAGTCCATCACCAAAACCTAAATGTCCAGGGATGCTCCAAACCTGAATGGCCTCCACAACCTTAGGCAGAGTATGCTGGCCACTGGCTTGGCTTTGCCCATGGCTGCCTCTATAGACATGCATACCCATTCAAATGCAAACCTGATATTGTCTCTCTCCTACTTAAAACACCAGTATCCCTTCCTCAATACCCTCACATCTTGTCTTCCCTCTTCCTCTAACCCCATTTTGTAACAAGATGCAATTTCCCCCATTATAGTTCAATAGCCTTTCACCATCAAGTATCCCAAACCTCCATCTCCATCCTGACTCACTGAAGACCTTGTCCTCACACTCCACTCCTTCCTAAAACACATCTTTCCTTCCCTGGGAGTATGTCCCTCTGCTGTTCCAATGTCCTAGCACATTCATCTATAGATACATGGATATAGCCTATTAATCTGTGAAGAAAACAGCTTCCTCTAGAATACCTTTCTTATTTTTGTTTTGTTAATTATTTTTATCTTATGTGCATTGATGTTTGCCCCACGTGTATCTGTGTGAAGCTCTTAGAACTCCTGGAGCTGGAATTACAGACAGTGGTGAGCTGCTATGTGCTGGGAATTGAACCCTGGCTCTCTGAAAGAGCAGCCAGTGCTCTTAACCTCTGATCCATCTTTCCTGTGCCTCTTCTTGGTTTTATTGTTTGGTTGGTTGGTCAATTTGGTTTTTCCAGGATAGGATTTATCTTTGTGTAGCCCAGCATGTACTGGAGCTCACTTTCCCTGAGTGCTAGGATGAAAGGCATGTGCCACCACCGCCTCAGCCTCTTTTTGTTTTTTTAATTTCCGAATAAGATTTTTGGTGGTTTTGGTTTTGGTTTCTGAGACAAACTTTGTAGCCCTGGCTGTCCTGGAACTCCTTCTGTAGATCAGGTTGGCCTCGAACTCAGAGATCTACCTGCCTTTGCCTCCTGAGTGCCCCTGAGTAAGAGTGTGTGTGTGTGTGTATGTGTGTGTGTGTGTGTGTGTATATGTGTGTATGTGTGTGTGTATGTGTGTGTGTGTATGTGTCTGTCTGTCTGTCTGTGTCTGGGGGGTAAAGGTTCACACTGGCACACACGTGGTATGAGTACAGATCACCTTGAAATCAAAGCATAGAATTTTCCTGGAGCTGGAGTTACTCACAGGTAGTAAACTCAGGTCCTCTGCAGCAGCAGTACATGTTCTTAACCACTGAACCATCTCTCCAGCCCCTAGAATGCCCTTCTTGATTGCAAAATTTATCTGATTCCCTATGCCTTCTATTTCTACATTTCTTATGCTAACATTATCAAGCAGTGTTGCAATTGTGGGTTTTTTTTTTTTTTTTTTTTGTCTGTTTGTTTTGTATTGTTTTCCTTTTAAACAGTCTATAAGTATGTGCTGGCCAAGTTCTGTAACATTTCTCTGTTTTCAGCTCTTAATATAATGTTACAAATTAGACATTCAATAAATATCATTAAAGCATGTTTGGTGACTTATGCCTGAGATTCTAACATTCAAGGGACTGAGACAGAAAAAAGAAAGTATACCTCTCATTCTGCCATTTAGGAGACCAAGAAAGGAGGATTGTCATGAATTCAAGCCAAGGCCAACCAGGGCTGTACTATGTCTTCCAGACAGATCAGCCTAAGCTACAGAGACTGAGACCCTATTCTTAAAATAATTTTTAAGTGAAAAACGTCTAAAGATATATAAATTTAAATCTTATATTACAAAAGAAGAAAAGATGTTTTAGGGATGTGTTTATCATTTTGTCATTTACATCTACGCCTGACCCATTTTGAGTTATCATTTATATATATTTTGAGGTGGGCGGCTAGCTTTATTGTTTTGTATATGAACATCTAGACATGCCAGTGCTCTTCACTAGGGCTCGTTCTGCTAGATGTTTCCTAACTTTATAATAAATATTTAGTTTATGAAGTATTCAGCCTCTTCTCCTTTTTGGTGCTTTGGGAGAACATAGAAAACTTGCACATGGTTAGCACACCACATATATACACACACCAAAAGATTTTTTTTTTTTTTTTTACTTTAAACAGCTGTGGTGTGTTGCCACTTACATAGCTCTAGCCCGTGAGAGTCAGAGACTGTAAGATTGAGGATCTGAAACCGGCCTAGGTGTGATAATTGGTGCTGTTAACTTGACAAATTTCAGGTCTTGCCCACAAAGGAGGTTTTTACATTGTGTTCATTGAGGTGGGGAGACACGCCTTAAGTGGGCAGTACTGTCCCAAAGCCTGGGTTCCTGGGCTGAATGAAAAAGTGCTGGGATTAAGTGTGTGCTGCAGCCGGCCGGTGGTGGCGCACACCTTTAATCTCAGCACTTGGGAGGCAGAGGCAGGCAGATTTCTAAGTTCAAGGCCAGCCTGGTCAGTCTACAG
Organism: Arvicanthis niloticus; assembly: GCF_011762505.2. Lineage (NCBI taxonomy): Eukaryota > Metazoa > Chordata > Mammalia > Rodentia > Muridae > Arvicanthis > Arvicanthis niloticus. The sequence continues at coordinate 48,871,685 of NC_047663.1, forward strand.
AGTGAGTTCCAGGACAGCCAAGGCTATACAGAGAAACCCTGTCTCAAAAAACAAAAAACAAAAACAAAAGTGTGTACTGCTGTTGAAGAGATGGGATAGTGTGGAGATTAAGAAGGACCAATTCCTGGCATCCACATCATGGTCCACAGCCATCTGTAACTCCAATGTCATGGGATCCAACGGCCTCTTCTGGCCTCTGTAGGTATCATGCACATGGAGCACAGATACAGTGTCAGGCAAAATTCATACACTCTAAATAAACAAACAGATGTGTGTTACCACACCCAGCTAAATTTCTTAAAAAAAAAAAAAAAAGGAGAAATCAAACACAGCTTTCATCTTTCCCTGCTTCCTGACTGTAGATGAAGTGCACCAAGCGTCTCCGTTGACTGCTTGTCATTCTTCCACCATGATACCCTCAGTCCTCAAACTGTGAGTCTATTAAAGCCTTCCTAAGTTGCTTTGTTCAGGTATTTTGTCATGGCAACAAAAATAACAAATGAACTGGGCTATATAACAAGTTCCAAGCCAGGCTATCCTTGGTAGAGTAAGACACTATCTCAAATAAATAAAATTAAGGAATAAAAGATGAATTTGTTTTTTAAAAAAAACAGTGAATTTATTTTTAAATTTGTATTTTTCTTAGTTGAGAGAGAGAGAATGTGTGTGTGTGTGTGTGTGTGTGTGTGTGTGTGTGTGTGTGTGTGTGTGTGTAGAGATGCTACAGTAGTGCCGATGTCTACAGAGGCCAGAGGCATAGTGTGCCCCTGGAGCTGGAGTTATAAGTGGTTGTGAGCCACATAACTGAGAATTGTAATCAGGTCTTCTGTAAGAACAGGAAGTACTCTTAACCACTGAGCCATATCTCTAGTTCCTATGACCTTCTTTCTTTCTTTATTATTTATTTATTTATTTACTCCACACCCCAATATCAGCCTTCCTCCTTCCCTGGTTACCATAATCCTAAAGAAAAAGACAAGTGACTGAATTCAACAGTATTCAAAAAAGAAAGCATTGTGTCTGAATTAGCTCTGTCCCAGAATCTAAGATTAGTTTATCACTAGAGAATCAAATTCCTGCATTAGTAGATTAAGGCCAGTACTGTTTCTAGACCACAGTAAACCTAATAGGCTTTGTCTACACCTTGGTGAAGAGTAGATTCCAGCCTGGTTGTATATGAAGTCGTGTTGAGTCTAGGGAAGAGTTTCTCCTCTCTTTAGGTAAGAGAAGAGGGTCTCTATGAAGAGGGCAATAGCACAGGTCTGAGCAAACCTAGTCTTCCCTTTTTGTCACCTTCCTCTTCCTCCTCTTTCTCCTCCTGTTTTTCCAGGTAGGGAGGATTCTGTAAGTTGCCCATGCTAGCCTTGAACTCTTCTCTTTCTGCCTCCTAGTAGCTGGGACTGCAGGCTCATGGCACCAAGCCTGGATCCTTTTAGGACCGTGGTAAAGTTATGAGTACATAGATGCCTGGAGTCACCCTAAGTGCTCATTAGCAGCCTTGCCCCTTGAGATCTTGTTTCTGCCATCTGAACACATTTTTATTTGTTTCAGTTTTAGGTTTTAGGTTTTGTTTTTGTGAGGTTTGGTTTGGCTTTATCCCAGGTGCTCCTTGTCTCTAAGGTCTGGTCACTTCTTACAGATTCTTGCCAGTCTTAGCCAAAAAGGGAGTTGCTGCTAATTTCATGTAAGTCAATGCTAGGATGTGGTGTGACTTCGAGTTTGTGTGTATGTGTGTGTATATGTGTGTACGTGTGTGTGCGCATGTGTGCGCCCCTGTGTGTGTGTGTGTGTATTGTGCTCTTGTGGGCTTATGTAGAGTCCAGAATGGATGTTGGGTGTCTTCCTCAATTGTTTTGTTTTCCACCTTTTTTTTGGCTAGGCTGGCTGGTCAGCAAGTTCTAGAATCCAGCTGTTTTGCTACCCTCATCCCTGATTCTAGGGTTGTAGATCCATATCCTCAAGCATCCTTTTTATGGGGTTGCTGGGGATCTGAACTGAGTTCAGATGTCTTCACAGCAAACATTTAGTGAGCCGCCGCCCCAGGCCCCATTCTTCATTTTACTTTTTGAATCTCATGTAGACAAGGTTGACCTTGAACTCTGATCCTTTTGCTTCCACCTCCTAAGAGCTGAGATTACAGAGATATGCCATTTTGTTTGTATGTTTGTTTTTTGTTTTAATGCCTGGGTTTTTCACTGACTCAGAACTCAATGTATAAACCAGGCTGGCTTCAAATTTGATACCTCCAGGCCTCCTAGTCCTACCTCTCAAATGCTAGGACTATAGCTTTGCAGCGCCACACCATACTCTGCCTGTTTTCTTTTTAACCATAGCACCTGCCTATGTACACTCACACAAACACACCGACAAGAGACACTGTTGACTCTAAAAAAAAGTCATGTGATTCCTTAGAGGCTCAAGTCCTGAGAGAAGTGCTGTGGAAGCTAGTGTTTCTAAACGACAGATCCTGTTTCCTCTGACCCATTTCCTTCAGGGAGATCAAAGACAGCTCAGATATGATAACTGTTGTGTTCCTGAAGGTTGAAACTTCAGTCATTTCCTTATTTCTTCAACACGTGCATATTTCACATATTCGTTCAGCAGGTGTGTGCAAATGAGCCCAGGTGGGGAGTAAACAGCAATCTTGGAACATTCAGGACCTAGTTTCTACTTTAACATTCAGAGATAAAGCTTGGCTAAATCAATGGATTTTATTACTGAAGAAAATCAAAGGCATTGAATCTAGTGCCTCAGAGGCTCTGAATTTGCACCTCTGCTCTTCAGCAGGACTCACCTCGCAGAGTGGTGTCCCCAGCATAGCACCATAGTCTGGAAAGTACACGTGGAATTGCACAAAAGAGTAGGCCCATCTCTATCTCCCTTGAACAAAGTCTCTCCAAAACAGTCCGTGTAACTCTCACCACTACCACCATTATAGATAGCTGCACCTGTTTTCCTGTTAGCTAATACAGATACTATAACCCTGTTCTCCAAATAAGAACTCAGCCTGATACGGTGTCATGCTTATAATTCCAGGCTAAGGAGTGGATTGCTGGAAGTTTGAAGCTATCCTGGACTACATAGTGAGTACCAGGCCAACCAGTGATCTATAAGGAGACTTTGTCTCAAAGAAACAAACAAAATATCACACAGAACCAGGTACATTAAGTAGCTCATGTTTGTGATCCCAGCACTCAGGAGGCTGAAATAGGATTGCCATGTTATTGAGGCCAACCTGGGCTACATTTGTAAATCTAAGCTAGTCTGAAAAATAGGGTGAGATGTTGATAATATCCACCCCCACCCCTACACCCTCCTAGTAACTTTTTTTTCTTTTTCTTTTTTTTCTCTCTCTCTCTCTCTCTCTCTCTCTCTCTCTCTTTTTTTTTTTTTTTTTTTTTTTTTTTCCCAGTCACTTTTCCAAAGGAACTGCAGGAAGTGCTGTAAAACCCCTGGGCATATCAAGGTGGCACACTGCTACTGCCACACTGTGTCTGCAAAAAACCTTCTCAGGCTGGAGTGAACTCTGCCAGCAAGGGGGCCAACATCAAAGAGGAATGAACCTGTCCTTCTAGCCCATAGATGTTCTGTGTGCTTACCACTTACCTGGACTCATTGGACTTAAGGTGGGAAAATTTTCCATTCTACCACAAGTGTGCCTGGCACCACCTTCCAAAGAAGCCTCTTGCATCATCTTCAGGTCTGTGTCTTCAGGAACTGTATCTGTGACAACTCAAGGTAAACTAGGGGTGCAGTGGCAGTGGAAAACACCAACAAAGGCCTCTGCTAATCTTCATTCTACCCCAAGCAGTGTTCTCCTCCCACCCCCTTCAGGAATTTTAGCTTTGTGGTTGAGTCAGGAAGTTTCCGATCACTCACCTCCTGCCTCTCAGAGGCAAGGAGACTCTCTGTTAGCCTCTGATTGCTGAAAGGACATCCTGGCAGAAACAACCAGAGGAGAAAGAGTTTGACTCACAATTCCCGGTCACAGTCCTTCATGGTGGGGAAGAGAGCTGGAACTTGAAGCAGCATTCTACTGTCAGAGGCTGAGAAGAACGAATAAATACGTGTATGCTTGCATGCAGATACTTTCTCCCTCGGCTAGAGGCTGGGATCCCCTGCCTAGGGAAGGATCTTCCCACCTTGATTAACACTAACACGATCAAGATAGTCTCCCCACAGATGTGCCCACACCACAAGCCAGCCTGACCTAAACAATCCCTGAGACTTGTCCAAGATGATTCTAGATTGTGCCAGATTTGTGCTGACAAAAGTGTCAGCAGACAAGCAGATCTCTGTGAGTTACGGGCCAGTCTTGTCTACATAGTGAGTTCCAGGTCAGTCAAATGCAATGAGATTCTGTTAAAAACAAAACAAAACAATAACAAACAAAAAATGAAAACCAAAACAAACCACCAAGACCATTCAACAAACTTGGCTGTATGTTATCTCTATCACTTCTACTTAGTTTTAACTCTTTGAGGCAGAGGCAGAGACTTAAGTGGGAGTGAGGAGAAGGCCTAACCTAGCATGCTAGACATGGCATTCTCCACCCATGGATATGTACTGTGTGCTTCTGAATTTTTTTATTTTGAGAGTTGGCTTAGCAATTAAGAGCACTCACTGCTCTTGCTGGTTCAATTCCCAACACCTATATGGTGGCTCACAACTGTCTATAACTCCAGTTGCAGGGGGATCTGATACCCTCAATACTAGACACATGTGATACATACTCATACATGCATGCAAAACACTCATATACATAATAAACTAAATCTTTAAAAAATTAAAAAATACTTACATGCATAAGAATAAAGAGAAATTATTACTAGGAAAAAATAAATGATTTGTGTTTCTTTGTATTCTAGGTTTTTGTTTGTTTTGTTTTTGTTTTTTGGGACAAGGTTCCTCTGCATAGCCCTGGCTGACCTGGAACTTGATCTGTAGAACAGGCTGGCCTCAAACTCAGAGATCCACCTGTTCCTGCCTTCCCAGTGCTGGATTAATGTGTGTCACCATGTCCAGCTTTGTATCCTAGGTTTTATCTTGAGCTGTGGGTTTTACCCTGTTTGGGGACAATTAGAGTGGTGTCTTGCCTTTTATGATCTGTGTGGCTGGTTTTCCAGGCTCTCGTGTGGACTGCCTTCTGTACGTGCATTACAGAACTTTGAATTAATGGAAGATCCATGACTTAATGAGAGAGAAGCCAGTGGTAGGTCACTTTTTCTCCGTTCATCTTACCTAGGAGGTTCAAGCTATAGAGGCAGGAAGCAAGACTCCACTGTGTAATCACGAGTAAGTAGTTTCAGGTTCAAGTGTCAGTTTCCTTAACTGTAAAGTGGCAATAAATAATCTTCTCTCAAAGATTGTAGGTCTTCACTATGGTGTGATCACCCAGCACAGAAACTCCCTCTATGACAATTCTGCTTCTACAGGGCAGAAGAGTTTTCTACCTCCTTTCCCACTGCTGAGAGCCCTAGGCAGGTGGTGGAGGCTCATCCAATCACCTATGGTTGTCTTTGACTTAGAGGATAGCTGCAGGAGAAAGGAGAGGCTAGAAAGAACAGAAGTATTTGGGGAAACAGTGGCCTTGAATGTGTCCTGAAAGCTGAAACTCTCCTTTCCAGTGTGAACTGCAGTGTGTGTAATGAGAGCAAAGCACACGCTTTCTGCAGAGTATTTGCCTGGCACACTTGGAGCCCAGGGTTTGCTCCCAAGCACAGCACTAAATTAATTACTTAATCAGTTTAAATAAATAAAGTAAATAAAATCAGACTTTCTGCCGATACAATTTATATATTGTTTCTGACTATATGGCTTCCAAATCCAGTTCTCCAACACCCCTACCCCCAGCCAGAGACTATGAGAGTCCACCTACGCCTTTAAAAACCAGTTAGAGTAGATTCTGTTATTTGGAGCTAAATTCCATAACAATTTCCATAATTGTAGATAAATACAGTGTCTGGTACTAGAAGTGAGGTTAATCAGACTGTACCTATAGCCTCTGGCCTGCCAAGTAGATGAGATAATACATTTCCTTATTGCCTCTAACATTCCTATCGAAGCTTCCAACTCCCTGTGCGTAAATGCATGAGACTCAGTTTCTTTATATACTTTCAGTGCCTTCTTGCACCAAGGATGTGCTTAATACATCACATTTATAGTTGATATAATATAATTGTATACAATAACGCACATATTTAAAGTCTAAGTTTAATGTCATGAATTTTGACATATATACATACATGAAAATGTCACTCTAATTAAGATCATGAATTTCTCCATTATCTTCAAATATTTTTGTGTGTCTTTTATAACCTCTCCCTCTTTTTTTCCATACCAGCACCAGGAAACCGCTAATCAATCCTTTGTACATTTTTTTATAAACGAAATAAAATAGAATGTAGGTTTTGGGGGGTAGGGGCAGTGGTGGTGCACACCTTTAATCCCGGTGGAGTCAAAGACAGTCAGATCTCAGTGAGCTCAAGAGTTACAGGACAGCCAACACTACACAGAGAGACTGTCTCGAAAAAACAGGAAAAAAAAAAAGAGTGTAAGCTTTGGTCTTTCATTTAACATAATTAAAATATTAAAGCATTTGTTCTGTAAGATGTTTGTTCTTTTGATTGCTGACTGCTACTCCATTTTATATCACAGGATTAAAACATCCTGTCATCAGTTAGTAGATATTTTCTATGTTGTTTCTGGTTGAGGTTATTAATAATAAACTTTCTGTGAGACCATCCTTGTGTTAATATATGCTCCTATTTTTCTTGTGTAAATTATGAAAGAATGGTAAGGTTGCGCTGTAAATAGTAAGTTTAGGACTAGGGAGGGATGGGTGTGGTGGTATATATCTCTAATCCCAACACTCCAGAGGTAGTAGCACCAGAAGGAGACACCCCATAAAGAAGTGTAGACATTTTTAGCCACTCTAATGGTAACTTTATATTAATGCCCCTTACTTTGATTGATTTCAAATATATTTTTCAAATAATATATATTTTCCTTAGAGTGTTTGCTCCATTTTTAGATAGGGTCTCATTATGAAGTCCATGCTGGCCTAGAACTCATCACCCTGCCTTAGGGCTGTGGGTACAGTATGTGCTGCTATGCCCAGTCTAATCACTTAGTATTTACTTAATGTTTGCTAGTGGAAATATGCAATATATAGATTCTTTGTGTGTCTGTGTTCGCATATAGGAGGGGCACATGCACATGTGAGTGTGTGAGCCAGGAATCCAGAGTTTGACGACAGTTGTCTTTTTGTTGCTTTACATTTTTAAATTTTATAATAAATTCACTATTATTTTATGTGTACTTGTGTGTGTTTGTGTGATTACATGCCATGTCTGTGTGGGTGCCTATGGAGGTTAGAAAGGGGTGTCTTGTTTTGTTTTTTTGGGGGGGTGGTCTTTAAGACAGGGTTTCTCTGTGTAGCCCTGGCTATCCTGGAACTCACTCTGTAGACCAGGCTGGCCTCGAACACAGAAATCTGCCTGCCTCTGCCTCCCAAATGCTGGGAGTAAAGGCATGTGCTACCACTTCCCCGGGAGAAAGGGGTGTCAAACCCTGAAATGAGTTACAGGCAGTTGAGTATCTTGACATGAGTTCTGGGACTGAACATGGATCTCCTTAAAGAGCACCAAGTGCTCTTAACTACTGAGTCCGCTCTCCAGCCCTGCACCTTATTTATTTTATATGTGTGGGTGTTTTGTTTGCATGTATGTCTGTGCACCATGTGTGTGCCTGATGCCCATGGAGAATATAAAAGGGTGTCAGATTCCATGGGCTGGAATTATGAATGGTTGTAAGTCTCTTCATGGGTTTTGGGAATTGAACCCAGATCCTCTGCAAGAACAAGTACTCTAAACTCCTGAGCCATCTCTCCAGCCCCTCTATACCTTCCTTTTTCCTTCCTTTCTTCCTTCCTTCCTTCCTTCCTTCTTTCCTTCCTTCCTTCCTTCCTTCCCTCCTTTCTTCCTTCCTTCTTTCCTTCCTTCTTTCTCTGTGTAGCCCTGGCTGTCCTGAAACTCACTCTGTAGACCAGGCTAGCCTGACCCCTCTTCTCTTAGGGATCCACCAGGGTAGTGCTGGGATTAAAGGCATGTGCCATTACCACCTAGCTTTACACCTTCCTTTTAAAAATCAAACAGAGCCTGGAGCTCACAGATTGAGCTAGAGGGACTGGCAAGTGAGCCCCTAAGATCCAGCTGTTTTTAGTGTGAGACCAGGTCTCACACTGTTTTCCAAGTTGGCCTTGAATTCAACCATGGGCCCACACTAACCTAGACTCTTACATCCTCCAACTTTTTCTCTCAGCAGCTAAGGTCAGACTTGAGCAAACTGTGCTCTTTTGGGGTTTGCTGATGTTGTTGTTTGCTTAAGATCTATTTTAAAGAGTGTATGTACACATGAATAGCATTTGGGTGCCCCAGAGGTCAGAAAAAGGCATTGGATTCCCTGGAGTTGTAGTTTCAGGTGTTTGGATGCCACCCAACTATGCTGGAAGAGCAGCCAGTGCTCCTAACCACTGAGCCATCTCTCCAGCCCCTCCCTAAGTTATTCTGTTAGGAATTTATGAACTCTCTCTACTCTGATATTAATCTGCACTGTCACCCTCTTACTGAAATATGAATAGGGCTGGTAGGATGGCTCAATGGGTAAAGATACTTACAACTAGGCCTGATGACAGTCTGAGTTTGATCTCTAGAACCCACCGTGTGGAAAGAGAGAATCAGTTCCTACAAATTGTCCTGACTTCCACATGCGCACCTTAGCTCATGTGTGCCACCCCACCAAGATAAATAAACAAATAGTGAGCATGGTGACCTATGTCTTTCATCCCAGCACTAACTTGGGAGACAGAGGCAAGTGGATCTCTATGCATTCTAGGCCAGCCTGGTCTATACAGAGCTTCCAGGCTAGCCAAGGCTATAGTGAGACCCCCATCTCGAAAAGAAACAAAAAGAGAGCAAGAAAACGTGACCAAACAAATAACAACAGAAAATCTAAATAAGTAAATGTAGTTTTAAAAACTTAGTTTAAAATGTGAATAAAACCATGTGTCCATTACTTCTTTGGTTGCGAACAACCAGTATCACCCCACATTTTACCCTCCTGCTACAGCAAGGAGAAGATGTATTAGGTTTCCTGACCTCAGGCTAAGGCAGGCATGTCTAACTTAATCCAGGCTCCTGATGTCCCAGGCCTTGGCAGTTCTGGTCCCTGCTGGCCCTGTTCTTCTGTTGGCTCTCTCTCAGTTTCAGACAGAGGCTGAACGGTGGCAGCTTTATGAGTGAAAGCCCACCCAGAAGAACATTATTCCCAGAAGCCCCAGCTTGCTTGGCTCAGTCTTCAGCTTCTGGAATTCTCAAGAAGAATGGAAAACAAGCTCCTCTCTTTGCAGATGTGGCAGGAGGCCACCTCTGAAAGCCTGTCAACTGGCCTCTTGCACAAGAGCCACCTGGGGACACCTGATCACAGGCATCTTTCTAAGCCAAGCCTCTACTTCTGCCAATGAGGCCCCAGGCAAGGGAGTGACTTGGTCAGGTAGCCAAGGCTCCTCTGTCACAGGAGGTGGTGGAGTGGTTGCTTAGCATGACATGAAAATGAAATAAAATCAATTAAGTCCTCTGCTTCTAAGACTTAGACACTGAGGGAGCGAGGTTCTCTATGCTTCTGATTTGTGAATGTTAGTATTAAGAGAAAGGCCTAATACTAAATCTGTCAGAAACCTTTTTAAGGGGCTGGAGAAATGGCTCGGCAGTTAAAAACACTGACTGCTCTTCCAAAGGATCCGGGTACAATTCCCAGCACCCACATGGTGGCTTTCAGCCATCTATAATGGAATCTGATGCCCTCTTCTGGTGTGTCTGAAGACAGCAACAGTGTACTCACATACATAAAATAAATAAATCTTAAAAAAAGAAAAAGAAAGAAACTTTTGTAAGGATGCAGCCTCCAGCTGAGGTCAGGCCCCTCTGAGAATGTGCACTGCTGTCTCTTACTTCTCGTACAGTGAGACTTGGGAGCTGGCATCTCAAGACTGCCAGTCACATGTCCGCATAGACAGCCTCTGTTAATGGAGACCTGACTCAGAGAAGCTGATGGGTAGGATCATGGCTCTAGCATGGCATAGGAGCCACCTCCTTTGAAACACTGTGGTACAGCAGGCAAGTACATTAGAGCCTAGCAAAGAGGGAGGAAGCCAAAGTGAGCCTGAAGGCTTACCCTCTCTCTTCTGCACTCCCCCTGCCAAAGAAGTCATGAGCACATGGTTCTAGCCACGTTTTCGTTTGTTTATTTTTAATGATTAATTTTTGTTTTATTTTTTGATTTATTTTATTTTATTAGTTTTATTTTAAAATTATGTATATATGTGTCTGTGGGCTTGTGCCTGTTGAGTACAGGAGGCCTTGGATCCCCTGGAGCTGCAGTAGCAGGAAGCAGGAAGCTGCTTGATTCAAGTACAGGAGGAACTCAGTTGGGTCCTGTGGGAGAGCAGTACATACTCTTAAGTACTGAGCCGTCGCTTCAGACCCATGACTACATTTTTTAAAGGGGGTTTGTTTGTTTTTTGAAACAGGGTCTCTCTAGCATATCCCTGGGTGTCCTGGAACTCACTATGTAGAATAGGCTAGTCTCAAACTCAGAGATTCATTTGCCTCTGCCTCCCAATTGCTGGGATCGAAGGTGTACACCACCACACCGGACAGACTTAAAGTCTATATGTTTTTTTTTGTTTTGTTTTGTTTTTTCCTTGATTGTTTGTTTTTTGTTTTTTTGTTTTTTTGGGTTTTTTTGTTTTTTTTGTTTTTTTGTTTTTTGAGACAGGGTTTCTCTGTGTAGCCCTGGCTGTCCTGGAACTCACTCTGTAGACCAAGCTAGCCTTGAACTCAGAAATCCACCTGCCTTTGCCTCCCAAATGCTGGGATTAAAGGCATGCGCCACCACTGCCTGGCCATATATGTGTTGGGGTTTTTTTTTTGTTTTTGTTTTTTGTTTTTGTTTTTGTTTTTAAAGATTTATTTATTTTATGTGTATGAGTACACCATTGCTGTCTTCAGACACACCAGAAGAGGATATCAGATCCCATTACAGATGGTTGTGAGCCTCCATGTGGTTGCTGGGAATTGAACTCATGACCTCTGGAAGAGCAATCAGTGCTCTTAACCACTGAGCCATCTCTCCAGCCCCCGTATATGTGTTTTTTACACTACATTTACTTGGAGTTTTGTTTTGGTTTTTGATTGTTATTGGTTTTTAGGCAGGGTCTCACTATGTAGCCCTGACTGACCTGGAACTTGCCCTACAGACCATGTTAGGCTCAAATTCAAAGAGATCTGCCTGCCTCTGCCTGTCAAGTGCCTGCATTCAAGTGTGTGTCATCAGGCAGACACATCCTCAGTCCCAGCACGTGGGAGGCAGAGGCAGGTGTATCTGAGTTAGGCCAGCCTCATCTACAGAGTGAGTTCTATAGAGCTAGCCTGGTCTACAGAGAGAAACCCTGTGGTGGGGGTTGGGGGAGGTGAGTCAGCAGCAGCCTGCTTATTTACTTTAGGCTGAGGGATGCTTAAGCTAAGGTGAACATGTGGAGGTCAGAGGTCAGCTAGAAATCCTCATTCAGGTACCCCAACCCCGAACCTTGCAGGGTCTGTTCCTTCCTTGGGCCACCTAAGGACTCCCGTGGGCAGAGGTGGGGGAAGCCTGGAGAACTGACATCTTCATAAACTGTCAGGATCCTGGTTCTTCCAGTCTAGGCAGGTACAACTTAGCCCACAGTTATCTGTTCAGAGCCAGAGATGAGATTCTGCCCCTCAGGTGACAAGTGACCCCAACTACATCCTGATTTTACCTATGACATTTCCTTTTTTGCCCCCTCGCCCCTGCCATCAAATGCTAACTCATGGACACCACTAAAGTACCTGGTTGGTTGGTTAGCTGAAGACTTAAAAGTGTATTCTTCGGGGCTGGAGAGATGGCTCAGTGGTTAAGAGCACTGATTGCTCTTCCAGAGGACCTGAGTTTAATTGACCTCTTCTGGTGTGTCTGAAGACAGCTACAGTGTACTAATATAAATAAATAAATCTTTTTTTTTTTTAAAAAGTGTATTTTTCTCCTTCCAAACTCCTATTGTATAGATGGAAAACTGAGCAGGGGACAGAGCTTAGCCCAGACAGGGCTAACCAGCTGCTTTTGTTGTTTAAAAAATTTTTTAAATATATGTATAATTATATAATTATAAGTGAAATAATTATACACACACATATACATGAAAAAAAAATGTTAAGTACCAAAAAAATCAAGCATGGTGGTACATGTCTTTAATCCTAGTACTGGATGCTGGGGATTTGATCTCAGGTCCTCATGCTTACCTAATATACACTTTTCTGAGTCCTCTCTCCAGCCTCTTATTCTCTTTAATGAAATATAATATAATATATAGTTGGGCTGGGAACACAGCCCAGTGATAGAAAGTGTGCTTAACATGCTCAATCTCTGGGCATAATCCCCAGAGCTGCAAAACAAAAATACAATAAACAAACAGGCAGGAAAATCATTTCATGGAACAGTTGTAGCAAAAACTCCACCTCCCTTAGATTCTACTGTAAAAACAAGGCTGCAGCAAATACCCAGATGCACACGACTCATTCATCTCTCTCTCAGGACCTGTGTGCCGGGACAGTTTGTCTATTCAAATTTCTGGTAGACGTCTCTAATAACCACATTCTAACAACATAAGGCGGAGTCTGTTTCAGGGACCTACTTGGGTCATTTTTATTATTTGTTGTGCCCTTTAAAAACAGGTGAAAATGGCCTCTCACAGTTTTTTTTTTGGTTTGGTTTGCTTTTTGAGACAGGTTTAGCCCTGGCTGTCCAGGAACTCAAAGATCCACCTGTCTCTGCCTCCTGAATGTTGGGATTAAAGGTGTGTACCATACTGCCTTCTGAGTCTCATAGTTTTGATTCACATTTTTTATATAGAAACTCGAAGATTTGTTTGTAACTGGGTAAAGTCTGGCTGTTACCCCAGGGTGACTCACAGAGCCCCCGACTCAACTCAGAAGCCCCAGTCTTCAGCTCCCACCTATTCATGGAGTGAGTAGCAGTTTCTTCTGAGTGACTGGAAGAGGCTTGTCTTACTCAGCTGCCCTGGTTTGTCCTGCTTTTCTGCTTCTCGGAGCTGAAGCTAAGCCTCAGATGCAAAGATGGGAGGATCTGCAGCTGGGGAGTGGCAAGATGAGACCTGTTTTTATTAGAAGGAGAGCTGGGTAAATTCGTAGAGAGGAGACTTCGGGGGGTACTTCAGAAACGATCCCTGGGGATAAATGGGTTACCTTGAAGACCAGCAGGCTAGTGAGTGACCCTGGGACAAGGGGAGGTTAGTAGGAAAGATAGAAATTGAATTAGAACTTGCCTTCAAGAAATATTTTTAGATTATTATTCTCCCATCGGCCATTGGACTGGAGTGGTCACATGTCCAAAGGAGGGTTGTCAATACTGCTAGTCTGGCCACATCAGGTTAAACCACCTTTTGGGGTGTATCCCGCCCCTGGCTTTCACAGTGACAAAACTTGCCTCCTTGAAAGGTTAATTCAGAGCTAGTTCTCTCATGATTTAACAGGACTTACCATGTTGTTCCTGTTCTATTTCCTGATGTCCCTCTAGACTTACCATGTCGGTCCGGTCCCCGTCTATATCCTGATGTCCCCTAAACAGGATGGGTTGGGTGGAGAGTGGCTGTTGGTCTGGTGAGCACAGATCCTGGGGAGCTGGGAGGCCAGGCCCTGGGCCGTTTGCCCTTAAGGCTTCTGAGTTCTAGATCCCTTTCTTCTTACCAATGTTTTTTTCTACCGCCTTGTCTTTCCCAGAGTTTCCAGTCTCAAAAGATTTGTTTTTCAAGTGGCAGCAAGAACACCCATTGTAGGGCTGAGTAGCTAGTATCAGGGCTTGAGTTCTAATCTCTAGGACCAGGTACTATGAGAGACTCTGTTTTAAGAAAATAAGGTAGAAGACAATAAATGACGATGCTGAGAGCTTGGCCTCTGGCTTCCACCCGTGCTCCCACCCTCGGGCAAAGCCTTGTGTATGCCCCAATACAAAAAGCAATCATTGTAGCCAATCCTGGTGCCACATGCCTTTGATCCCCGAATTCTGGAGGCAACGGCAGGCAGATCTCTTACTGTGTTGCAAGCCAGGCTGATCTGTGTAGTGAGTTCCAGGCCAGGGCTGGATACCAGGACTACAAAGTGAGATTCTGTCTCCCCTCTCCACAAAAGCACTGATTGCTAGACTGGAGCAAGGGTGTACGGAGATGAAAGCATCTGACTAGCATACGTAAAACCCCACATTTGCCCCAGCACCCCGCAAAATAATAAAAATTTCAAGACATTAAAGCCTTTTTAGAGATACGTGAATTTGAAATTTTTTTTTGTTTTGTTTTGTTTTTTGTTTTTCTAGACAGGGTTTCTCTGTGTAGTCCTGGAACTCACTTTGTAGACCAGGCTGGCCTCGAACTCAGAAATCCGCCTGCCTCTGCCTCCCAAGTGCTGGATTAAAGGGTGAATTTGAATTTTGAACAATAAAATTTTACACTATCCACTCGTGATATATATTTATTCGAAAACAATTTAATTGTTCGGGTTGAGGGTACAATCAACGACGGAGCTCATGCTTGGCAGTTAGCACACACGAAGTTCCAGAATCAACAACACTGAGAAAAAGTTGCTTATTGCAAAATTCAAGTTAATGATTCATAATGGTTTTGCTTCTGCTGCTTTTTCCTCCTCTTCCTCCTCTCCCCATCCTTCTCCTTTATCTCCCTCCCTCCTTCCCTCTCTCTCTCTCCCTCCCTCACTCCCTCCCATCATTCCTTCTGCAGGTGATGTGTCTTTTTTTTTTGTTTTCTTAGGGCACTAAGGGCTTTTTAACCTATATTGGCTCCAGGTTTGGTGCTCTCGTTTCCCTCTTCCAGGCTAGACAAACTGAGTGGCCTAGAAGCAAATGATTTCTGGGAGTTTAGGCCTAAACAAGTCACCGGGAAGAATCTTGGCCTTAGCTAATTTGAGTTCCCTCTCTGCACACTAGGACTGCTAGGCCAGCCTCCCCCCAGTAGATTTTCAAATGGGGTGGGATGGGGCGAAGAGCAAAGAGGCTCCCCTCTCCTTGCAGACTGGACAGGATTTGAAACTAGAATAGGCAAAACAATTTTGCAACCAAGTGACTCTTAGCAATAACAATACCAACCTCAGTCATTTGCATAACTTCACAGTTGGCGAAGGGTGTCCCTGGCAGTTAATTAGAATGATAAAGAAAGCAGACGGGAGCACCAGAAGCCTGGAGCACCCTTCTAGTGGACCTGGGAAGTTTCCCCGGGCTTTCTCATTTCGCGAGTTGATATTGGACTGACTCTGTCCGGGCCAACTTCCAGGAACCTATAGGTAGCGAGCTCGACCTACTGGCTGGGCGCCGGATCTACGCGGAGCACACAGTGTGGTTCCGCCTCCGCCTGGAATGTACCCTAATGGGTCAGCAGGTGCGACTGGTTTACAGTCCTGGTACTTACTGTGGGACGGAGTTCCCCGTGGTGGGACCAGTCTGCATTCAGCCAGGGCCTGAAAGGTGAGGAATCAGACTTTGGTGAGAGGGAAAGGAGAGCCAGGTCCCGTAAGGTGGTTTAGGGACAGCTGGAGGGGCGGGGCTCGGGATACCTGCCAGGGGCCTAGACATTGGAGAGAACGCGATCAAAATGAATCATTTTCACCAGATGTTTCATTTCGGGCTTTCTCAGATTCTCATCTCAGTCAGCAAAGGCCGCCCCCCAAGTACGTGGGCTGCGAGTTTTCCTTATGGGGTAGGGGCAGGTCGGGAGTTAATTAGAATGATAAAGGTCCTTCAGAATTTAAGGAGTGCCAGCCCTGAAGCCGAAGCTCTCAAAGGAACTTTAGGGAATCTTTTAGAAAAAACTAAGGTAACAAAACAGCAGTGGCGAGGATATGAATACTCCCTTGCCTCCGCCCCTCCTAACGGTAGGGTCTAGGGGAACTTGAACTGTATCTCTGTGCAAGAGTGCTTGCCTCCCACACAAGACACCACAGGTCAGTCCTCTGCACTGGCGGCGGGGGTGGTTGGTGGCGGGGTGGGGTGGCGGTAGTGGTAGTGGTGTACATAATCATAATTAGTTCTGACTGGCGAAATGGCTAACCAGATAAAGGCACTTGCTGCCAAACCGGACCCCTTGAGTTCCATCCCCAGGGCACAATTGGTGAAAGACTACGATGATTATTGCACATTGTCTTTTGACCTCCATGTACCATGGTAGGTGCAAACCCCCGCCCTCAGACATGGAAAGATAAATACATTTTATTTATTTATTTTGACTTTATTTTAGGTTTTCGAGACAGGGTTTCTCTGTGTAGCCCTGGCTGTCCTGGAACTCACTCTGTAGACCAGGCTGGCCTCGAACTCAGAAATCCGCCTTCCTCTGCCTCCCAAGTGCTGGGATTAAAGGCATGCGCCACCACTGCCCGGCTTATTTATTATTTTTAAACAAAACAAATACTAAAACAAGGGTCTTGCTAAGTAGCCCAGGTTGGCCCCAAACACATAGTCTATGAGCATCCTGAGTGCTGGTATCACAGGTGTGTGTGTCACTAGGTCAGGCTTTAGAATTACACTTTTGTTGAAGTGTGTGTGTGTTAATTTTATTTTACTTTTAAAACATTTTCCCCCCTTGGGACTGAAGAGACAGCTTAGTATTTAAGAACACTGGTTCGTCTAGACCAGAGTTCAGCACTCTCACCCACATGGCAGCTCACAGCCATCAATTACTCCAGTTCTAGGGAATCAGAAGCCCTCTCTGGCCTTCTTATGCACTAGGTTTGCAGGGGTGTATAGACATATACATAGGGTATATAGACATACACATAAAATAAATTATCAAAATATTTTTTCTCCAATTTTATTTGTGTGTGTGTGTATACCATGTTGTTGGGAGCTGCCTCCTAGCAGAAAGCGGCTATCATCTTTGTAGCCATCTCAGGCCATATACCCTGACAAGAGACTTGTTTTCAACAGCCCACAACAGCTGAGCACACTCTGATAAACATTTTGCTTTTCTCACATATCCTGTTTTGTTGTATAGTGCCCACAGTAGCAAGGCATGTGGCAAAGTGCCTTCAGCTGTGTTCCCCTGCTTGTCCATGGCTGCAAGGCACGTGATAAGTCATTCTCAGCTGTGTGCCCCTGCTTGTGCCTATAAATACCCAGGATTTCCTTTCAATAAAGGGGACTTGATCAGACTCTCTGTCTTGTCTCCATTCTTCTAGTCTCTTGCCCCTCCATCCCCACTCTCTCCCTTGTTAAACCCTGTTGGCTGACCAGCACAGGCCGGATCACCATGTGTGTGCCAAGAATTCCTGGGCAATAGAGTTACAAGTAGTTTTGAGACAACAAACCCTCCAGTCATCTTTCTAGCCCCATATTCTTTGTTAAAGATGAGAAAAGCCAGGGACATTGGCTCATGCCTGTAATCAAGGTATTTGGGAGGAAGGCTGAGGGAAGAGGATTATGTTCCTGGTCATCCTGGATAAGAGAGAGACCTTGCCTCAAGATTTATTTATTTTTATTTATATGAGACTACTCCAGCTATCTTCAGACACACACCAGAAGAGTGCATTGGATCCCATTACAGGTGGTTGTGAGCTACCATGTGGTTGCAGGAATTGAACTCAGAACCTCTGAAAGAGCAGTCAGTGCTCTTAACCACTGAGCCATCTCTCCAGCCTGAAAAAAACAAATGAACGAACAAAACCTAGCCAGGTGTAGTGGTGCATGCCTTTCATCCCAGCACTCAGGAGGCAGAGGCAGGTAAATCTCTGTGAGTTCTAGGCCAGTCTAGTTTACACAGAGAGTTCTAGGACAGCCAGGACAACATAGAGAGATTCCCCATCCCAAGAAAACAAAATCAAACCCTCCCAAATAACAACAGCAAAAGAGGAGAAGAAAGGATGTGAGAAGACAAGCGGATGTGATTTGACAGGCAATTCCTTTGTTTGTAATTTAGAAGGTACTGGGTAATAGAGTGCACTGCTAGCATAGCATGAATGAGGCCGGTCTCTAACCCATTAGAAAACAAAACAATGCCCCTCAATGTCCCTCAAACTCTCCTGTTAGAAATGTTAGACACAGCCGGGCAGTGGTGGCACACGCCTTTAATCCCAACACTTGGGAGGCAGAGGCAGGTGGATTTCTGTGTTCCAGGCCAGCCTGGTCTACAGAGTGAGGTCCAGGACAGAGAAACCCTGTCTTGAAAAACAAAAACAAAAACAAAAAAAACAAGAAAGAAAGAAAAGAAATGTTAGACACGTACATGCACATGCACACGCACACACACAAACACCACACACCACATATGTACACACACACAAAGTATCAGAACATCAGTCGGGCAGAGGTGGTACATAACTTTATTCCCAGCACTCAAGAGACAGAAGCACACAGATCTCAAAACTATGTCTTGAAAAATAAAAACAAACCAAAAAGAACATCATTATCAGAATAGACTTTTCTTTTTGTTGGTTGTTGTTTCCTTTTTTTCTTTGTTTTGTGACAGCCTTATTTCACAAAGTAGTCCTTTCTCTATGTAGCCCTGTGTAGTCCTCAAATTCACTCTGTAGACCAGGCTGGCTTCTGACTCAGAGATCTGCTTGTCTCTGCCTGCCAACGGCTGGGATTAAAGGTGTGCGCCTCCACTTCTTTGCCAAACTAGATTTTTCTAATCTGGGTAGAATGTTAAGGTTGTCTGTGATATGGAAGGTAAATCATGCATAAGACTCGTCATCTTCAAAAAAAAATCTACTCAAGACTATCCAAACATTTATGAGGATGTCACTTCTTGGAAGATTAAGGGATTATAGTGGCAAAAAGCCCTGTCCCTGGCAGTGCATGTGAGATTTCACATAGTGTGGTCCCTTCAGACAGGTTCCAACCCTGAGACCTGGTCTGCAAAAGACAGTCTGGAGGACAGGAGCAACTGGAACTCTGTAGGAAAATGGAGGATGGCTGGGAAACCTTCTGGCAGTCCCCACCACTGCAGTTCATGGGCTGCTCTCTGCTGCTCTCCAAGAGACTCCACACACACCCGGGAGAGTCAGGTACATTCGCTCATGCGCACACACTAGATTCTCCCAGGCACCCCATGTCCTCACTCCACAGAATAACAGTCAGGATCCCCTAGCCTGAATGCCCACTGGGGGAATGGGAAATAGGACTCCTTATCTCTCAACTTTCACCCCTGTTATCAAACTTGAGATCACAGACTGTACCCCAAGAAATCAAGTTTGGCTACCCTTCCTTAAGAAGCCAGGCAAGTTCGAGGCCAACCTAGTCTACAGAGTGAGTTTCAGGACAGCCAGGGCTTATACAGAGAAACCCTGTCTTGAAAAACCAAAAAAAAAAAAAAAAAAAAAAAAAAAAAAAAAAAAAAAAAAAAAAAAAGCCAAGCAAAAGAGCCAAAGTTAATATAGGTGCATAGGGTGTGGGGGATAAAGAGATCCAATGACACCCCCGCAAGCCTATCTTTGGGTCCTGAGATGAAATTTAAAGTTTATTTATTATTGTTACTATTGGTGGTGTTCTTACAGATTTTATTTTTCATTTTATGTATTTCATGAATATTTTGTCTGCATGTAAGTCTGTGCACTGCTTATGTACCTGATGCTTATAGAGGCCAGAAAAGAGCCTAGATTCCCCTGGAATTGGAGTAAGGGGTGCTTATGAGCCACCATGTAGGTATTGGGAGCAGAACCTGGGTTCTCTGTAAGGCAACAAGTGTTCTTCACGATGAGCCATCTCTCCAGTCATCTCTCCAGTTTAAATTCAGAGCCAAGGACATGCAGCCCCCACCACTCAGCCATCATTGTCAGGCCTTCAGCCACGCCCTGTAAGGTGGTATGACAAGCTGTTAGGATGTGGAAAGTCTCTTACCCAGAGACAAGTTCTCTGAATGCTCTGGCTTATTCTGCCAGAATGAGATTCCTGGGGAAGTTTCTATTTCCTTGGGGTCTGATGTTTCAATATTCTGATAGATCGAAAGACATAACATCTCTTTAGAATATCTTCATTTCTGTCAGATCTGTTACAATACCGTATCTTGCACACTATGCCACCCCCTCCACTGTCCTAGTTAGGACAGTGTTAAACTGTCCTATTATTGCTGTGATAAACCAAAATCCACTCGACCACAAAGCAACCTGGAGAGGAAAGGGTTTGTTTGGTTTACACTTCCACATCACTGTTCATCACTGAAGGAAATCAGGACAAGAACTCAAACAGGGCAAGAACCTGGCGGCAGGAGCTGAGGCAGAGGCTACGGAGGAGTGCTGTTTATTGGCTAGCCCAGTCTGCTGTTTGTACTTCCTTCTTTGTTCCTTTCTGGTTTTTCTGACATGTAGCCCCGGCTATCCTAGAATTCACTAAAACTTAGGAATCTGCTTGCCTCTTCCTCCCAAGTGCTGGGATTAAAGGTATGTGCCATGACACCCATTTCTCAGTCCACTTTCTTATAGAATCCAGAATCCCTAGCCTAGAGATGGCTCCACCCACAGTGGTCTGTGCCCTCCCTCATCAATCACTAAGAAAATGCACCATAGGCTTGCCTCCAGCCCCATCTTCCCTCCTCTCAGACCTTGTGTCACATTGACTCAGCCAGCACCACCTTGCCCTTACTCTGAGCCTGTTGTATCCTGACCAGCTTTTAAAAGGTGCATTCCTATTTTTAAAAACATATTCATTTTATTTTATGTGTATGAGTGTTTGCCTGTATGCGGTGGCTTTTAGGGTATTGGTATCACTCCCCCTATTCTGCTAAAGATGTAGTACACATTTGTCTCTGCCTAGTTTTGTTTTCTTTCTTCCTTTCTTTCTTTCTTTCTTTTTTTTTTTTTTTTTTTTTTTTTTTTTTTTTTTTTTTTTTTGGTTTTTTGATACAGGGTTTCTCTGTGTAGCCCTGGCTGTCCTGGAACTCACTCTGTAGACCAGGCTGGCTTCGAACTCAGAAATCCGCCTGCCTCTGCCTCCCAAGTTCAGATTAAAGGCATGCACCACCACTGCCCAGCTGGCTGGCTGGCTGGCTTGCTTGCTTCCTTCCTTCCTTCCTTCCTTCCTCCCTTCCTCCCCTCCTCCCCTCCTCCCCTCCTCCCCTCCTCCCCTCCTCCCCTCCTCCCCTCCTCCCCTCCTCCCCTCCTCCCCTCCTCCCCTCCTCCCTTCCTCCCTTCCTTTCTTCCTGAGACAGGGTTTCTCTGTGTAGTCCTGGCTGCCCTGGAACTCTCTCTGGCTTGAACACAGATATCCTCCTGCCTCTGCCTCCCTAGTGCTGAGATTAAAGGCATGCGCCACCACTTCCCAGGTGTCCTACCTATTTTCAATTTGCAGTTACTTAAATAATTTAAAAAATCTTTTGTTGTCCAGAGTGATGGCTCACGTCCTTAGTCCCAGTACTCAGAGGCAGAAGCAGGTGTACCTCTGCAAACTTGAAGCCAACTTTGTTTATGTAGTGAGTTCTAGGCCAACCAGAGCTACATAGTAAGACCCTGTTTTTAAAAAAGAAAATCCTTCCGTAATCCTTTGCATGATGGCAAAATGCTAGTTACACAGTAGTAAGGAGGCAGAGACATGATGATGGCAAGTTCTAGGCCATCCTGGGCTATATAGAAAGATTGGACAGGGGTGTGTGTGGGGTAGGGTAGGGGGAGGGGAGGGTCGGGATAGGGAAGAGCAGGGCAAGAATGCGTGCAGTTTTATTTAATGCCTTCAAACTGGAACTAGAAGAATAAACTGTATTTTCTATAGTTTAAACGTTTTAATCAACTGCATGAAAAAAAATAAACAGAAGGACATGACTACTAAAGTATGAAGAAGATTTTTTTATTGTAGAAATAAAGGGAAAAGCAGGCAGAGGGAAGAGATCAGAGGGAACGTGGCTGCCTGACTAGCTAGACCATGAGAGGAGAGAGGAGGAGGGAGAGCGAGACAGGAGCAGGTGACAGATTGGAGTAGCCAAAATGGCTGTTATAAGAAGGGCTCAGGCTTGGGGAATGGAAGCAGAAGCCCAGCCTCTGGGAGGGAGAGGTTTAAGGTGGGGGGCGGGGGTGGGGGGGGTGAGAGGTGCTGGGAGGAGCCACAGATTCCTAGTGATGCTGGGAAACCGGCCAGCAGCTGCTTTGGTATGTTAATAGGAACTTCGATAAGAGTTCTGAGACCCAACACAACTTATCATTACTTACCATTTTCAAATCACATTTATTTATTGAGGGTACTTATATGCAGGCTCAAGCATGTGCATGTGTGTGGAGGTCAGATTAGAACCTACGAGAGAGTAAGTTCTCTACATGTGGGTCTCAGGTCATCAGACTTGGAGGCAAATACCTTTAACAACTGATAGAAAAAAGCTCATGGTGGCAAAGAAAGAGACCGCCACTCCAGCGGACAAGGCAGACTTTTGGTCAAGAGGGTGTGCTCAGAGACAGGAAGTGCCCTTGGTTTCTAGTCTAATGCAAGTCGTGACTTGGTCTTTCCTTCACCTGCTCTGTGCACACAGTCTTATTCATTTTGCTAGTGTGAAAAGAATTGGCGTACAGGAAATGAAGGGGGAACAGGGAAGAGGTCACTGCTCCTAGGGGAAAAGGGTCACTTCTCCAGGTCATCCGTGGTCCTGAAACTCACAGCGGCGAACAGGGGCCCTCTGTGATAACAA
The DNA here is from genome assembly GCF_011762505.2 of Arvicanthis niloticus. Classification (NCBI taxonomy): domain Eukaryota; kingdom Metazoa; phylum Chordata; class Mammalia; order Rodentia; family Muridae; genus Arvicanthis; species Arvicanthis niloticus. The sequence continues at coordinate 48,894,441 of NC_047663.1, forward strand.
GGGTTTTACTGGCAGGGGTTGGGATAGAAGAGGGGAGGTGGGGGATATATATATATATATATATATATATATATATAAATAACCCCTGTTTAAAAGTCTTTCAAAGTGGGGGATTTAAGATGTTTTGATTCATTTGTTCCAAACATAAGTTATATAGTTTTTGTTTTTGTTTTTTCGAGACAGGGTTTCTCTGTGTAGCCCTGGCTGTCCTGGAACTCACTCTGTAGACCAGGCTGGCCTCGAACTCAGAAATCCACTTGCCTCTGCCTCCCAAGTGCTGGGATTAAAGGCGTGCGCCACCACCGCCCGGCAGTTCTATAGTTTTTAGTAAAAAAAAATGACTCATATTTGAAATTTCTTACACCAAACTATGTCACTAGCCCCTATTTATTTTTCATTTTATTTTATTTTGGAGGTGCACTTGTGTGTGTGTGTGTGTGTGTGTGTGAGAGAGAGAGAGAGAGAGAGAGAGAGAGAGGGTATTATGCAGCACAAGTTGGCCTTGGTTTTTCTGTGTAGCTGAGGCTACACAGCATGAACCGCTAACCCTCCTGACTCTCTCCCTGGTGCTGGGACCACAGGCATGCGCCATTATGCCCCATTTATGTGGTGTTAGGGATTGAACCCAGGACTTTCTGCATGTTAGGCAAATACCTAACATACTCTACCAACTAAACTGAATCCTTAGCCCTGATAACCAAGATTTCTGTGTTTAAATTTTTATCCAGTGCAACAGTGCTGGAAGGTGGGGCCTAGTGAGAGTTTAGGTCAAGGGACTCTCTGCCTTAGTCAGTCCCTGTGCTTTTTGGTTGTTTTTAGAGCTGACTGTCTTTGTTAGGGTTTCTATTGATGTAATGAAACACCATGAACAAAATACCTTGGGGAGGAAAGGGTTTATTTGGCTTGCAGGTCATAGTCTATCTTTAGAGGAAGCCAAGACAGGAACAGAAAGTCAAAGCAGAAACCTAGAGGCAGGGATTGGAGCAGAACAGGCAATGGAGGAACTCTGCCTGTGGGCTTGCCCTCCATGGCTATCTCAGCCTCTTTTAGTATACAACCCTGGACCATCTGTGCCCATCTGTGCCAGGGTGGCACTGTCCACACTGGGTTGGATCCTCCCACACCAATCAATCAAGGAACCGCCCTACAGGCCAATCTTATGGAGGCATTTTCTCTCTTGAGGTTCTTTCTTCCCAGATGACGTTAGCTTGTGTCAAGTGACAAAAATACCAACCAGGACACAGAGTTTAGATAGAGAGTGACTAGGCCTTCTAGTGGCCTTAACTGTCTCTGCCCCTGCTTCCTCTAGGGCTCCATATTTACTGTGTGAGTTGTTGCCCATCAATGTGAGTTGACCAGGCTAGTCGGTCAACAGGTTCTCCAGTGCAGGAGTCAGGATTAAAAAGAAAAAAGACTGTAGCATGTTGACTACAGTCAATACTGTAGTGTTGGGAGCCGACTTGTAGCAGAAAGCGGCTATCAGCTTTACAGCCATCTCGAGCAATATACCCTGACAAGAGACTTGTTTTTTTGACAGCCTACAACAGTTGAAGCACACTCTGATATCCCACATATCTTGTTTTGCTGTTTAGTGCCCCCAGCTGCAAGGCGCACGTGATATCCACGCCTGCAAGGCATGTGGTGCACGTGCTATCCACGACTGTAAGGCTTACATATCCACACCTACAAGGCACGTGACAAAAACATATAAATACCCCAGATTTCCCTTCAATAAAGGAGACTTGATCAGAATCTCTGTCTTGTCTCCATTCTTCGTATCTCTTCCCCTTTATCCCACTCTCTCTCTTGCTAGACCCTGACCTGCAGACCAGACTGTAGCATGACCCCAGCCAGTTCTGAGGCTGAAGGCAGGTTTATTTTTCCCCAATCTGCTTTTTTTTTTTTTTTTAATTACATGCAAGTATTTAGGTCTGTTCTTGGTTGAGGAACTAGGAATACAGTAAATCCAAATAGTCAAGGAATAAGCAAGGCAATAAGCAAAGTCCCGTGTTCACTCCCATGAGTTACTTTCACTGTTTCTAAGGGCTTGTCAGGATGACCAACATATCTGAGCCACCTTCCCTGTCCTAGCCCACAGTCATGTTCATGCCTAAAGCCTACTTCCTTGTTCTAGCCTAAGATTTAGCTTCCTGACTGAAATTACTTTCTCGTTTTAGCCTAAAATTAGATTCCTGCCTGAACTTACTTCCTTGTCATGGCCCAATGTTAGATTCCTGCCTGAAGCCCATTTCCTTGTCCTTGGCCAATGTCAAATTACTGCCAAGTGGCCCCCCAAATGCTCTCCACAGTGAGTCTCCTTTCTCCCAGGCTGGACGCACTCTCTGAACTTCTACCTGGCCTAGCCCACCACCAGGAATGGATAACTAGGTTTGTCTTTGACTTTAAGACGAACATAAAGGACAGGGACATTAAGGGTAGCAGAACTCCCTGTGCCTGTGGGGTGGACAGGGACATAAGGGTAGCAGAGCTCCCTGTGCCTGTGGGGCTGGACAGGGACATAAGGGTAGCAGAACCCCCTGTGCCTGTGGGGCTGGAAGTTGGAAAGGTGTTTAGAAGACTTAAGTCAGAGAAAAAGCAATTTATAATGAACATCTTTGGGCAAACCCATGTGCATAATTACTGCATATGTACTTTTATTAGAGCATCCAATTTATAAAATTCACCACTTAAAAGTCCATCTTCTGGCACACACCTTTAAATCCCAGCACTTTGGAAGAAGAGGCCTATGAGTGAAAAAGGCCAGCCTGGTCTACAGAGTAAATTTTGGGACAGCCAGGGATACAAAGAGAAACCATGTCTCATAAAACAAAACAAAACAAAACAAATCAAAACAAAACAAAAGTCCATCAAATGTAGAGTAGCCCCAAGATCAGATGGGAAAAAGTGGGTAGAGATAAGAGATGGTAACAGACCATAAATATGATAAAAAATGCATTATACACACATACAAATATCATAATATTACTACTATACTATTGTTTTATAATTAATATATACTAATAAAAAACAAAAACCATAACCCATAAGCTCTATGTCAGTTGGCCCTAGAAGTTTTCTAGGCAAACTTTCACTTTCAGCCTTAGTTTTCCTAACATTGACTAATGGCATCTTGACTGATGTACGTCTATGTGTATGTGCACACTCACATGTGTGTGGTGTCGTGTCTGAAGGAAGAGACGGTGATTTTAACAGATCAGTAGCTTCCTTGAATCTCCTTTTTTGTTTGTTGTTGTTTTTGAGACAGTCTCTCTCTATAGCCTTAGTTGTCCTGAAACTCAACTAAGGTGACCTTGAACTCAGAGTTCACCTGCCTCTGCCTCCTGAGTGCTAGGATTAAAGAGGTTTTGCCATCACACAGTGCCCCAGGTCTTCTTTCTGAAATAAAACCTAGGGACCAGAAGATGCTTTGTGGGAAAAAGTGGTTGCTGCCTATATACCTGACAACTGGGTTTGATCTCATGGTGGAAGCTGAGAACCTGCGTTTCTGCTCAGATGGAAGGCTATCCTGGGGCTCCAAAGGAAGACCAGCAACCACACAGCTCTGAGGTGGGACACTGGGAGCTCAGCAACCACACAGCTCTGAAGTGGGACAGTGTCCCAAGGGGAGGGCATCCTGAGACGTGGGAGCTCAGGAACCACACAGCCCTGAGAGGAAGCCTCCTCAGCAGAGGCATTGCAGCTCCCAGGGGAGGCTCTCTCCAGCTGAGCTCAGGAGCTCAGGAGACTCAGCCCTGCTCCTTCTCTTCACTTCTTCCCTTCTTTTCTTCATTGTTTCTTGTCTTCTTGGAGACTTCCAACCAGAGAGTCACACTAGGCAGAAAATCCCATGAAAACCATTTATTGGAGGGTCCAGGGTCCTCTGCTCCCGGGAGTAGACAGCAGGGAATTGGACAAGGGGGCAGGACTTATAGAGGATTTCTTAGCTGGTGGAGCTTTTCGGGGCAGAGATTTCCAGATTGAGGATTGGTGGGATTTCAAGCTTGGGGAGCTCAGGGATTTGGTGTATTTTCATGTTCAGGGATTGGTGGGTTTTTGTGGGACAGAAGCTCAGGGGTTGGTGGGGTTTCTCTGCTCAGGGATTGGTACCTTTTTTTTTTTTTCCTCCCACACTCATACCTCTTTTCTCTACATTGGGCCCAAGGTTTAGGATGGGAAGTATTTCTCAGCCTCAGGTGGCTTTGACTGAGGCACTAATTCTGTGGAGCTGCTTGGGGAGGCTGGAGAGAAAGTGTTGACACTCTGGACAGCTCCTGTGATGGCTGCAGACTAAGGAGGAGACATGGCACCACCATTTTGACAGGAGCCGCCATTTTGACAGCTCCTGTGGGAGCATCTACGGTAGCTGTGGTCTGGGGCAGAAGGAGGGTGCAGCTTAGCGACTACAGAATCAACTCCTGAAAGTAGTCCTCTGCCTTGCACTCATATACTGTAGACTGTGGAACACACACACACACACACACACACACACACACACACACACGAAAAAACTTTATATTTAAAATAACAACAATAAACAAAACAAACAAACAGATACAAACTAAAGAAAAATCTCAAACCTGAGACCCCCAGTGGTTAATCAGCCTGGCCCATGGCCTCTTTTTGGCATCTGAGTTGATGGTAGCCTTTGGGTTTGTTTAAGAAAAACAGTTTCCTCTTCTTCTAGGTGAATTGTACTCCTCCTCATAGACTTCACAGAATTGATGTTGTGCCCTGTTCTACATACAAGGTTCATGTATGTGAGCAGCAGTAGCCAGACACACTCCTCACTACCAGAAGTCGGGGTGAGGAAAGGGAAGGCCTCTTCCCTTTTTCCAGCATCCTTAGTCCCAATCTCACCCGATAAAAGGAGGGTTCTGAGCTTACTTGTGCCCAGTGGATAGATGGAAAGACCAGGTTACAGAGTCTAGCCTGGGTTCAACCTTTGCTTCAGCGCCTGGGGAGAGCAGACCCCCACCATGTAGCATGCACGGGGCCTTCCAATTCCTGGAGTGGATTAGCAGGCCGGTCAGTTCGTGTTTTCTGCTTAGTTCTTGTTGCCACCTGGTGGCCACAGTTTATCATAGCTCTGATTTGCCTCAAAGGCTTCTGACAATCAAGGCACCAGACGCAGTCATTTCATTTGTCCTCTTATTTGTTTGGGAGGCTCAGAAGATGGCCCTAGCCTTCCCGAGGTCACACCCCCTTCCTTGTGCTCAGCGGGATCTGTAGCGCTGGGATGAACTTGCTAGGCAAGCGATCATCGCAGTACCAGTGTCAGCCTTTTTTCTTTTTCTTTTTTTTTTGTTTTTGTTTCTGAGACAGGATCTCTCTCTCTCTCTCTCTCTCTCTCTCTGTCTCGCGCGCTCTCTCTCTCTCTCTCTCTCTCTCTTCTTCCCTCCCTCCCTCTCTCAAAAAAAGAAGTCTTTAAGGACCGGGAGTTGTGGATGTGGAACACATCTTTAATTCCAGCACTCAGGAGGCTGGAGAATTGCTGGGAGTTCAAGGCTAGCCTGGTCTATATATTGAATTCCAGGACATTCATCCAGGACCACAAAGAGACCCTTTTCCAAACAAAAACCCAAATATACAAAACACAGCAACCAAGAAAAGCCTTTCTTCTTTTAAAGTGTGTGTGTAAGTTTGCTATCAAAAGATAATTTTGTGGAGTTGGTTTTCTTTTCACCTTAAAATAAGATTTATTTCATTTTTATTTGTGCATATGTGTGTGTGCAGACAAGCATGAAGATGCCCAGAGAGGCCAGCAGAGGCCGTTGGATCCCTTGGAACTGTAAGCTGTCCAAATTGGATTCTGGGAGCCTAACTTCAGCACTATGTGTGAACAAGTGCTCTAACCTCTAAGCCATCTCTCCAGGCTCTTCCTTCCTATCTTTATGTGGGTTTGGGGATGGAACTCAGGTTGTTGGGTGTGTAAGGCAGGTGCCTTTAACCTGTGCCATCTTTCTGGTCCAGGCTCCCTTTTTCATTCTTTTGTTTGTTCAGTTTATTTGGCGAGAGGTGGGTGGTGATGGCGGAGCCTGCCACAGTAGTCACAAGGATGTCACGTTTTTTCAGGAGTAGATTTCATATCGGCATCCTGAGTGTCGTGGGGGCTGACCTGGGGTTGTAAGCTTGGCAGCAGGGCTTCAACCTTTCTCACTAGCCCTTGTTCTTTTGTTTTGTCTGTTTTTGTTTTTCAAGACAGGGTCTCTCTTTATAATCCTGGCTGTCAGGCTGGGCAGTGGTGGCATACACCTTTAATTCCCGGCACTTGGGAGGCAGAGGCAGGCAGATTTCTGAGTTCGAGGCCAGCCTGGTCTACAGAGTGAGTTCCAGGACAGTCAGGGCTATACAGAGAAACCCTGTTTCGAAAAACAAAAAAGAAAACAAACACAACAACAACAAAAAAAATCTCCCACAATCCTGGCTGTCCTGGAACTCACTGTATGGACTAGGCTGGCCTTGAACTCATAGAGCCCCTCCTGCCTCTACCTCCCATGTGCTAGGATTAAAGGCCATTTGCTACCATGCCCAGCTATTTTTCTTTTTTCAATTTTTAAAAGACAGAGTCCTATAGCCCAGACTGGCCTTGTGCTCCCTTTGTTGTGGGGTGCCTTTGAATTTCTGATACTTCTGCCTTCTGCCTCGTGAATGCTGGAAGCAGAGATGTGCACAACCATGCCCGTTCCTTTATTCTTTGAAAAAAATTACTTTTATGTGTATGGGTGTTTAGCCTGCTTATATGTCTGTGGACCACAGGTGTCCATGGGGTGCCTGAGGCCTGAGGAGACCAAAAGAGGGTGTCGGATCTCTTGTAATGTTGGAGTTACAGGAAGCTGTGAGCCACCGTAGGTGCTCTACCCTTTGAAGGGGCAGCCAGTGCCCTTGATCACTGAGCTGTTTCTCAAGCATCACCCACCCCCCCCTTTTATTTTTTATTGAAAAATGGGGCTGAAGACTCGGCTCATCAGTGAGGCATCTTGGATGCTCTTGCAGAGGATGTAGGTTCCATTCCGAGCACCCACATGGCAGCCGACAGCCATCTGTAACTCCAGTTTCAGGGGATCTGACTCTCTTTTCTGATCATTGCAGGCACCAGGCACATGGGAGGTGACGAAACCAGCCAAAACATTCGTACATATAAAAATAAATTAAGTCTAAAAATAAATACTTAAAACACTTATTTACTTCATGTGTGTGGATATTTTGCCTGCGTGTGTGTCTGTGGACCACCTACGTGCCTTTTGCCTGCAGAGACTAGAAGAGGGTGACGAATCACTTGGAACTGGAGTTATAGACAGTTGTGAACTGTCAAGTGGGTGCTGACACTTGAACCTAGCTCCTCTGGAAGAGAAGCTAGTGCTCTTAGTTGCACAGCCATCTGTCCACCCACCTTCCCTCCCCCTGTTCCCTTCAGTCTCAAAATGTGAATGAGTAGTCTGAGTGACAGACACCATGGTGCTGGTGACACAGCAAGGCACCAAGACCATTGAACAGGGAAGAAGGAAAAGAGAAGAACAGGCAGACATGAAAAGTACTGAACAACGATGGGAACGGTGTGAAGAAGGAAGCTAATAACCCTGGGACAGTCATCCCTCTTAACTGAATGGTCAGGGAGGGCTTCTTGGAGGTGGTGTTTAGGGCAGAAGATATTACTGAAATCCTTGAAATAGGGCTAAGCTTCTGGTTTGGATGCAAAAAAAAACGTGGCATAGGCATAGTGGAAACAGAGTAATCTGGGGTAGTGGTGGGAGGGGTCAGAGTGGCAGTAGGGCTAGGATGTGGAGCCAATTTCTAGGTCCTGAAGCTAGGGGAAGGATTTCCACTTTATTCTTTCTGATAGAAAGCCCTCTTACAAGTGTGTGAAACAGGCAAGCGACCACCCAACAGCCCTTTGTACGGGTCCCTCCATGTGGACAGGGGAAGCAGAGGGACCAGTTGGCATCTTGCGGTGGTCTGGACTAGGCTAGTGGGGACGGAGGGGGAAGAAGGAGAGACTCAAAGTGTGTTTTAAAGACAGGATCTGAAGTGCATGAAAGAAGGGACTACTGGAGGCTGGAGAGATGGCTCAGCTGTTAAGAGCCTTGGTTGCTCTTGGAGAGGACGTGGGGGTTGATTCCAAGCACCCACACGAGAGCTCACAGTTGTCTGTAACTCTGGCTCCAGGGGATGGGGTACCATTTTCTGGCACCAAGGCATACAACACATGGTACATAGAGAATACATGCAGGCAAAATATCCATTGACAGAAAATAAATACAACAAGGGGAATGTGTGGTGGTTTGAATAGGAATGGCCTCCATAGGCTCATATATTTGAATGCTTGTTCGCTCCGGAGTGGGACTATTTGAAGGGGTTAGGAGGCATGGCCTTGTTGGAGGAAGTGTGTCACTGGAAATGGATTTTCGGGTTTCAAATCCTGAAGCCAGGACCAGTGTCTCTCTCCCTCCTGCTGCCTGTGTTGCCAGATGTAGAACTGTCTCAGCTACTGTGCTTTTCTCAGTTTCCCGAGTGCTAGAATTAATTACTTTATTAAGTGTGTGATTCCTAGGGCCTTGTGCTTGCTAGCTGTATCAGTCACGTGTCTATGGCTAGAACACCACCACCAGCCTTTAAATTTTCTTTTAAAGATTTATTTATTTTATGTATATGAGTACCCTGTCACTGTCTTCAGACACACCAGAAGAGGGCATCGGATCCCATTACAGATGGTTGTGAGCCACCATATGGTTGCTGAGGATTGAGTAGACTCTGGAAGAGCAGTCAATGTTCTTAATTGCTGAGCCATCTCTCCCGCCTCTTTTTTTTTTTTTTTAATGACTTATATATTTATTTTATGTATGAGTGCTCTATCTGCATGTGCATCCTTAGTGCCAGAAAAGGGCATCGGATCTCAGGATAGATAGTTGTGAGCCATCATATGATTACTGGGAATTGAACTCTGGACCTTGGGAAGAATAATCAGCACTCTTAACTGATGAGCCATCTCTCCAGCCCTTTGACTCATCTCTCCAGCCCTAATTTTTGTTTTTTTTGAGACAAGGTCTCATATAGCCCAGGCTGGCTTTGAACTTTTCGTGTAGTGAAGAATAACATTTAGTTTTTAATTTTATTCTATGGGCCTTTTGCACCACCTGCCTGTGCCTGTGTCCATGGAAGACCATGGATGGGAACTAGAATTAGTCAATTGTGAGTTACTATGTGGGTGCTGGACCTGGGTCCTTTGGAAGAGCAGTGTTTGTTTGTTTGTTTATCTCTCATATATTATATCCCAGCTGCAGTTTCCTCTCCATCTCCTCCCCTCCTCTTTCCCTCACATCCACTCCACCTTCACTTCCCTTCAGAAAAGAGCAGGCCTCTCAGGGGCATCAAGAAAACAAAATTACAATAAGACATCAAAGCTGGATGAGGCAACCCTTAGGAGGAAAAGTGTCTCAGAGCCAGGCAAGAGTCAGAGACAGCCTCCACTCCCATGGCTAGAAAGCCCACAAGAACACCAAGCTACACAACCATAACATATACGCAGAGGACCTAAGTCAGACCCATATAGGCTCCCTGATCTCTGTTAGCCCACTTGAGTCCCAGTCGGGTTAGTTCTGTGGGTGGAGTTCTCCTAGTGTCCTTGACATCCCCCCCCCCCCCCCGCAGAACTCTTAGAGCTCTGCCTAATATTTGTCCGTGGGACTCTGCATTGCACCCAAGGCTTAGTGTACTCCCAGCAAACATTTTACCAACTGAGCTGTCTCTGGCCCCACAGAAGGGTATTTTAAGGTGACGCAGAGGAGAGACTGGTGATTAGGAGATTCGAGGTAAGGTTGACCATGTTCCGCAGAGCTCAGAGTTCGGTGAGTGACACGTGGGAGGAGGAAGACCAACAGAGTGGAGCAAGGGGAAGGAAGTAGCTGAGGAGAGAAGGGTGGGAGTTGAGGTGGACACAGGAGGGAGCTAATATGAGGTGGTGGAAAGTGAAGGCTTCTGTCTGTGCCTTTTCTCTTTCCTTCTCCAGAGAGTGCAGGGTGACGGTGGAGGGGTTTTGAGGACAGGGCTGGCAACTTGCTAAAGTGGAGCTGGAGGATGGAAAGGCAAGCCTGCCAGGGGAGGGAGGGAGTTTTCTTGCACCTGCTGGAGCTCCGTGGGATGAGTTTACAATGAATTCCCTGCAAGCACGGTCTGTTCTTCCTCTTTGGTTCCATCTAGCTGTGTGGGTGCAGGTGTGAAATAGAGGGGCGGGTCTTTGGTAGATCAGCCAAGGGAGGAGAAATGAGGGGGAGGAGCTATGGCGAGGACACGGAAGGCTCATGAATTGGCAAAGGAGGGGGCGAGAACACAGGTCCTGATGGCTAGGGAACATGACATGGATTCATGTTTGAGGTTTGAGGTTCCCACGGACTGTAGTGGGACTAAGGAGAGTGTCACTGTGTAGGGAGGCGAATGAGGGGGAGTTTTGATGGGGGGGGGCGGTATGTGCTTTAAGTAATGAGTCCAAAGGTACTGCTGGTGTGGGTGATCCTCATGGGATTACTTAGGGTAACATGCCTGATTACGAGAGATCCCAGAGGTCCAGATGGTGGAAGGGCCAGCTCTGTGGCTGGTGATATCACTTGAATGGTGACAGAAACAGGGATGACAGAAAGAGACTAAGCTACTACCCAAGCCCCAGGAGAATTAGGGATGACTAGGAAGCACACAGATATCATGGTGAGGGAGCCAGGAAGGAAAACTCTATGGCTGAGTCTGTTGCTGTGAACATCACAGAAATTACAGGTGTATGCATTTTAATTGATAGAACTTTAAAATTTCTTTGAAAACTTCACATTTTTTTATTGATCATGTTCACCCCTCGCTCTCTGCCTCCAAGTCTCCCGAACCACTTCCCAATCCTATGTCTTCTCTTTTTAATAACTCAGAGTGCCTGTGTGTTCTGGGTTTGGGGACATTCCGTGGAACATTGGTAATCTATCAGCAGTCATACTCCCAAAGAAAAATGACTCTCTCTTAGTAGGCCATCAACTGCCACCAACAGCTCTTCAACCAGGGGTGGGGCCTTGTGAGCCCCTCCCTGATCAGTGTTAGAATTTGATGGGCTAAATCTTGTTTCTGTGAATCCGTGAATGTAACAGCCTTGCTGTGTCCAAATGACGGTGTTTCACAGCCAGCCTCGCTCCCATCCTGCTCTTACGTTCTTCACAACCTCTCTTCTGAAGTGTTCCTGAGCCTTGGAAATGGGGTAGGGGGTCGATACAACCCACTTAGGACTGAGTGCCTCACAGTCACCTCTCAGCACTTAGACCAGTTATGAGTATCTGAATTAGCCACTGCCAAGGACCAAGGTTGAGAGGAGCATGCATTTATGGAATAAATTGCTGATATGACTGAGCTGAAAGATGAATTTCTCAAATCCCTCTGCCTCTAGCAGGTTCCAGGAGGTGCTGTGCTGGAGAGAGGTGAGTGGGAACCTTTTGTCTCTGTGATTCTGAGTCTGGTGTTTTAAAGGACAAGGAAGTGCGGAATGGTCTCCTGGCCTGCCTTTTCTCTCTCTCTCTCTCTCTCTCTCTCTCTCTCTCTCTCTCTCTCTCTCTCTTTCTTTATTACTTTTTTTGAAACTGAATCTCATTAGCTTTCTATGTAGACCAGGCTAGCCTCAAACTCCTAGACATTTGCCAGCTTCAGTCTGTAAAATGCTGGGATTAAAGGTCTACACACTACACTCAGCTTGTCTGTTTTTGAGACAGGGTCTCACTATGTTGTATTGAGCCTTACTGTCACCATTAATCATGTATCTTTCTTTCTCGCTCTTTTTTTAGACTTCAAAATGTATTTTATGTGTAGGTGTTTTATCTGCATGTGTACATGTTTACCATATGCGTACCTATTGCCTGTGGAGGTCAAAAGAGGGCATTGGGTATGCTAGGACTGGAGTTACGGATGGTTGTGAACCATCATGGGGGTGCTGGAAACTGAATGTGAGTCCTGTGCAGGAGCAACAAGTGCTCTTAACACTGACATCTCCCCAGCTATCAGGAAAGAGTGCTAGATTTTTTATTTTTTCCTTTCCTTTCCTTTCCTTTCCTTTCCTTTCCTTTCCTTTCCTTTCTTTTCCTTTCCTGGCTGACATTGCTTTTAATGGCCACAGGATGTCGCTCTCTGTTGAAATCTGGAATTAACCAGTCTACAGGACTCCCTGGTGAAAGATACTGTCTAAAATCCTGTACTCAGTCAGCTAGGAGGATCCCAGGGCATGAGATCCTGTGACCATCAGCGTTCAACAGCTACTTCTGCTGTACCCTTTATGCCAACAGGAACCCTGGTTAGGATCCTGGCTTCAGGACCCCTGCTTAAAACCACAACTGGTTTCTGCCTTAGAAAGTTGAGAGCACACCTCCTTTTCCGGGGAATATGGCTGTTCATTCCTTGTAGACAGGTGACTTTCTCAGGCTTCTGTGGACCCTACCCGGGGGAGATGTTTCCTCACCTAACAGACATATATTCATTTCGTTCTCCGTCCTCCTCTTTTCTCTAGAAGCCCAGGATACTCTTGAACTCATAATGTAGCTGAGTCTGGCCTTGAACTCCTGATTTTTCTGTTAAGTGATGGGGTTATAGACAAGTGTGGCATATGAGTCTGCCTAGAGATTTTATTTTATTTTTTTCAAGATAGGGTCTCTGTGTAGTCCTGACTGTCCTAGAACTCACTCTGTAGATCAGGCTATCCTGGAACTCACTCTGTAGACTAGGCTGGCCTCTGCCTCCTGAGTGCTGGGATAAAATAAAGGCTTGTGTCACCACCACCTGGGAAGAGTTTATTTTTTAATTTTTTGTTATTAATTAGAAGTTATTGCTGGGCGGTGGTGGCACACGCCTTTAATCCCAGCACTTGGGAGGCAGAGGCAGGTGGATTTCTGAGTTCGAGGCCAGCCTGGTCTACAGAGTGAGTTCCAGGACAGCCAGGGCTACACAGAGAAACCCTGTCTCGAAAAACCAAAAAAAAAAAAAAAAAAAAAAAAAAAAAAAAAGTTATTTACTATTATTATGTATGTACACGTGAGAGGTGTATACAAGAATGTCATGAGTTGTGAGTCAGCTCACTTCGCCCACATTTACATGGGTTCCAGGGATTGATCTCAGACTTTACCGACCAAGCCATCTCACTGTCTTATTTTTATTTAAAATTTATATTTTTATTTTATGTGTATTGTATTTTGCATGCATGTATGTCTGTGCTCCATACGTGCAGTATCTGAAAAGGCCAGAAGGAGTCGTAAGCCCTCTTGGAACAGGAGCTACAGATGGATGTGTGAGCAGAGAGCAGAACTTGGGTCCTCTGGAAGAGCAACCAGTGCTCTTAACCACTGAACCATCTCTCTAGCTCCCTACGTGTGTGTGGCTGTATATGGGCTTGTATGAGCTCAGTGCCCTAGAGACCAAAAGTGGGTGTCAGATCCCTGGTGCTGGAATTACCAGGTAGCTGTGAGTCTCCTGACAGAGATGCTGAGGATGTAAATCCTGTGTGAAAAGGCAGCAGACACTTGTAACTGTTAAGTTGAGCATCATTCCAGTCCCCCAGCTTCCCTTTTTGAGACAGAGTCTCATATGTAGACCAGCCTTGAACTTGCTATGAGAATGACCTTGGACTGATCTTCCAACCTCCAATTCTCCAGTACTGAGATCATAGGTGTGCGTCACCACATCTGGTTTATCCAATAACCATTTTCTTCTTCAAGGACTCCTGTGGTGTTCACCTTTCTAGCTTCTCTTGCTGCCTGAGTACTGGCTTGTGCCTTTAGCCTGCTCTGTAGGGTGAGAGAGAGAGAGAGAAAGAGAGAGAGAGAGAGAGAGAGAGAGAGAGAGAGAGAGAGAGAGAGAGAGAGACTTGGAGGAATTTCTATTAAAGATCTTGGGCATTTTTTTTCCCTGATGATTACACATGGACATATGTCAGGGTTACTCTGCTCTCCTCTGTATGCCTTAGGATATGGCTATGTAACCAGCTCCAACTAGCTTCAAACCCTGCTATTCTTGTCACTGGGTCCCAGCCACCACCGTGGGTTAAGGACAATCTTTGTGACTGATGGAATACAGTGGAATGTTGCTGGAATCCTAGCTGTTTTGCCCTTTGTCGGTTCCACATGGGGAGGATATTCAAGCAATCCTGTGCAGGGTCCCTGTGGAGAGGGAAGCAGCAGCACCCACTTTTCAGTCATTTGAGTGAACAGCCTCTAGGCCCATGGGGCCTTTGAGCTTTCTGCTGCCTGGAGCCCTCACCACAGTGACACCCCTCCACCCCCAGCCACCATCTAGTCTACTCCTGACTCCCTGCCAGCTGGACCATGGGACAGAATACATGATTGCTGGAGTCTAAAACTGTAAGCTTTTGGGAGATTTGCTAAAGCACAATAGATGTGCAACCAGAGGCTTGCTTGTAAGACTTCCAAGAGAAGCCTGGCATGGTGGCACATGCCTTTAGTCCCAGCACTTGAGAGGCAGAGACAGACAGATTTCTATGAGTTTGAAGTTAGCTTGGTCTGCATAGCAAGTTCCAAGCCAGCCAAGGCTATATAGGAAGTCTCTCTCTCTCTCTCTCTCTCTCTCTCTCTCTCTCTCTCTCTCTCTCCCTCTCCCTCTCCCTCTCCCTCTCCCTCTCCCTCTCCCTCTCCCTCTCCCTCTCCCTCTCCCTCTCCAACAAAACCAAACCAAAAAAACCCCTCAAAAAACAAAACACTTCAGAGAAAAAAACAGGACTATGAAGCCTGATGACTTTGTGACACCCCTGAGCTAATGAACCACGAAGAAGCCGACTTCTCCACTTGTCATGAAACAGAATTCATGTCCTTGTCCAGCTGCTGACCCATCTGCTGTTATATGGAACTCAAGCTTCCTTACTTCCAAGAGAAGACCCCTTGGAGATTTATAAAAAGTGTTTGCCAGGTGATTTTCTGTCACTTTTTATCCTGTGAGGCTGGAAATTTCTTTCTTCCTTTTTTTCATAAATAAATAAATAAATAAATAAATAAATAAGTCAGGTGTGGTAAGGCACACCTTTTATCCCAGCACTCAGGAGGCAGAGGCCTAGGATCTTTGTGAGTTCAAGGATGGCCTGGTCTACATAGTGAGTTTCAGGTCAGTCAGGCTAACACAGTGAGACTCTGTCTAAATTTGTAAAGCATTAAATTTGGTGTTATTATCGTATGTATATGTGTTATTAATGTGTGTGTGCACCTGTGTGTGAATGTGTGCACATACACTGGGGTGAACATGTGGAGGCCAGAGAACATATTTTGGGAGTCAGTTCTCTTCCACTGTGGGCTTTAGAGATCCAAGCAGGTTGCTGAACTTGTGCTTTGGGCAAATGCTTTTCCCCATGAGGAGGCATCTCACTGGCTCTCTCTCTTTTGTCTTGTTTTTCTTTATTTATATTTACTTAGTGTGTGTATGTGTGTGTGTATGTGTGTGCATATGTGTGTGTGTTACACAAGTGCCACAGCCCATGTGTAGTAAGAGAAGAACTTGTGGGAGTCAGTTCTCTTCTTCCACCATGTGGGTTGCAGGAGTCAAACTCAAGTTGTCAACAAGCATTCATGGTTTTGGTTGTTTTTGGAGACAGGGTGTTTCTGTGTAGCCCTGGCTGGCTCGAAACTCTCTCTGTAGACCAGGCTGGCCTCAAATTCACAGAGATTTGCCTGTTTCTGCCTCCTAAGTGCTGCAATTTAAAAAGATGTGCCACCACACCTGGGGACCATCATCATCAACATTTGTTGTTGTTGTTGTGCAGGCAGACTGGTTTCAAACTCCTGGGGCTCAGGGATCCTCTTACTGCTGCCTCCCAAGTGGCTGGACTTACAGAGTTTCCACCACAACGGGCTCTGTCTGATGGCTTTCAAAAGCACAGCCCATGTTGTGCAGTAGTCAACATTAGTGTCTCTAGTCTAGACCTTTCTCATTGTCCTGAACTGAAACTCTGAACCAATTAAACGGTAACTGCCCCACCCCCAACCATTCAGTCCCTGATTCCCTTTGTTTTACTTTCATTCTCTGAACTTGCCCATTCTAGAAAATCCAGGTGATTTCATAAGGGCTGTCATCCTGTGAGGGGCGTTTTTTTTTTTTTTTTTTTTTTTTTTTAAACATAGCAATGCTTTTAAGGTTCATTTTATGAGACATGTCTAAAGCTGATTGTATCAATCAAGGTAACTCACATTTTTTCCCCCCAAGACAGGGTTTCTCTGTAACCCTGGCTGTCTTGGAACTCACTCTGTAGACCAGACTGGCCCCAAACTCAGAGATTTGTCTACTTCTGCCTCTGAGTTCTGGGATAAGGTATGCACCACCACCAGTTGGCTGATAACCCACAAGTTTTAAACTCATCTATAGCATGTATCTGCATTTTCTCTCTTTCTTCTTTTTTTTTCTCCTTCTTTAAGACAAGAATTTATTTATTTATTTTATGTATATGAGTATACTGTAGCTGTCTTCAGACACATCAGAAGAGGGTATCAGATTCCATTACAGATGGTTGTGAGCCACCATGTAGTTGCTGGGAATTGAACTCAGGACCTCTGGAAGAGCAGTCAGTGCTCTTAACCTCTGAGACATCTTTCCAGTCCCCCTCTCTTCCTTCCTCCCTCCCTCCCTCCCTCTGTTCCCTCCCTCCCTCCTTCCCTCTCTCCCTCCCTCCCTTCCTTCCTTCCTTCCTTCCTTCCTTCCTTCCTTCCTTCCTTCCTTCCTTCCTCCTTTCTTTTACAAGTTCTCACTGTGCCCAAGCTAGCTGTCAATTTCTAGACACAAATGACCCTCCCATGCCAACCTCCTGAATTTCAAGGACTAATGTGTATTGCCACTGTGCTAGGATCTTTCCCTTTTAAGGCTGAATACTATTCCATTGTAATTATATATTACATTGTATACATTCATTTATCAATAGCTGTTTTTTTTTCTTTTGGTTTTAAATAGGATATATCTAGGCTGTCCTGCAACTCTGGATCTTCCTGCCCCAGCCTGCTGAGTGCTGGGGTTATAAGAGTGAACTATAGACCTGGCTTCACTTCCATTTTGGGGGGGTACATACCAGAAATACATATTTACTTTTAAGGGAATGTGATTTTTGAATACTTTTTTTTTTTTTTTTTTAATGTCTCAGTGTGTCTAATCCACAGTGGCTCTGTATCACATTACTTGGTGAGTCTGCCCCTATCCCATAAGACTTGGCAGCCAGCACGAGATACTCCTGAGTCCCTCATGTTGGGAGCTTCAGATCTCACACAAGTTGTCTTCCAAGGCCGATGCTTTCTTCCTTAAAGCAGTATTTCCAGGGCTGAGGACATGGCTCAGTAGGTAAAGGCGTGAGCTGCCCAAGCCTGACCACTCAAGTTCTATCCAAGGAACCCATGTTAAAACAACAAACAAACTAGGTGCATAAGTCTGTAATGCTACTGTGAGATGGGGGATGGAGCACGGAGATTCACTTGGCAGCTGGCTAGCTAGCGTGGAGTCACATGTAACTGCAAAAACAAGAGAGACCCAACCTCAGTAAGGTGGGGGTTGAGAACCTAGCTTGAAAGTTGTTGCCCTCTGCCTCCCCCCTCAAGCTAAATAGACGCAGTAATTTTTGTTTTTTGAATCGACAAGTCCTGTTAATGACCACGTGGATATTTTTCTATTCTCTGAAAAGCAGGACTTCTTGGTCTTCGCTCCAGTGTGGAATGCTGAAATGTGTCCATAGCTACTTTCCTTCCCCTCTGGGAAATGGCAGTGGAATGGATCTTGCTGGGAGCTGCTGTGGGATGTCGCTCCTCTGGGAGCCTCAGATGTACATAGACCAAGAAGCTGAATAGACCTTCCAGGGCCAAACAGTCCCTCCACTAACATGGCCCTCAGGGCTCAAAGAGGGAAGCTGAGGTCCTAGCGGAGGGAACGTTCCATTTTCCCCTCACAGTGTTAAAACCCAAGCTTTGCTCCAAATCCAGGGCTCTATGCCATCCTCCAGTCCTGGTGTGCGCGTGCGTGCACATGCGCACATGAACACTAGCTACTCTTTAGGGGATTTCCAAGATGCCTCCAGGCAAAGCTTCTCTCATCTCCGACCTTACTAGGGGCAAATCCCTGAGACTTTATGTTGGGAGGCCAGAGTCTAAGACCAGAGGTCATTTTCTAAGGCCATTCTCCTGGCCAACAGCCAACCTCCCTGATTTGTCTATCTTCTGGGACTTTGTCTTCATGAGGCCACTTTAGTCCCTTACAACATAGTGGCAAAAGGTGAGGGCTGAGCAGAGTGGCATGGTGGGGCTGCTCTGTTCTGATACTCAGTCGACAGCGCTGCTGTGTAGCTTGCACAAGTGTGTGCGTGCAGCCAGGTGCTAGTGTGCCTTGTATTCCTGTGTTTATACTAATGACGGTGTTCAGCCTGTGGCCTGTTACTGCTTGGCACTGATAACAGGGCCTGAGACCAAAGTATATGTGCTGGGGAAACCGCATTTTATTTAACAAAAACACAGCACTTTCTCCATGCCAGCCAGTCACTACGGTAACCCCCAAGGGACAGCACAGTCTGACCAGTGATGAGGTATACACCAGTAACTAGCCACAAAACTGCAACGCGGGCAACAGAGATCCCATCCTTCCTTTTTTGTTTTGTTTGTTGAGACAGAATCCCACAGAGTAGCCCAGGCTGGCCTTGAATGTACAACCATCTTCCTGCCTCAGCTTCCCAGTGCTGGGATTATAAGTATGTAATCCATGTCCTGTTGTAAGATACTAGGTTTGCTGTTGCTTTGTTTAACTGTGATCTCCCTATGTAGTCAAAAGTGACACTGAATTCTTGATTCTCTACCCTTTACCTCTCAAGTGCTGGACTACAGGCATAAACCTTACCCGGCTGAGGCCATGTCCTTTCTTTCTATCTATCTATCTATCTATCTATCTATCTATCTATCTATCTATCTATTTATCTATCTATCATCTATCTCTTTCTTCCTTTTTCTTCTTTCTTTCTTTCTTTTCTTTTTTCTTTTCTTTTCTTTTTTTTTTTTTTTTTTGAGACCGGTTTCTCTGTGTAACCCTGGCTGTCCTGGAACTCACTCTGTAGACCAGGCTGGCCTCGAACTCAGAAATCCACCTGCCTCTACCTCCCAAGTGCTGGGATTAAAGGCGTGTGCCACCACTGCCCAGCTCTTTCTCTCTCTCTCTCTCTCTCTCTCTCTCTCTCTCTCTCTCTCTCTCTCCCTCCGCCTCCTCCTCTTCCTCCTCCTCCTCCTCCTCCTCCTCCTCCTCCTCTTTCTTCTTCTTCTTCTTCTTCTTCTTCTTCTTCTTCTTCCTCTTCTTCTTCTTCTTCTTCTTCTTTTTGGTTTTTTGAGACAGGGTTTCTCAGTGTAGTCCTGGCTGTCCTGGAACTCACTCTGTAGACCAGGCTGGCTTGGAACTCAGAAATCCACCTGCCTCTACCTCCCAAGTGCTGGGATTAAAGGCGTGTGCCACCACTGCCCAGCTCTTTCTTTCCTTCTTTCTTTCTCTCTCTCTCTCTCTCTCTCTCTCTCTCTCTCTCTCTCTCTCTCTCTCTTTCTTTCTTTCCTTCTTCTTTTGAGACAGGTTCTCACTATATAGCTTTGAAACTCACTCTGTAGACCAGGCTGTTCTGGAACTCACAGAGATCCACCTGCCTGTGCTTTCCAATAGTTAGAATTAAAGGTGTGTTGGCTTTTTTTCTTTCTTTATTTGAGATAGTGTCTCACTATGTGCCCTTAGCTCAATACATAGACAATGACTACACAAAGATCTGCCTGCTTCTGCCTCCCAAGTGCTGAAATTCAAGGTATGCTCCACCCACTCCCAGCTTTTTTTTAAATATATTTTTAACTTTATTTTTATTTATGTATATGTGTGTGTGCCTACTTGCCTATATGTGCACCATGTTCATGCATTGTCCAAGGAAGCCAGAAGAGGGCATTAGGTCCCCTGGAATTAGAGTTAACTTTTTTAGCTGCCTGATGTGGATGCTGGGAACTTAACTCAGGTCCTCTGCAGAAGCAGCAAATACTTTTAACCAGTGAGCTATTTCTCTAGACTCTTCTTTAAATAAAAACATTATTATTGTTGTTTATACTATGTGTTTGTACATGGGTATGAATGGACCCTAGCATGCTTGTGGGGAACAGAGGTAACTTAGTGAAGTTGCTTCTTCCTTCTGCCCTTATGTGGGTTCTGCTGATGGAACTCGGTCATCAATGTGTTTGTGCAGCAAGTACTTTTACTTGTTGTTCCATCTTACTGGCTCAGGAAAGCCTGTTTTGTTTTTAGAAAAAAAAAGCAGGGTATCATGACAAAAGTTCTAGACAGGCTTTGAACATAAATATTTTCTTATTTGAGCCGCAAAAGCCCTGTGATATACATTCTGTGTTATCTCCACTATACAGATGAGAAAATATCCACAGAGATTAGTGATTGGCCTAAAACCACATGGCCAAGGTAATGAGACTGATCCTGGGACTGGGACTCACCCAGGATATCTACAGGTGTCGCAGTTGCTGGCTCTGATTTGAAACTTCTTTGAGTTCCAGACCACATGGAGTATGTGGTTGAGTGGCAGATCCCACCACCACCACCACCACCACCACCACCACCATCATCATTGTAGTTACCATCACCTCAGCAGCTGTATCCAGTGTTTTTCAGCTCTTCCTATGGTCAGGTTCTGTGCTAGGAGTGATCCTGTGTTCATCACGTTCATCTTCACAATGAACCTCGGAAGTACATCTTGTTATTCTTTGTTACACAGGAGGCTCAGAAAGGCCTCACCTAGGAAGTGACAACATTGGAATTTGAATCCTGGCCTGCCACAGTAGACAGCTCACTCCAGGGAGTTCAGTTTGTTTGCTTTATTTACTTATCTTTGATGGTGAGGTTGAACCCGAGCCTTTCATCCTAAGCACACCCTTGGCCACTGAACTGCATCCCCAGGTGCTTTATTTTGTTTTATTGTATTTTTGGTTTTTGAAGACAAGATTTCCTTGTGACATGTTGGAGCATCTTCTGGTTATATGCCCAGGAGTGATATAGCTGGGTCCTTAGGTAATACTATGTCCAATTTTCTGAGGAACCGCCAGACTGATTTCCAGAGTTGTACCATCTTGCAATCCCACCAACAATGGAGGAGTGTTCCTCTTTCTCCACATCCTTACCAGCATGTGCTGTCATCTGAGTTTTTGATCTTAGCCATTCTGACTGGTGTGAGGTGGAATCTCAGGGTTGTTTTGATTTGAATTTCCCTGATGACTAAGGATGTTGAACATTTCTTTAGGTGTTTCTTGGCCATTCGAGTTTCCTCGGTTGAGAATTCTTTGTTAGCCGGGCAGTGGTGGCACACACCTTTAATCCCAGCACTTGGGAGACAGAGGCAGGCAGATTTCTGAGTTTGAGGCCAGCCTGATCTACAGAGTGAGTTCCAGGACAGCCAGGCTTACACAGAGAAACCCTGTCTTGGAAAAAAAAAAAAAGGAAAAAGAAAAAAGAGAATTCTTTGTTTAGCTCTGTACTCCATTTTTTACTAGGGCTATTTGGTTGTCTGGAGCCTAATTTCTTGAGTTCTTGGTATATATTGGATATTAGCCCTCTATTGGATGTAGGATTGGTAAAGATCTTTTTCCCAATCTGTTGGTTGCCATTTTGTCCTATGACCCTGTCTTTTGCCTTACAGAAGCTTTGCAATTTTATGAGGTCTCATTTGTCAATTCTTGATCTTATAGCATAAGCCATTGGTGTTCTGTTCAGAAACTTTCCCCCTGTGCCCAGGTATTCAAGGTTCTTCCCCACCGTCTCTTCTATTAGTTTCAGTGTATCTGGTTTTATGTGAAGGTCCTTTATCCACTTGGACTTGAGCTTTGTACAAGGAGATAAGAATGGATCAATTTGCATTCTTCTACATGCTGACCTCCAGTTGAACCAGCACCATTTATTGAAAATGCTGATATGCTCCACTATATTCATAGCAGCCTTATTATAATAGATAGAAGCTGGAAAGAACCCAGATGTCCTTCAACAGAGGAATGGATATAGAAAATGTGGTACATTTACACAATGGAGTACTACTCAGCTATTAAAAACAATTAATTTGAGAAATTCTTAGGCAAATGGATGAAACTAGAAAATATCATCCTGATTGAGGTAACCCAATCAAAAAAGAACACACATGGTATGTACTCACTGATAATTAGATATTAGTCCAAAAACTCGAAATACCCAAGATACAACTCACAGACCACATGAAGCTCATGAAGAAGGAAGACCAAAGTGTGGGTGCTTCAATCATTCTTAGAAGGAGTAACAAAATACTCATGGGAGCAAATATGGAGACAAAGTGTGGGACAGAACCTGAAGGAGGGGCCATCTGGAGACTGTTCCACCTGGGTATCCATCCCATGTGCAGTCACCAAAGGCAGACGCTGATGTGGATGCCAGGAAGTACATGCTGACAGGAGCCTGATATAGCTGTCTCCTTAGAGGTCTGCCAGAGCCTGACATATACAGAGGCAGATGCTCACAGCTAACCATTGAACTGATCATGGGGTTCCCAATGTAGGAGTGAGAAAGAAGACTGAAGGAGCTGAAAGGGTTTGAGGCCCCATGGGGAGAGCAACAATACCAACCAACCAGAGCTCCCAGGGTCTAAACCAGTGGCCTAGGAGCACATAGAGAGGGACCCATGGCTCCAGCTGTATATGTAGGGGAGGATGACATTGTCCAGCATAGGTGGGAGAGGAGAGCCTTGGTCCCCTGAAGGCTGGATGCCCCAGTGTGGGGGAATTTGAGGGTGGGGAGGTGGGAGTGGGCAGGTGGGGGCATAACCTCATAGAAGCAGAAGGAAGGGGGATGCAATAGGGGGTTCCTGGATAGGGGGGAAATGGGATCACATCTGAAATGTAAATAAAATATCCAAAAAAAAAAAAAAAAAAAAAAAAAAAAAAAAAAGCCTGGTCTACTACAGAGTGAGTTCCAGGACAGCCAGGGCTACACAGAGAAACCCTGTCTTGAAAAACCAAAGAAAGAAAGAAAAAGAAAGAAAGAAAGAAAGAAAGAAAATGAAAAATAAATTTAAAAAAATAAAAAAAGAAGACAATGTTTCTCTGTGTAGCCTTGCTGGTCCTGGAACTGGCACTATAAAGTAGGCAGGCCTTGAACTCAGAGATTCACCTGCCTCTGCTTCCGGAATGCTAGGATTAAAGGCGTGCGCCACCATTGTCTGGTTTCCCAGATCTGCTTTGCTTACATACAACCTTTTTTTTTTTTTTTTTTTTTTTTTTGAGACAGTCTCTCATGTAGCTTAGCTGTCCTAGAACTCACGATGTAGACCAAGCTGCCCTTGAATTCACAGATACCCAGCTGTAGCTAGCTTCTCACTGTTTTAAAACTATTTTTTAATTTTTATGTTTTAGATATTTAAAGTGCTAAAAAATACTTTTTAAATTTTATGTGAATGAATATCTTGCCCTCACTATGTGCATATACCAGACTTTTCTTTGGGTCTTAACAAAACTCAGGCTCTCTGGAAGAGCAGCAGTCAGGGCTGTCGACTGCATTTCTCCAGTACCCCCAGACTTTATTGTCTTAAAATTGCCTCCAATTACAATTGTAAGAGTTTGGGAAAACTTCTTACCCTTCCCAGGGAGTTAATAAACACATAGAGAAGAGTGGACTCATTTTAAGAACATTAAAAGGTAAAAGTTAATATCCATAGGCATGTATAGCTTCATGCCTCCAGTTAGGACCAAAGAAGAAAAAGTAGATAATCCAGCAAAGGACCAAGTGTTCTCAACTAACATGCACCCTGGCTGGACTCCTAAAACTCAGATAATGGTGAATATTTATTTATTTATTTATATTTACTTATATTTAATTCATTTTATTTTTGGTTATTTGAGACAAGATTTTTCTGTTTAGCCTTGGCTGTTGTGGAACTCACTCTGTAGATCAGACTAGCCTCAAATCCTCCTGCCTCTACCTGCCCAGTGCTGGGATCAAAGGCTCGCCCCACCTCTGTTCCGCTAAAATTTTATTAGCACAAATCAGCACATAAAGCACAGGGAGCAGGCAGCTGAGTATGATTATCACAGCTTTAATCCCAGCACTGAGGGGCAGAGGTAGGTGGCGTGCTGGGAACTCAACACCAGCCTGGTCTACATACCGAGTTACAGGACAGCCAGAGCTACATAGTGAGACTGTGTTTCAAAAGCAAAACCAAAAAATATTGTACAAAATTCTCAAAGGACTAATAAAACGTATAAAAAATGTTTATTCAATGAACTATTTTAATAAAAATAAATGAAAATGAAGTCTCATGTGTTCCCAGACTAGAGTGTGGTAGTTGCTCATGGGTGCCCCTACTCAGCTCAGCATAAGCAGGCTGACTGTCCCTGCTTCCTAGAGGGCACCATATTGATGCCAAACACCATACTGAGGTGGACACCTGATTAGCAGAGGTCACTGCAGCCTCAGGCTTCTAGGCTCCAGAAATACTTCTGCCTCTGGAGTAGCTGGGGTCACAAGCCTGTGCCACCATAGCTGGTCTGCTTACACATTTTCAAACAATGGATGTGAGCCAGGTATTGTTCATGCCTATAACCTCAGTATGTAGAAGGCTAAGGCCAACTGTGAGTTCAAGACCAGCCTGGGCTACATGTTGAGTCCCTGTGTCCAAAACCAAACCAAACCAAAACTACTCCAAGAATTGTAGTGACATTTGTATAACACAAAATCTTCCTTTTTAAAAAAATATTATTTATTTAATATATATGAGTACACTGTCGCTGTCTTCAGGTACACCAGAAGAGGGCACCATTACAGAAGGTTGTGAGCCACCATGTGGTTGCTGGGAGTTGAACTCTGGACCTCTGAAAGAGCAGTCAGTGCTCTTAACCACTGAGCCATCTCTCCAGCTCCTATAATATAAAATCTTGAGTGTAGTGGTTCATACCTGTAGTCTCAGCTACTTGGAAGGCTGAGGCAACAGGATTGCCTGACCCCAGGAGTTCAGGGCTAGCCTGGTCAATATATTGTATGTATATGTCTGTGTAGATACATATAATATATATAATGTATATATGCATATGTGTATATGTATAGAGATGTATATGTATGCGTATATACGGATATATATATATATACATCTCTAGCTATAGCATATAAATGTATATTAAATATCTTTATAACATGTATATATTATATATGTATACACACACACACACACACACAATATGGGCTGGGCATATAGCACAGTGATAAAGTCCTGGGTTCTATTTCAAGAATCAGAAAAATATTGCAAATATTTGTAAAGCACATAACTCAGTGGTATTAGTACTCTACAGTGTTGTGGGCTACTGCCGCTTCTAGCTCCAAAACACTTTCATCACCCTCAACAGAGACTTGGCATTCATTAAGCAATCTCCTCTCCTCCCCCTCCTGGCAATTTGCTGTCTCTATGGACATCTGTAAAATTTCCAAGGAACACAGTCAAATGATGCTGTGGTCCTTTGTGATTGGCTTCTCGACCTTGTCCTTAAGGATCCTCTGTGATGAGTTTTATCGTTCCTGTTTATGATTGTGTAATATCTCATTGTTTGAGCATGCTACAGCTTGCCTGTCTCTCAGCATCTCCATTGTTTCCACTAGAAGTGGTACTATTGCAATGTTGGGGATTGAACCTAGGACCTCTGGCCTCTTACATGCTAGGCAAGCACTGTACCACTGAGATATAGCACCAGACCTCTTCTCTTTCTCCCTGGATCCCCTCCCTCCCTCCCTCCCTCCTTCCCTCTGTTCCTTCTTTTCATATTGGTGATTGAATTCAGGGCCATGCACACACTACTGCTATTACTCTGCTCCTAGCTGCTTCCTTAGGTCTGACCTTACTTCATATTTTCACTTTTATTTATATGCTGCTATGAAGTTGGGTGTAAGGATTTTCCTTTGAGTTCCTGCCTTTCACTCTTTGGGGTATGTACTACATGGAAGGGGCATTGCTGGATCCCATGGCAGCTCTAGACTCAACCTTTTGAGGACCCCTAACCCTTTCCCCTGTGGCTGCATCACCCCACATTGCCTGTGTCTCAGCAGCCTGGCCCACGCCAGTCATTTCCTCTCTCTCTTTATTGCAGTGGCTCAGTGGGTGTGAAGTGCTATCTCCTGGTGGTTCAGCCTTGCGTTTCCCTAAACGATGTTGCATAGCCTTTCACAAGCTTGTTGGTCATTTGAGTAACTTTAGAGAAGCGTCTGCTCAAGTGCTTTGCCCATTTTAAAGCAGGGTTGTCATTTTCTGACTTAACTTTTACTTAGAAATCATGTTTAACATACAGAAAAATTGCAGTATACTACCGGAAAGCCCATCCAACCTTTGCCTTGGGTTCATCTATTACTAACGTTTTGCCTAGTTTGCTTTATTTAACATTTTTACATGTTTGTATTTTATTTTTATTATTTTGTGTGTGGGCATGTGGAGGTCAGAAGATAACTTTTGGGAGTCGGTTCTCTGTTTCTATCTTGTTGTTCCCAGGAATTGAACTCAGGTAGTCAGCTTTGGTGGCAATCACCCTTAACCAATGAGCCACCTTCCTATGCCTCATTCCTCCCTCACCATTTGCTTACTAATTCTAGGATCTATTAATGTTTCCCAGCACCACTTGAAAGAGTAAGTCGTAGACACTGCAGCCAGTAGACACTTGAGATCAAGGACACTTGTTTACATAACTACTATTGCTCCGCACCTGAGCACATCGGACAGACGTGAAGCTCCTTCCCGGTCTACTTTCTATATCTAATTTTATTCATTCATCTGGCACTGTTCGTTTCCCCTTCAGTACAGATGCCAGGTGAGAGCCGTGGGTGTTCTCTCTCTCTCTCTCTCTCTCTCTCTCTCTCTCTTTCTGGAGAGAGGGTTTCTCTGCGTAGTCCTGGTTGTCCTGAAATTTGCTCTGTAGATCAAGCTGGTCTCGAACTCAGATATCTGCTGGCCTCTGCCTCCCAAGTAAAGGTGTGTGCCATCTCACCCAGCCATCTTTCATCTCTTTTAACCTTAAAAAGTCCCTCAGGTTTTTTTAGTCTCTTATGACTTTGACCTTCATTCTGTGTGTGTGTGTGTGTGTGTGTGTATATGTGTATGTAATTTTGAGACAGGGTCACATGCTACCCAGGCTGGTCTCCACTTGCTATATAATTTTAAACTGCTGATCCTCCTGCTTCCACTTGAGCGTGCTGGGATCACAGGTGTGAGCCATCATGCCTAGTTTAGGCAGTGCAAAGTATGGAACCAAGGGCTTCATGCCTGTTAGCCAAATACTTGACTAACTGACCCACATACTCATCCTTTGGTTTTTGTTTTTTGGAGATAGAGTCTCACTCTGTAGCCTGGATTGAACTCAAACTCAAAATTATTCTGCCTTAGGCTCCTTAGTGATGATTATAGGCCTGAGCTGCCACACCCAACTGACATTTCCCCCCACAAATGCTTATTTTCACTCCTAATGTTTATTAATTACTAATATTATTAGTTTGTGGCTTTTTTTTTTTTTTTTTGAGACAGAATTTCTTTGTGTGGCCCTGGCTGTACTGAAACTCTCTCTATAGACCAGGCTGGCCTCAAACCCATAGAGATCCACCTGCCCCTGTCTTTCTAGTACTGGAACTAAAAACATGTACCACCATTGTTCAACTATTACTTTATTTTATTTTTTGAGACAGGGTCTCTCTACAGAGCCCCTTGTCTTGAAACTCTTTATGTAGACCAGGTTAGCCTTGAACTCAGATCCAACTGCCTCTGCCTCCCAAGCGTTGGGATTAAAGGTGTGTTCCATCAGGCCTAGCTCTCTTTGACTTGTTTTTATGCTGGAGGTTGAACCCAGGTCCTCGGGTTTAGTATGTATTTGCTCTACCACTGAGCTACACTACCAGCCACTAACACTTAGGGACAAAAAAAAGTCTCTTAAAAACATTGGGTAAGGTGGGAGGCTTGTGACCACCACATATGGAGTTCACAGTGGAGGTTGCTAAACTGTCCATGGTGTGCACACTTACAATCTCAGCATTTGGGAAGCAAGACAACTGCTGTGAGTTCAAGGCCAGACCTCTCTATATAGGGAGACTTTATTTCTTTTAGATTTATTTATTCTATTTAATGTGTATGAGTGCCTTGCTCACGTGTATGTCTGTGTACCATTTGTATGCTTGGTGCACACAGAAGTCAGAAGAGAGTGTCTGATCTCATGGAACTGGAGTCATGGATGGTTGGGAGTCTTCACATGAGTGCTGGGAATTGAACCCAGGCCCTTTGGTAGAAAAGTGCTCTTAACCACTGAGCCACATTTCCAGCCTAAGACTGTTTTAAAAAACAAAACAAAGCAAAAAAAAAAAAAAAAAAAAGTGTTTTGCCGGGCAGTGGTGGTACACGCCTTTAATCCCAGCACTTGGGAGGCAGAGGCAGGTGGATTTCTGAGGCCAGCCTGGTCTACAGAGTGAGTTCCAGGACAGCCAGGGCTACACAGAGAAACCCTGTCTCGAAAAACAACAACAAAACAAAACAAAACAAAAAACAAAAAAGTGTTTTGTTATTTTGTTTGTTTGTTTTAGTTTGAGTTTATCTAATTTTTTTCTAATTACTAAGTTCAGGTTGTGCAGATTGGTGAGATGGCTCAGCAGGTAAAGGTGTTTGCAATGTAAGCCTGACAACCTGAGTTTGATCCTTGCATCCCAAGGTGGAAAAACATCGACTCCTGAAAGTTATCCTCCAACCTCCACTGTGAACTCCACCTGTGCAGTGGTGGTCACCAGTCTCCCTCCTTCCCTCCTTCCCACAGGCAAACTTTATCCGGGTGTGGTAGCACATGCATTAAATCTAGTACTTGAGAGAGGCAGAGCACACAGGTCTCTATTATGTGTGTCTGTCTACCTGGAACCTTGCACTGTGACCTGTCCTGGATTTCTTACTTGGAGACACCCAATGCCATCTGTTCATAAATGTTACATTCTCCCCCTCCCCCTCTCTCCCTCTTCTCCCTCTCCCTCTTCTCCCTCTCCCTCTCCCTCTCCCTCTTCTCCCTCTCCCTCTT